>NC_139662.1:24141237-24161237 GCF_951799395.1 Argentina silus
TCTCAATCTGCATCGCCAGTGCTACTTGTCTGGCGTTTCCTTCACACATGCGTAGCTAATGTTATTACACCTGAGGAAAACACAGCTTTTGAATGTATGTTTCTTTATTTGTTTTCTAATTTGTTCATCAACAATCTATTTTCTCATATTGTTTTGATGGACAGGTGCATTATGATAAACCAGAATAGATTAGGCCCCTTACTTCTTTGACCTGCTTCTCACCTGGTGTCTAGAGAAAGGCTCAGTCGCTGTATCACAGCTCCCCAGGGCCTCAGCCTGCTCCCCAGGGCCTCAGTCCTGCTCCACAGGGCCACCCCTCCACAGGGCTTCAGCCTGCTCCCCAGGGCCTCAGCCTGCTCCCCAGGGCCTCAGCCTGCTCCACAGGGCCTCAGCCTGCTCCACAGGACCTCAGCCTGCTCCACAGGGCCTCAGTCCTGCTCCACAGGACCTCAGCCTGCTCCACAGGGCCTCAGCCTGCTCCACAGGGCCTCAGCCTGCTCCCCAGGGCCTCAGCCTGCTCCACAGGGCCTCAGCCTGCTCCACAGGGCCACCCCTCCACAGGACCTCAGCCTGCTCCCCAGGGCCTCAGCCTGCTCCCCAGGGCCTCAGCCTGCTCCACAGGACCTCAGCCTGCTCCCCAGGGCCTCAGCCTGCTCCCCAGGGCCTCAGCCTGCTCCACAGGGCCACCCCTCCCCAGGGCCTCAGCCTGCTCCACAGGGCTTCAGTCCTGCTCCACAGGGCCATTGTCAGGAAGACTTGGGTACGAGTGTGGAGCCAGAAGGCCCGTAGGGGAGGAGCCTGTCTCCTGTTTTTGAAGTGTGAGGCAGCTTGATATAAAACCGTAGAGGCTGGTGGAGGTAGAAGATTGGAGGGCAGGCTTATTGTAATGCATGGAATGGAGTGGTAGGAAACGCACATGGTTGATACTATTCCTTATTCCGTTCCATGTATTACAATGAGCCCGTCCTCCAATTTCTACCTCCACAAGCCTCCCTTGCTGTAGTAGTACTCTCCCTGGATGTCTATGTGGCTCGGTGGAGCTGGGGACCAGAACAGAGGCCAGGGGAACATGTATATTCTGTGTGTAGGCCTTTCATGTGTTCTTTTTGCTGGTTTTCCAACTTTTGGGATTTTTTTTTTGCTCATCACCTTTGTTTTTTTACTCATCACCTGACCTGGATCATGATGACATCATGAGACATCAAGAGACACACCCTCATTGTTACCATGGACGCAGTGACACACCCTCATTGTTACCATGGACACAGGTTGTTACAGTGACTCCATGTATCACTCACACACGGCAGACATGCTGTCTGTTACATAACCTAACATGTTCGCTTTTTTTGAAAGGAGAAAAAAAAAAGAGATTTCTAGACTACAGCAACGAGCGGTTGCACACTAAGGCCATTTACTGCATGTGTTTGCACTTCTGTTCCTGACTGTTTAAAACCATGTGTATCATACCATACAAGAGAACCAATTAAAGATGGACCTTTTATTCAGAGTGCTTTCAGCGGTGGGACTATGGTCCAAACGGTCCTGTGAACCAGAACTGAACTATTGATGCTGCAGCATCCCAGAAACGGGTACTAACAAGATACACAAGGTTTTGGGCATTTAAGATACATTTCATTATATATATGAAATTGCTTTTTCTGTTTATATTATAACCTTATGAAACATTGTTATTTATGTGCTTATTTATTTGTTTGTTTTATTGACCGACTATGAACAAGAGAAAGATTAATTACAAACCTCTTTTTATGAATATATTGTGCTTTCCAATCAAAAACATGAAGCCAAGGAATAACATTTTCAGACACAATAAGTTGATCGTCTGTATATATTGTTCCATAACACCAACGGAACAGAGAGGCTGAACGGTATATTTTGATCAGTTCAAGACTGAATTTGGAACAGAAACGGACTGCCGCCCTCTAGTGGTCTTCTGAAAAAAGTACAGTACAGTGTAAGAAGTCTCAAATACTGTATGGATGTATACTATAGCCTATAATTTGATTAAACTTGACAGTGAAATGCAGGGTATTTTGTATAATAAAAGCATATAGTTATATTTTAAGTCAATAATTAATATTCCTCAACACTTTAGACGTGTCGGTCTGTGGTCAGTAGTTAAAGGGGAGTGACTGTGTCTGAAGAAATGTATCCCAAGACATGAATAAACAGCAGTATCCCATTGACTGTGTTTTCCTGTCTCCATTTCTCAATTGCTGAACTATTAACAGTTATTAACAGTAGCATATTACACTCTTCTCTTGTAGTTTACAGTGAGGTAAAGATAGGTAAACAGAGGTAAATTGTATAATATTCTACAACATACCTGCGGAGAAGAAGACAGAGAGATCATCGTAATTGTTTATTCATATAATAACAACAACAACAACAACAACCCTGCTTCTTATGAAGACCAACTATGACTATATGTCCTGTTATTAAACATGTTTCATGAAGTAACAAGGATTAGCATTATAAGGAAATACATGTTCTTAAATATTCACTCATCCCCACAATAAACACATTTATTTGAGAATGGTGAGCGATGTGAGGATGGCCAGTCCATTAGACAGACTGGTAACAGATTGGTGACATTGCGGACCAGAACACAACCAAAACTATGTAGATGGATGTCATTTATACATTATTTTGCAGATGTGTTCTTGGATGTCACTAAACAAGCGATCAGTGCTTAATGTGACAGGGCAGCTGGTCACATGGATGCAGAAACACCCTCACATACCTGTATGATACCAGGGACAGACACCAGGGACAGACACCAAGGACAGACACCAGGAACAGACACCAGGGACAGACACCAGGAACAGACACCAGGGACAGACACCAGGGACAGACACCAGGGACAGACACCAGGGACAGAGGCTGAATGCAGCCCAGTTTTACGCTCCTCTCTAGCATTCAACAGTGTGACATGATGTTTTGGCTATGAGATGAACTTCTGTGTGGTTGAAGTCATTTGAACTTTCTCTCACATATAAAGGAACATTTCATAATCATAAAATACCACTTAAAGGGGCAATCTGGGATTCAGAAAATACAGCATTCTCCCCGCCACTTTTGGGGTAAATAACTGAGGGGTGGGGCTAGAGAAATTTAACCACTCTCAGATTAAGTTTTATAATTCAAGAATCAATATACATTATTAATTTAAAAGTCAAAAAATGGATGCAGCAATCCCAGATTGCCCCTTTAAGAGTAGCAGAGCAACTTAACATTCCAAGAGTGGATCATGGAGTTGAAAAGAGGTCTTTCAGGAACAAACCGACTGATTGAACAATTTACCACCAGACATCAACTCTTTTAAAAACCCAGGTGCTTTTAAAAATGGCCCTTTTCTACATTTTGTTTATGCTTGAAATAAATGCATGTGTTGTTTTAGTTTTATTGTTGTTTGTTTAGTTTTAATTTACATGTTTTATTTTATGTTTTAGTATTTCTTCTGTGTTGACACTTTGTATATATTAAAAAGTTGTTATTGTTATTAGTATTTAGTAGTAGTGGTGATTCTAGTAGTAGTATCATTTATTATATATTATATTTACCTCTTTACTTCTCTTTCCGGTTGTTTATTTGAAATGCTGTCGTTTCATACAGGACACGGGATTTAACCGTCACCACAATTTCTAATAAATAAATACATATGACACAGTAGATTTTATCAATGAAAACACAAAATGGATTTACCAAAATAACCCAATTGTGTTTCTGCTTTTGGGGGTAAACAGCACCCAGACCTGTACAGCAAGTATCAGAACAAACAGAAGAACAGTGTCCAGATCACAGAACTGGGCTTCTGAGACATGAATGATCCTCTGCAGCGTCATTCTCATCATAGGCCCAACATTAACAGACCTAGTTAAACTAAACACAAAAAGTAAACATGTCCTGTGTACCAAATCTCTAATAAAAAAAGAGATATGTCTGCAAGAGCAGATAGATCAATAAAAAACCACCATTTAAAGACTGTTTTCCTGTGAGGTCCTTTGTTCTGGTTGCTAGGCAGAACGGCCGACGGGAAACAAGCTGCGGCAACGCGGAAGTGACGTGGTGTTGTCGTCAGGTGTGTGTTGATGTTTTGTGGACTGGACGCCTGGAGGACGACAGACCCGACGGACCGACGGAACCACGGACCCGAGCCCCCCGCCGCCGCGCCAGCACCGACACACACCGCGCTCACACCTTCTGATACCTAACACTTTAAGGTCGAACATCGTTCAAAAACGGACGGGCTAAAACGCAAAGTAAGCGTACTACATTCTGGAAAGGAGGAATCGTCACCCCTTTGACCCCCTCCCTAACAGACAACCATGACGATTCTTCCGAAGAAAAAGCCGAACTCGAGTGTCGGTGTCTCGGATCACCCCGACGAGACAGACCGGAGGAGCGTCTCTGACCCGCATCAACATCCACACGGAGGTCGCACAGGTGCCAGACCGAGGGCCTCGCCGCCTCCCTGGTCCTACCAAGCCGCTCCCCCTTCGACCAGGGAGGATAGGCGGAACGAGGCTAGCTCTCGGCCGCAGCAGGCCTCCCCTCCGCCCGGGGGTTCGGGCTCTCCGGTCGGCCCCGGGGACGGGAGCGGTTCTGGTGGAATAGCGTGCGTTGCGGGGACACGCGGAGAGCTGTCAGGCGGCGTGGGCTGCGGTGGAGGAGTCGGCAGCTGCTGCTCGGGGCCTGGGCTAAGTAAGAGGCGGCGACAGGCGACCTGCTCCGGGGGGGTGGCCGGCGGTGGCACACCCGGGGTAGCTGGAGGCGGCGGCCCCAGTGCTGACTCGGAGGAAGGTGCGGGGTACAACAGTGAAGATGAGTACGAAAACGCCTCCAGATTGCAGTCCATGGACCCGGCCACGGTCGAGCAGGTAAAGTGTGGTGGCTGGTCAGGTCGATCACAGCCAGCTGTCATCACAGCTCTCTGGATGAAGCATGCTCAGATCAGCTGACTGTTCACGATTTGAATGATTGCCTTATTATAGGTAAATCTTGACTACATTATTTTAGTCCATTAAAACTATACTGTTAATTAGAATAAAAGCAACACCAGTCCCACTGCAGGGGTACATTACATAGCTGTTTGTTTTAAAGGGCTATTCCAGATTTTACTGGAGGAATTGTGGGCAGAGATACAGGGGTTGAACATTTCTAGTCTGTTCCATCCAGGCTTGTTGTTAGTGAACCACAGATTCAGATTCTGAAAATCTGAAATTGAAGTTTGTAGGTCTATAATGAAATTCTAGAGTCGGGTTTAAGGTTTCTGGAGAATAGCCTTTCTGGAGAACACCTTTATCCTATTCCAGGTGTAAAATCAAGTCTGTGATTGACTTATTGATTGATTAGTTGATTCATTGATTGATTCACATTGAATTCCCGAGATAGACAGGACATGCTATTCAGGGCTAGCCTTGACCTTGTTTAAAGTTCCCAAAAAGCCCCAAAATCCATTGCAAATTGTTTCTGGCTGAGTTGGCTGGCATAGTTGTCGTTCTGCAGATGAGTTAAGGGATGGATTCTGTTCACAGAGGTGTGGGTCTGCTGGTGCCAGAGTGTAGTGGTACCACTCGTAGCCCCTGGAGACCAGGGTTCTGTCTCCTCCTCTGCCCCTCCCTCCCTCCCTCCCTCCCTCCCTCCCTCCCTCCCTCCCTCCCTCCCTCCCTCCTCCCACCTTTCAGCCTGTCAACCAGGACACACAGAGCGGAGAGTGGATGTCAAGCAGGGATGGGAATTTGAAATGGCTTTATTGTTCAAATATCATCTAATTTTTTCTGAATATACGGATATTCGGCAGGTGTCCGCTAGGAACATTTGGCCCTGGAGAACCTGACCAGCAACACCTGACAAATGTAATGGACACGTCTGGTGTGCGTATCACGATAGGGCCTCCAGCAGCGTCAGATGATGAAACTTCCCTCCTGTCATCGCAAGTCATCTTTTGTAATGAAATATATCCAATATTCGGGGTTTATCCAATATTCAACATCAAATACTACGGTCTGTTCGAATAGTCGATAATTCAAATCCCTAATTTGCCCACCTGTGTGGTCGTAAAGCTGTGATGCCTTTAGGAACACATTGTGACGGAGCTGTTGGAATGTTTACTGTTATTGCACAACAGGAACATACACATCTTCCCTATTACACTTGTTGTACACATGAAACAGCTATAGTTCATCCTTACTATGTCATTACAAAGTAATGACTATGTAACAACCATGTTATTACAGTTAATAAGTTACTACACAGGCATAAGTGAGTAAAGAGTGACCATTGAAACACATTGCAGTTTTCCAGTTTGTTTATGGGTCAGTGATTTGCAGCTTTTATTTTCAGAGGAGAATTGGAATATAATATAATATAATATTGGTTTATCATTAAATAGTTTATTTATCCCACTGTTTATGAAGTGTAAGGAATGGTGTAAGGTCTTAGGACTTATTTTGTCAGGGTGTTTTTGATCTACCTTTAAAACCTCAATCATGCCCTCTTTATCCACAGGCGTCGGGTCCTTTCATGCCACAAGGTGGCGCTATAGGCATGCTGCTGGGGTGGGGTTTGTTTCTGAGTTTAAATACCGGTAGACACCTTGGTCAACTGATTTAATAGGCGTAATAGGTCATGTCATTTGTTGTGGCAAGTGTCTGAGAAACCAGTCAAACTTGTCACAATAGGATGATATAGTATTGTTCCTATAATCCAGACCTCCAGGCCTAGACAGGTAGACCTAGCCTAGACAGGTAGGCCTAGCCTAGACAGGTAGGCCTAGCCTAGGCTGCTCTACAGTTGGTTCATGTGTTGCTCATTAATAATAAAAACAAACTCACAAACGGTCAATGAAACAGTTGAGGAAATGGACACCGTCCCATGTCTTTTCTATTGCAGTATTAGCCTAGTAACTTATATGTATGAACAATGAATGCTAATTGTAGTATTACCTGTGTAGTACCTTTGTATTTAATACCTGTATATTTAGTACCTGTGTATCACCTGTGTATCACCTGTGTATCACCTGTGTATCACCTGTGTATCACCTGTGTATCACCTGTGTATCACCTGTGTATTACCTGTGTAACTGATGAATCTCTCTTTCCCACAGCAGGAGCACTGGTTTGAGAAGGCGCTTGGGGAAAAGAAAGGATTCGTCATTAAAAAAATGAAAGAGGACGGTGCTTGTCTCTTCAGAGCTGTGGGTGAGTCTTCACACCACCCAGGCCTCCTCTTCCTCCTCCTCCTCTTCCTCTTCCTCCCCCCCCCTCCTCTTCCTCTTCCTCCTCCCCCTCTTCCTCTTCCTCCTCCTCCTCCTCCTCCTTGAACCCATTCAGTCATACCCCCCTGCGGCTGAGATCCACTGATCAAAGAAGCACCTGTCTTAGAAAGATCCCTCAATGGAATGCTTATTGACCATCAACATTCTATGTAATGTGGTATGCAGTAATGCCCAACAGTGAAAAACAGGCAGGTTAGCAAGAAAGGATTTTTAAAATTCTCTTTGTTCTGTGGCCAGCAGCGGTGGGCCGGCCTCCAGGTCTGCTTTAGTGTCATGCTGTAACGCCCCCTTAAGAAGCTTGAATGTGATGTAGGTCTATAAACTCCTTATTCGGTCGTCATTGTTATTGTCTGTCTACCAGAGGAAGCATCACGGTACAGTTAGGTAATGTTAACCAATTTCAGGCATGTTCCACTAGATGGCAGTGTTCCATCTACAGTAGTATATTTCCCATAGTTATCCATAGAGTAGGCTATATACATAGAGTAGGCTATATACATAGAGTAGGCTATATACTCTATTTGAGTTGTTTTGATTACAATCTGTTCCTTTCCTGAAAAGTGAACACTGCTGTTATAGGCCTCTTTACATGTTTTTGAGGCGTAGGCTGAACTCTTAAAGGGACGGTTCAGCCTACTTTCATATCATCTGACCCTGACTTGTCCTCATAGGCCGGTAGTGAACGCTTCTCCGTTTCTCCACTTTGTTTGAAGTTTCACTCAGGAGAGTTTGTTATGTCATTTAAACGATGCTAAGATAAGATGCTAAGATGCTAAGCTAAGTGCAGTTGGAATTGGAGAAGGGCGCCACTAACGGCTAACGGTAGCAACGTGGAGAACGGAGAAGCTTTCACTCCCGGCCTATGAGGACAACTCAGGGTCAGATGATATTTCATATCAACATGAAAATAGGCTGAACCACCCTTTAATATCCCATTCTGTCCACTGAGAGCAGCAATCACTCATGATGACGACCCCCCTGCTGCTGAAGGTGAGACTCTGGGAACAGTCATATCAGAGTCTCACGTTGCTCAGCCAGGCCCCTCAGGCAGGAGGGAAACTGTATGCATAGTGACCTACATGTAGGAGTTCCCACCAGAGCCCAGGGACTCTAGCCTGTCACTGTCCCAGAGCCCAGGGACTCTAGCCTGTCACTGTCCCAGAGCCCAGGGACTCTAGCCTGTCACTGTCCCAGAGCCCAGGGACTCTAGCCTGTCACTGTCCCAGAGCCCAGGGACTCTAGCCTGTCAATGTCCCAGAGCCCAGGGACTCTAGCCTGTCAATGTCCCAGAGCCCAGGGACTCTAGCCTGTCACTGTCCCAGAGCCCAGGGACTCTAGCCTGTCACTGTCCCAGGCACCCGTCCAGGTGGGAAACCAATCCATGGCTGAACAATCGGAGCCGGTCCACCAGAGAACAGAGTTGTATAAGAGGCCTGGAATGAGGCTACGCTTCCTCTTCTCTCCTGCCAGGTGCACAGATAGACACCTGGCCTACCTGCTTCCTTCTCACTGGACATGACAACATCCAGGAACAGGGTGTTTTAGCTGCTTTTTGTTGTAATCTGAAACTAAGTGGGATGTTTTTGTTGGAATGAGGAAGTTGGCTAAAGTCCTTATTCCCCTAAATGTTCTGTAATCATAGTCATGAATAGTCAGGGCTGAGTTTCCCCTAAATGTTCTGTAATCATAGTCATGAATAGTCAGGGCTGAGTTTCCCCTAAATGTTCTGTAATCATAGTCATGAATAGTCAGGGCTGAGTTTCCCCTAAATGTTCTGTAATCATAGTCATGAATAGTCAGGGCTGAGTTTCCCCTAAATGTTCTGTAATCATAGTCATGAATAGTCAGGGCTGAGTTTCCCCTAAATCTTCTTAGCACTAAGACTAAGTGGATTGTGGTTAGAAGACTTGGACGGTCTGTTATAGATGATCAGATGATCTTAGTGCTGTGAAGCGTTCGGGAAACTCACCCCTTCCTGCTCCTGCCAATGCTGAGGAGACGTGGGAAGAAGCTGGTTATTGTGCTATTGTGCTATTGTGCTGTTCTACATCCATGTGAACAGCACTCGTGCATCACCACAAACATTTCTCCTCCAAAACCTAGGAAGCATGGCTCCACCCCTCCAGTAGGGCAGGCAGGCCTGTCTTCTGAGGAGTCAGCATGGCTCCACCCCTCCAGTAGGGCGGGCAGGCCTGTCTTCTGAGGAGTCAGCATGGCTCCACCCCTCCAGTAGGGTGGGCAGGCCTGTCTTCTGAGGAGTCAGCATGACTCCACCTAGTAGGGTGGGCAGGCCTGTCTTCTGAGGAGTCAGCATGGCTCCACCCCTCCAGTAGGGCAGGCAGGCCTGTCTTCTGAGGAGTCAGCATGGCTCCACCTAGTAGGGTGGGCAGGCCTGTCTTCTGAGGAGTCAATGGTGGTGGAACACTTTCTACCTACAGCACAAAGTATTCAGACCCCTTCACTTTTTCCACATATTGTTGTGTTATAGACGCAATTTAAAATGGATTAAATTAAAAGAATTTGCCATCAATCCACACACAATACCCCATAATGACAGTATGAGTCTATAAAGACATAATGAGTCTATAACACATCAAAATATGGAAAAAGTGAATACTTTCCGAAGGCGCTGTATTTGCATGTCACTCAGCCGCTGGGTGTTCTGTCTTTCAATGGTGATTATGGAAGAATTCTTCATTCTTCCCTGTTCAGCCGTTATTACTGAACCACAACACCCCAAGCAGCCCTCTGTACCTACTGACCACCTGGCTGCTCTTACCTCCCCCTCAGTGTAGCACACTGGCTGCTCTTACCTCCCCCTCAGTGTAGCACACTGGCTGCTCTTACCTCCCCCTCAGTGTAGCACACTGGCTGCTCTTACCTCCCCCTCAGTGTAGCACACTGGCTGCTCTTACCTTCCCCTCAGTGTAGCACACTGGCTGCTCTTACCTCCCCCTCAGTGTAGCACACTGGCTGCTCTTACCTCCCCCTCAGTGTAGCACACTGGCTGCTCTTACCTCCCCCTCAGTGTAGCACACTGGCTGCTCTTACCTCCCCCTCAGTGTAGCACACTGGCTGCTCTTACCTCCCCCTCAGTGTAGCACACTGGCTGCTCTTACCTCCCCCTCAGTGTAGCACACTGCCTTTGCCTGAAACTAGTTTCATTTCATTAAAATCTCCTTTACATGTTGTTTCACACCTGTGTTTCATTGTGACTATGGCAGAATCGCCTCGCTGTGTGAGTCATGGACCCTCCTTGTCACCATCCTCCTCTCTGGGTATTTGACGGTACCCCCTCTGTGCTGTGGTGGGTTTCTCCTCAGCAGAGGAGGGGATGAACGTGAGCTCTGTCATCAGTAGGCCTTCATCCTGCCCACACCTACCGCCTCTGACTTCCTGTGATGTGGTGTGATGGGGGTTTCTGCTTCCCACTGCTGGAGTTTCTGCTGTGGTTCCAACCAGCTCACATTTGCTGTTTCTAAGAAGAAGGCAGACATTAGCATCGTAGGCTAACCAGAATTGAGACCTAGATTACATCTGTGATACCTTTATCGTCTAGCCCAGTGTTAGGGTTAACCCTAACCCTAACCCTAACCCTAACCCTAACCCTAGATTACATCTGTGATGCCTTTATCGTCGAGCCCAGTGTTAGGGTTAACCCTAACCCTAACCCTAACCCTAACCCTAGATTCCATCTGTGATACCTTTATCGTCTAGTCCAGTGTTTTTCAACCTTTTTTTAGCCACGGCACATTTTTTACATTGAAAGAATCTTGCGGCACACCACCAACCAAAAATGTTACAAAATGACACTCTGTAGCCTGATACAATAATATCCGTAGACTCATCAAGTTGCAACGCAAATTTCCTACTGATGCGTATCTTTCCCAAAACATGACTTTCGATGTCTGTAGACATGTCATCAATACGCCTGGCAATTGTGTTATCTGAGAGTGGGACTTTAGCTATGTCTTTAACCGCGTCAGGGCCGAGCATCTCGTTGACAATGGCTTTGCAGGCAGGTAGTATTAATGTCTCTGCCACAGAGTGGGACTTTTTGGATTTAGCGGCACAGCTGTTGGGAAACGCTGGTCTAGCCAATCAACCCTTTATATTTGTACCTCTGCAGCTTTCATGGCCCAATGAGGACACAGCTATGGTATATTGTTCATTTTATTGGTTTCATGACCTGCTCTTGGCTCAAATTCCTGTTGTTTATCACTTGGGACCTTTTTGACACTGGCTGTTGGTCTCTAGGGTGATTTATACATGTAGAAGGTCCACAGTTTGTCAAATGACAATTGAACACATTTTACGACTGGTATACATCCCAGACCTAGGCCTAATGGTCGCTGACTACTGCAGGAATGTCAATTTCTGCTTCTGGCTGGAACAGGTGTCAGACGTGGGCCCAGGCCACGCCCTCGCTGGGAGCCCAGGCCACGCCCTCGCTGGGGGCTCAGGCCACGCCCTCGCTGGGAGCCCAGGCCACGCCCTCGCTGGGGGCCCAGGCCACGCCCTCGCTGGGGGCCCTCTCACTCACAGCCCCTCTCACATTCCCTCTTTCACTCTCATTTCTGTAACTTTCACTTCTTCACTCATTCCATGTCTTCCTCGCAATCACTCCAAATCTTCAGTTGAAACTTTCACTTTTTCACCATTCGCTTACTCTTCTTTTCATATCTCTCTCTCTCTCTCTCTCTCTCTCTCTCTCCTTCTTTCCATCACTCATCCCTCGTTCCTATTCTTTCCCATTTTCCTCTTTTAATTGCACTGTTCTTTTGTACAAAATGACCGTTTGGTCCTACTTACTATTCCAGACAGAGAGAAACTCAGTGCACAAACACAGTGCAAAATCAGAAACTGCATTTCCCCCCAAACTTGTTTTGGATTATTTACGTGTGACCCTTATATTAGAAAGGACATGGTTATTTACCTGTTTGTGTGTGTTTCTATTAGAAAGTACACGGTTAGTACCCTGGGGGTGTCACCCTCTGTGTACTGAGGGACAGGGCACCCTGACCAGGACAGATAAACACGCTGCCATCGAGTCCCTTGGTCAACCAACCAACTATCGGTTAATGTTTTCCTGACACAGACCAAACAGGAGGCAGGAGTAGAGATCTTCAGCGATGTTACGTTGGGTTAGGGTTAGGGTTAGGGTCAGAGTTAGGGTTAGGGTCAGGGTTAGGGTCAAAGTTAGGGTTAGGGTCAGGGTTAGGGTCAGAGTTAGGGTTAGGGTCAGGGTTAGGGTCAGAGTTAGGGTTAGGGTTAGGGTCAGGGTCAGAGTTAGGGTTAGGGTCAGGGTTAGGGTCAAAGTTAGGGTTAGGGTCAGGGTTAGGGTCAGAGTTAGGGTTAGGGTCAGGGTTAGGGTCAGGGTTAGGGTCAGAGTTAGGGTTAGGGTCAGGGTTAGGGTCAGGGTTAGGGTCAGGGTTAGGGTCAGAGTTAGGGTTAGGGTCAGGGTTAGGGTCAGGGTTAGGGTCAGGGTTAGGGACACTAAACATGAAGAATTCCCTTACACCCGTGTAGTAACACAGAAATCCCTGTACAAGTATGAAACATACTAGTACGAAAATGTTACATAGCTCTTAATGAGGTAACCATTACATTGTATAAGCTATGGAGTTAGGGTTATTTCACAACAGCATCAGTGACCTGCAATGGCAATTCCAGTTCAGGGTTGGAGAAATGAATTGCCACTATCTCTCCCTGTTTAAAGTGGAGACCCTGTCTCTGTCTTGGCTAACAGCAGGACGCTCCCTGAAGCGAACCACCAATGAGCTCCAACTAACAGAGCAAGCCCAGCACCAATCATCTCCTTTCTTCAACCAGGCTCCTTCCGCTCTCAGACGCTGTCGTAAAACATCCTGCCAGGAAGCAGAGAAGCAGCCTCTATCTCACTCCCGCATCACTGCACTGTCTGGTTGGGAATGTGAACTCACTGTCTGGTTGGGAATGTGAACTCACTGTCTGGTTGGGAATGTGAACTCACTGTCTGGTTGGGAATGTGAACTCACTGTCTGTAGGAAGATGGAGCTTGTTGCTGGAGGGAAAGGACAGGTCTGATTCTTGTCAGTATGATTTGATCTTTGATGACCACAAATCAGGTGTTGTTAATCACAGATCAAACTAAGATCAGACAGGCTGACATGGTTGTAGAATGGAATGTCCTACTGAGTCTTATGCTGTGGTTTGTACCTCTGAACATTCCAGGTGTGTTGCAGAGACACTCTGGAGGAGGAGAGGTATTATCACTATTCCCATTCCAAGGAAAGCTAGCTGCCCTCGCCCCAAGGTTGGAATGTGACTTTTAGCAGGCGTAGGCTGAAGCAAGTCAAACCAATGGGTGGAGAGTGAAATCTCTTGCATGTCTCAGGTGTGTGTGTGTGTGTGAGAGTCAGTCAACCTATCTGAGAAGGCCTCGCAATATGCAAAACACCCAGCTGCATGTGACTCTGTTGTTCCTGTCTGGTCAGTGCTAGAGTCTGGTGTTGTGGTTGTTGTTGTTGTGGTTGTTAGTCAGATGACTCAGGGCTCTTCCTGGTTACTCTGTCCAGAATGACATTCTTCCAGTCTGGCGCTTGGAGAGACAACATTGTTAAGGTGCTAGTTTTGGTTTGACATTGTGGGCTGAGTTTGATTAAGAACCAGCCTGTAGCGTCCAGAGGGAGTTTATTGTGGCCTTATGTCCCAATCGGAAGGTCTGGTGGCCTAATATATTGTTGTTAATCTAAATATGGGTTAGAGATTAGGCTAAACCTGGTTCTGGAATAAATCACACTTCAAATGAAACATCTCCATTGAGGGTGTTTTTAAGTCTGGGATTAGGATTAGTTTTAGGCCTATTTCAGGGTCCCCAAACGGAATGGGAACACTGTATTCAAACTCTGTACGAGCGCTGGAGGACCTGGATATTGCTGCTGCTGTAGATGACTGACTGACTGACTGTGTGTGTGTGTGTGTGTGTGTGTGTGTGTGTGTGTGTGTGTGTGTGTGTGTGTGTGTGAGAGATGTGTGTGTGTGTGTATGCTTGTGTATGCTTGTGTGTGTGTGTGTGTGTGTGAGTGTGTGTGAGTGAGTGCGCGGGCCGCGCTCCTTTGAGTCATTGTGAGCTAAGGTGTGGTTAGAATTCCGTACTGACACCGTTGGCATGGTAACAGTATTAGGAGAGTCTTCCTGAGTGTTTACAGACCGAAGCCTCGTTGTACAGGAGGATTTAAAGGGTCTTGGCTGACTGGTGTCTTGGCTGACTGGTAGCGACTTTTTGTGACTTTTTCCGTATTTATTAATGTCACATTTTATTATCTTGCTAAATGTCCAACTGATTGTTTAAACGCCCCCCCCCCCTCTCCTAGCCAGCTACAACCTGAGGTTGTTGAACCCTAATTACCCCCCTCTACTTCGAAAGAGCAGCATACCTGGTGAGAGCCCCAGGGTTGGTACCTGTGTCAGTCTGAGAAGAGCCCCAGGCCACTGAATACACTGAACCCAGAGCCAGATGGATCATTTGAATGTATATGAAAAGGTTTACATTTTCCCATGGCTGGAAGGGTAGGCCTACACCTATCTTTGATAACGATGAATATGCATTAGGGCATCACATGTTTTGTCTATTCAAAACTGTAGTCGAACTAAGTTTAGAGTTTGAAGCTAAGTTGGAGTTTGGAGTTTTTCGGTCATGCATTCCATAGACATCTGTCATTGGAATTGTAACCAGTGGATACTGAACTTGTAATGAGACGACACTGAACATTGAGAGCCTTTAACCTATAACCTATACACATGATCAATGAAGCTACAAATAGATTGAGGAGGTCTAATGATCATGGAATTACTCGAGAATCAATGAACCAATGTCAATCTCAGCTTTGTCTGTGAGTTAGGAACTGTCGTAATTTTGATGATGTCACAATGTTGCATATGAAAAAGGGAGCTGTATTGTTTGACCTTTGAAGATGGTGCCCTTTGGTTTAGTTACTGTAACATTTGTCTACACACACACACACACACACACACACAATCCTTTGTCTAGTCTGAACACGGCCCTGAGTTTTGCAACATCCCTAACCGACAGACAACTGCCATTGAGACAGAATGGAGATCACCTCCACACTATCATCCTGGAGGCTTTTCAGCACTCAGATCACGACATCCAGAGATGGAGGTCATCCAGCACCTCAAGCCAGGAGGCTTTTCAGCACTCAGATCACAACATCCAGAGATGGAGGTCATCGAGCACCTCAAGCCAGGAGGCTCAGTTGAAATACTGCCTCTTGGGTACGTGTGACTCAGGACTGACTCAGGATCTTAGGTCATGTATAGTGAATTCAGACATTGTGAACTTCACTACACTATAACCTACTTGTCATCCTGGCATCGCTTTCCATGTTAAGAAATATGAGTTGCAAATGCAGCAATCACTCACCCGGCACGTGCAGAAGGGATTCTCTTTCCCACTGTCTTCAGTGATTCAAAGCCAACAAGTCCTAGTATGAGGAAAAGATGTGAACTTTAACATAATGTCTCTCGACTGCTGTATGTGCGTAATAGACTGTCTGTGACCAGGGGGGTATGAGGGGGGTATTAGGCCAGGGAGACTGGGGGGGAGACGGGGAGACAGGGGTGTATTAGGCCAGGTCAAACCTTTCCACGCTGGTACTGTCTGATTTATCCTTCCCCCAATTTTAGAAGCCCGCCTGCAGTCACAATGTCTCAGAGTGTGAATGCTGCTCTAGCATCAGGTCCCTACCTGTCCATATAGTCATATAATCATATCTATCATCATATAATCATATCTATTATGATATAATAGGCTCCTTCTCTGAGCTGCTTCCTGAATACAGGCTACAGTTGTCTAGTTTAAATTACACTGAAGCATAAGAAACCATACATTTGATTTGAGCTCAGAAGAGTGGCTGTAGTTCAGAAAGGGTTGGTCATGATAATAACATTGTGATAAGGTTGGATGTTAACACCAGTTTGACGTAAAGCTAAGGGGTGTTCCATCTGTAAAGCTAAGGGGTGTTCCATCTGTTGTGTTTGTAGAGCAAAGTTCCAGTTCGACATGTCTGGTCATCTCCCCTGGGTCACTGGAACCTGACCGTGTGATTGGTCAACCAGGTCACTGTGAGGCAAACTGCTCTACGATCAGAGTGGTCCGTGATCAGTAATGAACCATCAAATTCACAGTCCATTAGTTGGTTGTTAAAAGCGATTTATCGATTAATCTACATTTTCACGGCAAAAATGAAGATGAATGCAAGCACGCTCTACACGTATGCCGACTTATATAATGTGTAGTTAAAGAATTTCACATGTTGCATCAAATTAGGATCTGTTTGGGCCATAGTTCTGTTCACACCTGTCTCCTGTCTCCAAATCCACCTGCATCATCTACCAGTGGCTTTCCTAACCTTCCTTAACTGTAAGAATGAAGAAAATGGGTTAGGGTTAGGGTTAGGGTCAGGGTCTATTGAACTGTGAGTTGAACAGAATACTGGCAGGCCCGGGTCTTGGTGATTGGAACCTGACATTGTAATGGTCAAACTGAGCAGAGAGTGGGTCAGATGATCTGCTATACTACCAGAAAGTGGGTCAGGTGATCTGCTGTACTACATTTATATTTACATTTATGGCATTTAGCAGGCGCCTTTATCCAAAGCAACTTACAACAAATACATTTGTTTAAGTAAGTGAATCATCTATCCATCAGTCATCATAAGATAAAGTAGCCAACTGCCATAGGCAGTCACAATGCTAGAAGAAGGACTTTTTTTTTTTTAGAAACTTGTGGGGGTGAAGAGGTTTTTAGGAGGGACCGTTAAGATGTAGCCTGAAGAGATGGGTCTTCAATCTACGGCGGAAGATCGGTAGTGACTCTGCAGTCCTGACAGCAGTGGGAAGCTCATTCCACCAGCGGGGCGCCAGGACAGTGAAAAGCCGTGACCGAGTGGCGCGGCCGCTGCATCCACGTACTACCAGAGAGTGGTCAGGTGATCTGCTGTACTACCAGAGAGTGGTCAGGTGATCTGCTGTACTACCAGAGAATGGTCAGGTGATCAGCAGCAGAGCTGTATCTGGAGTTATTAGGGACTCCCTCCATTTTCTCCTGTGGACCTGTTGAAAAGAGACTGCCTCAGGTGTGCAAAAGGCTTTTGTTTTGTTTTGTTTTGTTTGTCTACAGGTATCTGACATGGCTTTGCAAATTTTTCCAAAGGCTAACCTTAGGAATGAAGAGAATTGGCTATGTCCATCTAACTGTGTTAAACTGAATCCCTGCAGGCCAGGGTCTTGGTCTATTCCTGGCCTTTGACTGGGAGCTGTCACTCAGTTCTTGCCCTCAAACTGCAGATCATTACTGGGTTGGTCAGAGTAGAGTGGAGGAATGTAAGCTGTTCCCTGTTAACTTGTCGTTTATGCAGGTCTATCACTAGAAGAAAGAGCACCTTTTCCTGCTGTCTAATACTGGAAGGCTTTGTGTATGGTACTGTCCATGCTGCTGTCTAATACTGTAAGGCTTTGTGCATGGTACTGTCCATGCTGCTGTCTAATACTGGAAGGCTTTGTGCATGGTACTGTCCATGCTGCTGTCTAATACTGGAAGGCTTTGTGTATGGTACTGTCCATGCTGCTGTCTAATACTGGAAGGCTTTGTGCATGGTACTGTCCATGCTGCTGTCTAATACTGTAAGGCTTTGTGTATGGTACTGTCCATGCTGCTGTCTAATACTGTAAGGCTTTGTGTATGGTACTGTCCATGCTGCTGTCTAATACTGGAAGGCTTTGTGTATGGTACTGTCCATGCTGCTGTCTAATACTGGAAGGCTTTGTGTATGGTACTGTCCATGCTGCTGTCTAATACTGTAAGGCTTTGTGTATGGTACTGTCCATGCTGCTGTCTAATACTGTAAGGCTTTGTGTATGGTACTGTCCATGCTGCTGTCTAATACTGTAAGGCTTTGTGTATGGTACTGTCCATGCTGCTGTCTAATACTGTAAGGCTTTGTGTATGGTACTGTCCATGCTGCTGTCTAATACTGGAAGGCTTTGTGTATGGTACTGTCCATGCTGCTGTCTAATACTGGAAGGCTTTGTGTATGGTACTGTCCATGCTGCTGTCTAATACTGTAAGGCTTTGTGTATGGTACTGTCCATGCTGCTGTCTAATACTGGAAGGCTTTGTGTATGGTACTGTCCATGCTGCTGTCTAATACTGTAAGGCTTTGTGTATGGTACTGTCCATGCTGCTGTCTAATACTGTAAGGCTTTGTGAATGGTACTGTCCATGCTGCTGTCTTGAACCAGGTCTCTTTTGAAAAATAGAGTTTATCTCGGTGAGGCTAACCTGGATAGATAAAGGTTGGATTCATACTGAACAGCATGTTGTCATGAAGACATGTCAGATCATGGAATTGTTTCTTTTTCTCCACTGTTGAATGGCGACTGTTGCATGGGTGTTATGCACAAGCATGTACTACAGCAGGCCTCTGTGGTGGTGTTGCAAGTCAGGCCTTTCCCATAGCCTTCCATTGAACAGTGTTTTTTAAGAGTTCACGTGAAGCTTCCCGCTGCACTAGTTCTCCATTGACTGGGGTGTGACTGTGAGGTCAGTGTCTTCTGTCTCATCCAGATAAACGTTATCTAGCGTGGACAGACCAGCAGCGCTGGACCCCGACTGACGTGCCAGCAGAGCTGCAGCGCAGTGACCTGCCTCTTTCTTAGAAACCTGCCGACGTAGCGCAGCGCTATCTCCACCCCACACTGGTTAAAGTTGTGGTTTCGTCTTCTACTAATGGGTTGTAGGCGCTGCCTCTTTCTGGTGAAGCCGATCTATTCTGTCTTTTCTGAGTAACTTTGCACAAAGAATTTCTTCCTCTTCCTCTTCCTCTTATGTCAGCAACATCCTCCTCTTTGACTCGTTTCCCATCAATCATGCTGCCCAGGGGGTCAAAGAGGTCATCAACTGGACTCCCGAACTCTCTGTGCTTTCGTATTCTTAAGTGAACATTTTACTTTCTATGGGTTTTATAGTGGATTTGATGGCCCTATTTGACAGGTATTTTTAATGGTATAATTTCAGTTTTGGTGTCAGTTCCTCTTCAGGCAATTAATCAGATTAAAACGTGTGTTGTCTACAGTTCTTGACAGAGGCACTAAGTTAATAAGCCTTACGAGGCCTAGATGATCAGTTTTGTTCGTCAAGGCCTAGACCGCAGATAATAGAAATCTGCTTTGTTGTTGAGATTCAGAAGTGAGCCATGCAGTGGAAAGATAAGATGAGAATGAGTTTTTTCACTGATGAGTCAGATGAGATGGGGACAATCCCCATCTCCACCTGTTCATACGATACCTTGCAGGGGTTCACCAGCTCCATCACCATTTACATCTTCACTGCACGCAGTGAATGGAACTGAGAACCGAAACCAGTCACTTCATTCCAAACACAAAAACATACGGCACGGTTCTCTTCCATTTCTACACCCTTGTTCCCTGAGCTAATAGGTTAGCTACATTACTTACACAGCGTGGTGTGAGAACTGGCCATCACTTCTCATATTGGCTTTTGTTAAAAACATGTGACATTGTCCTGGTCCTAATAGGTTTCTCTACTGGGTGATATGTGGATGTTATGGTACATGGTACTGTGTGGACTGGTCATTAGGCTTCTGTTCTGTTGTGTCGGCTTATTTCATGGTATGTGAAC
>NC_139662.1:24166237-24213737 GCF_951799395.1 Argentina silus
TGAAGCGCTGTGATTTCACGATGTATTCCTTGTGTCTGTCCCTTTGATTTACTCAACTGCTTCATGTTATTGTACTAGAGAGAGAGATGGTGAAGCCCCTCCCCCTGCAGTCCTGCAGACTGTCTGGAACTGCTATCAAAGCCCCTTGGTAAAGTGTAGATGAAGCATATGTATTTGAACTCTGATCACCCAGTAATACCAGTAATACCAGTAATACCAGTTCCCCCAGTGTGTGCTGATGCCACCCGCACTCCCCTCTCCCTGTGCTGGCGTTGTGATGTCCGCTCTGTGACCCCTGACCCCTGACCTCTGCCCTCTCCCCCCCACCAGCAGTATGCCGACCAGTCGCTTATGAAGAACGCCATCAAGACGTCGGAGGAGTCGTGGATCGAGCAGCAGATGCTGGAGGACAAGAAGCGGGCCACCGACTGGGAGGCCACCAACGAGGCCATCGAGGAGCAGGTGGCCCGAGAGTCCTACCTGCAGTGGCTCCAGGACCAGGAGAAGCAGGCACGCCAGGTGACAGAGAGAGGGGGCAAGGCACGCCAGGTGACAGAGAGGGGGGGGGGCAGAGAGGGGGGGGGACAGGCACGCCAGGTGACAGAGAGGGGGGGGGGGCAGAGAGGGGGGGGACAGGCACGCCAGGTGACAGAGAGGGGGGGGGGGGCAGAGAGGGGGGGGACAGGTGACAGAGAGGGTGGGGACAGGGGGGGGGGGCAGAGAGGGGGGGTAAGGGGGGGGGCAGGTGACAGAGAGGGGGGGGGGTCAAACCTGGAGGACATAATGTCTCTCTGGGTCTGTCTGGTTCAGTGAGGATGTTATGAACAGGAACAGTACAGCTGTGTGTTATTGCCAGTGGTTATGTTGCCCTGGGTCTCTCTGCCTGACTGTCTGTCTGTCTGTCTGTCTGTCTGTCTGCCTGTCTGCCTGTCTGTCTGTCTGTCTGTCTGTCTGTCCCTCCAGCCTCGTAAGGCCAGTGCCACCTGCAGCTCAGCCACTGCCGCGGCGTCCAGTGGTCTGGAGGAGTGGAACGCCCGCTCACCACGGCAACGCAGCTCCGCCCCTTCACCAGAGAACACCAACGGCGACCCCTCCCACTCCCACGCCCACTCAGACACCAGCACCAAGCCCCCCTCCCCCGCAGGAGCCGGCCTCATGATGCCTAAGCCTCCATCACCTTGTGCCCCAGGTCAGTCTCACTGATCACATCAGTTTGTGATCGACAAACTGATGCTGTATGTGTTGTAATTGGAATTGAAGGGTAGAATGATGTCATACCATCATTTAACTAACATTGTGAGGTTTCAAATCATCTTGAAAAGATGCTCTGGTGGTGATTGATTGATTGATTGATTGATTGATTGGTTGATTGATTGATTGATTGATTGATTGGTCCTCTGTGTCTGTGTCTCTCCAGGTCCCAGCAGCCAGGCGTGTGTTGGGTCAGACCGAGCCGCCTCCTCCTCGATAGGGACCCTGTACCCCGCGCTGGAGTATCGTGCCATCATGCAAGAAATGTCCCCCACCGCCTTCGGTACGACTGGCACCTCAGACCCTAACCCTAACCCACCTAACCCTAACCCTAACCCACCTAACCCTAACCCTTCGGTACGACTGGCACCTCAGACCCTAACCCTAACCCACCTAACCCTAACCCACCTAACCCTAACCCTTCGGTACGACTGGCACCTCAGACCCTAACCCTAACCCACCTAACCCTAACCCACCTAACCCTAACCCTTCGGTACGACTGGCACCTCAGACAAGCTTTCTGTTCATTTGACCACTTTAACACCAAGCATTCATAATACAAAATCGTACATGTGTATAAATAAAAGCATCAAGGATATTAAACACAATAACATCTATTGGACGTATTTCTAACATGGTCCTTTCATTACCGAAACACTTGTTGAAAGGAATGAATGCGCTGGTTGTTGTTGGCGTTGATGGATGTTCTCTTCCTGTAATTGTTGGAAGAGGACAACAGAATGGGCGGTGTTGTCAGTCAGGTTGAGAAATGACAGTTTGCGCGGGATGGTTGTCAACAGTTGTCTTCCAGAAGTCATATCAGATCCCAGCTGTGTGGAGACTGCTACTCTGTTGTGCTGGGGGGGGCGCGGCTCTGCCCAGGGTAATGACACAGGTCGTTAAGATGAGGGGGAAAAGAACTTCAAATGTTGCTGACAGGTTCCATTACACTGCATCATTATGGAGCAGAGATTCCAGGTATTTGGGTCACAGGGACATTTCTTCTTTTATTGTCTGTTCTCATTACAGCGTTCATGGCCTGGTGACGCTGTATCTGTAGGAAGTAAACAAACAGGAAATGAACAGGATCTGGATGGTGAAACATGAAACAAGGGTGCGGTGGTGGTGATGAGTCTTCAGAGGGCATCACATGACCTGCTTTCAGATTGCCAGGCTGGTCTATAATTGGGTTTATCTGGGATTTTTTTAAATTTATTTTTTTGTTTATTTGTTTTAACTAGGCCTGACTTGCTACATTACTACTCTTGCACTTGTTGCATGTGTGAGTTTTACGTGTTGACGTCACTCTTGTATGTTTCTGTAACCCTTCTCCTCTGTCCTGTCCTCTGTCCTGTCCTCTGTCCTGTCCTCTGTCCTGCAGGCTTAACAGACTGGGAGGATGATGAGATTCTGGCCTCAGTCTTGGCTGTTTCACAACAAGAGTACCTCGACAGCATGAAGAAGAACACATCGCATAGAGAGCCCTCTCCGGACAGCAGTTGATACAGGGGGTCAAACAACACCTACAACAACACTCCCCCCAACCCGCCCCCCTCCCCCACCCCCCGCCCTGGAAGGAAGCAGAACAGGGAAAATTCCAAACGCGTTTTCCTTCCAAACATCATCATGCAACCATCCAGTCTTTCCTGCCCCTCCTCCTCCCCCCCATCCCTCCATCTCTGCCTCTCCTCCTCCCCCCCATCCCTCCATCTCTGCCTCTCCTCCTCCCCCTCATCCCTCCATCTCTGCCTCTCCTCCTCCCCGTCCCTCCATCTCTGCCCCTCCTCCTCCCCCCCATCCCTCCATCTCTGCCTCTCCTCCTCCCCCCGTCCCTCCATCTCTGCCTCTCCTCCTCCCCCCCCCGTCCCTCCATCTTTGCCTCCCCCCCCGTCCCTCCACCCCTGCCTCTCCCCCCCCGTCCCTCCATCTCTGCCTCTCCCCCCCCCCGTCCCTCCATCTCTGCCTCTCCCCCCCCCGTCCCTCCATCTCTGCCTCTCCTCCCCCCCGTCCCTCCACCCCTGCCTCTCCCCCCCGTCCCTCCATCTCTGCCTCTCCCCCCCGTCCCTCCATCTCTGCCTCTCCCCCCCGTCCCTCCATCTCTGCCTCTCCCCCCCGTCCCTCCATCTCTGCCTCTCCACACACCTACAAATAAAGACCCAGCGTAATCAGACTCCGCCCCTTCCTTTCTAACACCATCATTGGACTTATTTAGGTGCATGTTTAATTCAACACAACCGATATCATCATAGAAAACAAGGAAAAAAATAGATAAAAATTGTCATACTTATCCTCTTAATGATTGATTAATATAAGTTTGTTTTATTTTATTTTCTTGTTTGGGATGAAAATACCTTTTTTCTTGGAATAAAAGAGGAAATCTTTCTGAAAAAGTTCTTTTGTGTCTTATTACAGATGATGAATACCTGCAGTCTTTTCTGATGTGTCTTTGTATTTTACCCATATTTAGCAATATTTTATTGCATTTATGATGAAGATGATTTTTTTTATGAACAGGCCAATGTGTGGCGCAGTATGTGTGTAATGTAATGATTTTTAACAAGTGTGCAATTGAAATCCTATTTATGTGAGGATTAATTCATGTGGACACCCTTCAATCTCAGTTGATTTCACTTAAATTGTGGCACTTGTGGGGCTGTCCCGCCAAAAATAAACGTTTTTTACTCTCCCTTCTGCCGCCTTACATTCAAAATTCTAATCCATAAGGATTAAGGTCTCAAAGCAACAATAATAAGGGACACAATCCCATTAGAGCATGCTGCTGGAGACGAGCTCTGAATGAAGTCTTTACTGAAAGTACATTTGCATTTTGTCATTATAGTGTGACATTATAGTGACCTTGAAATTAATTGAAAATCAATCAATTTATTAGTTTTGTCCTCTGGAATCCACACGACTGCAGAAAGATGCAGACATGCATACTATCACATGAGTCACCTGCTGCTATTTTAGACGCAGCTTTGAGCGCTAAAACGTCCGTTGCTGTGAAAGAAGAAGTGGAAAGACCACAAGGAGGCTTTTCTCTTTTGTCTTCTGTTCTTCTATTCTCATCAGATGAGGTTCTTACCGGAACGCAGCTCAGCTCGACAGTTCGGAGAAACTCGCTGAGTGGTTAATGAATATTAATGAGGTTCAACCCAGGCTAAACTGTGATTGGTGCGCATTTCAAAATACAAGCGCTGGTTGGATAGAGGCTCCGTGTAGGCGTGTCCGCAGTAGTAACCTTCAAAACAGCAACAAACTTCAGATCCTCAGTCAGTCAGTCAGTCAGATCCTCAGTCAGTCAGTCAGTCAGTCAGATCCTCAGATCCTCAGTCAGTCAGTCAGTCAGTCAGATCCTCAGACCCTCAGACCCTCCGTCCGATCAGAGGATTAACCAGCGGTGCACAAACACACAGAAACTTTCTTTGAGTGGATTAAAACTTCATCTGAACCTCCACAGATTCAACCAAACCGGAATGGACGTTACCTTGAACTAAACAGACAGTGGCATTGCAGTTTTGTCTTTCTTGGATTTTCTTCTGTATTCAGTTGGAAACATGTTGGACAAACGTGTTGTTGACCTGCACCTGGACCAAGATGTTCGAGTAAAAAGCGGTAAGAGTTTGGATCTTCTGTGCTGTGACGGTTCTGGTATAACCTGGTCTGGTGGTTCTGGTATAACCTGGTCTGGTGGTTCTGGTATAACCTGGTCTGGTGGTTCTGGTATAACCTGGTCTGGTGGTTCTGGTAGTGATGGTGGGGTTGATGAGGAGATAACAACAGGTCATGGAAAACTGTTACCACAACAAACACGAACACAGTCCTTCAGTCCCGTCCTATGATTCGTGGCTCCGCATCGACATCAAATACACTCATAGGAGGATACAGAGTATATTTGACAGCAGTTTGTCATCATTCTTGCCGGTACTTTGTTTTGATGATATTCTTTGACGTTCCAGGTAAAGAGCCGTTTGAGAAGCAGTATCAGTTCGGGAAGCTGCTGGGAAGCGGCGGGTTCGGGTCCGTCTTCGCTGGACGACGCGTCTCAGACGGACTGCAGGTGATTCCAGCAAAATGGTTATTTTATGAACGGAGAAAATTTTAATTAGATTTTTTTAGGAGGAAAAAAATAAAGAAAAATTATAACATTTTATATTAACATATTTCCTTCTATTTTCCTTCTAGGTGGCTATAAAACAAGTTTCAAGCGACAGAGTTCAACAATGGGCGAGACTGGTAAGTGTACATTATCAGACTTGTCTGGTATAATTGATTTAATGTGTTTAAGAGCCCTGTGGAATAATGACAGTGTAGTTATCCTCCCAACTGTGAGGCTGTGTTTTGATCGTTACTACGTTGTTATTACACCTGACCGACGTGACGTGGGTGAGGTGAGTGTCTGTGTGCGCCCCCTGCTGGGGGGTGAGAGGACAGAAGGGCCGTTTTGAGGTTTTTTCACTGAGGGGAGTTCCCTCAGTACCGTGACGTAGGCTTGTTGACATTTAGTGGAAATGACGTGGAGGGTTTTTCCTCAAACAGGATTAATATGAAAGGTATCAGTGGTTATTTCCCTTATTCCGCATATGAGGGGAAAAAAACTCTTGTTGTGTTAGATTATATAAAATATGTTGACCCAATATTCTTATGTGCTTATCAGACCTTCATGTAAACAAATAACGTTTTTTAGATTGCTTAGCCTCTCATAATGATGATAATAATAATAATAATAATAATAATAATAATAACAATAATAATAACATACATAATCACTGACCTTTTTCTCGTTGTTTTCTCTTCCAACAGCCAGATGAAGCCAACCTGGTTCCCATGGAGATAGCCCTGCTGCTGCAGCTGGGGGGGGGGGGCGGGGGCGGGGGCAAGGCCCTGTCACCAGGGGGTCATCAGGATGCTGGACTGGTTCGAGGTTCCAGCGCAAGGCTTCCTCATCGTGTTCGAGAGGCCGCAGCCCTGCCAGGACCTCTTTGACTTCATCACAGAGAGAGGGGGCCTGGACGAACCTCTGGCACAGAGGTGGGTCCACGATGCTGGTGTTAATCAGGAGTGATGCTGGTGTTATTCAGGAGTGGTACTGGTGTTAGTCAGGAGCGGTACTGGTGTTAGTTAGGAGTGGTACTGGTGTTAGTCAGGAGTGGTTGACAGTTTAAAAGACCTCCCTTTTGTATTCTGTTCTTCCTGACTCCATTTTGGGGATGCTGTTGAGTTCTCTGTGCTTATTTTTAAATGGTGTTGATCTGATCTCCAGGTTTATGCGTCAGATCGTGGAAGCCCTGAGGTTCTGTCAGAGCCGAGGCATCGTGCATCGGGACATAAAGGATGAGAACATCCTGGTGGACACACGGACGGGAGACGTCAAGATCATTGACTTTGGCTCCGGGGCGTTGTTGAAGGACACAGCCTACACAGAGTTTGAGGGTGAGTCTCAGTTTCATGATTCATAATTCACTTTTATGATTCATTGTCTTAATAGAACCTAACAGTCTGACAGTGAACTGGTGTTAATGAAACGCATCCTTTGATTTGGTTGGATATCAGCTTCATTATCCATTAACTCAATATCTCACTGTCCAATAGGATCTCTCAGCAAAACACATTCAGATGTATTCTAGGTTGTGATGTATTGTGTCCCTCCCCCCCCCCTCCCTAGGCACCAGAGTGTACAGCCCTCCTGAGTGGGTCCTAAACCAGCACTACCACGCCCGACCCCTGACCGTCTGGTCTCTGGGGGTGCTACTCTTCGACATGGTGTGTGGTGACATCCCCTTCGAGAGGGACAGAGACATTGTTCAGGCCACGCCAAGCTTTACCAAACGCATTTCCAAAGGTATGTTTCTACATCACCCACCCTCTCTGCAAGGCTTGCTGTTGGAGGCAATTATTCAGATCAGAAAAACTCACCAAGCAAACAGTGGTTGCCAAATGGGCAAATGGGCATTCATCATGACAAAAAAAAAAAAAACATTTTCTTTTTTCAGAGTGCCAGTCTTTGATTCGTTGGTGCCTGTCCTACAGACCAGAGGATCGGCCAAGCCTCGACCAGATCCTTCTCCATCCCTGGATGGAGACGTCTGAAGAGGCTGGAGACCTGCTCCGGGAGCACAGCCAGTCCAGCCTCTGAAGCGTCTATAGGATGGTCACAGAACCTTCACATGCCTCTCTAGCTCACACTGTGCTCAACATATCAAGTCCATCTGATAGAATCCTGTTGATATATTCTTTAGCAGTATTGCTATTCTATTTTATTGTATATTTTACAGGTATTGATGGATAGTTTCCTTTAAATAAGAGTTGCACTAATTCAGTATACATGGAATCTATCACAATATTATTATGGGCCATAGAAAACACATTTATTGGGATAAAATATTCCAAACATTCCCTCTTTAGAAGTGTTACCAACTGCACATTTTGTAGTTACATAAACATATGAGAGGAAATATTTATGCTTTATCTTTTGTTTTGTTTGGCTATTTATTTCAAATAGTATTGTAATATTTATTTTTCTTTGAGGGTGGACTGTTTGTTGACATCTCTGATACTTAAGGCATGTAGAAGTTTCTGACACCGTCTGTTTTTGTCTTTATGTCTAAAACTGAGAAATGCGTTTATGCGATATTGCGTACTTTCTCACCGACCACCTGGTTTGACAGGTTATTTACGTACCTCGTTTTAAGAGGAATCAAGTACTACAAAACCTGTGTTAAACCTTCATCTGATGGTACTTCTGATACAACAGCCAGCCAGAGCACTCTGCTCCTGCTAACGTATGGACAGTATAACGTATGGACCCCTGGATGATGAGTTCTGACAAACACTTTTTCTGAATCGTGGGAATTAGCCATTTTAGCACTGTTCTCTCTCTGTCTCTCTCTCTTCAGAAGAATGTTTGTTTATATTTTGAAAATTACAACTTTTGGAATGTCTTGGTACAGTTCTGTCTCTGCTGGGTGGAGTTTTGCCAGTACAGCGATGGGTTCTGGAATGTGCTTCCATTTCCTCACTCAGGGTCTCAGTGTTTTCTGTTGAGTTTGAAGGTTGTAGAATATCAGCCTTGTCTGACCTCAGTACTGAAACCACTGACTGAAGTACGAGGTGACAGATGTTCTACTCAACTCATTAAAGCTTGTTTATGTTATTTATATCTTTGCTATCGTGGTACAGTTTGGACCCACACGACCAAATGTGGATATTTAGTTCTCTGGGGTTTTGTTTGTTTAATTTAATTTCTCCTGAAGTTAAAATGGATAGTTGATATTGAGATTTCATGCTCTGCCAAATATCCTAGTTGCTGAGTATTTGAGTATTTGTTGTTGTATTAATTGTTGTTTTTGAAAAGTGGCACATGCAGCTCAAAGTTATTTACATTAAATAAGAGTTCTGTGTGGGATCTATATACATTCAAATGAATGTTCCTAATATGTAAATAAAGACCCATGTTTTTCCAATGTTATTGTGTGTCCTGTTTGATTGTGTCATTTAGTATATATATATATATATATATATATATATATATATATAAAGTGTGGTCAGTTTATATAAGAATATTACAAGTTATTGGTAGGCTTCAATTCAGCACTACGGACAACAGTTGTAAGTTTGGTACCATTCAAACCATTCATACCATCTCCATTAAAAATCTCTTTGGGACAGCTTGTTTCTGGGTAGCGTTAATGAATCAGCTGATCAACTTTACTTTGGCAAAATGAAGAAGATCCCAGTCTATCACTTGTACACTAATCGACTCACAATGTCGCGTTTTTCTATATGTTTAGATAAACTGACTGAGAGACCGTTTAATTTGACATAGAATTAAACATTACCGGCATTGTAGCCCACACGAGATGGCGGTATATTAGTATATTATTATATGAGCAGTAGTCGCGTCATTGCATTGGCGCACTGTTTCTCCACCGGGGCAGTAGCGCCCCCAAGGGGCCGTGTGGAGATTGCAGGGGGGCGCTGAGCCGCTCACAGCCAGGGGGCGGTAGATCTGTCAGACGGGGCTTTTCAGAAATGCCAATGCAATAATTCTACAAGTTTCACGTTTGTTTCCTGAAGTTAATCAAAAGACTGGAGGACTGTTCATGTTTATTTCTGACGGCACAGCAAGACAGAACCACAAACCACCATTAGAGATTCACCCTAACCCTAACCCCTACACAGTCTGGAAACCCTACTCCTGGCGGTGGTATACATACATACATGCATAAGGAGGTATACATACATACATACATACATACATACATACATACATACATACATGCATAAGGAGGTATACATACATACATACATACATACATGCATAAGGAGGTATACATACATACATACATACATGCATAAGGAGGTATACATACATACATACATACATACATACATGCATAAGGAGGTATACATACATACATACATACATACATACATACATACATGCATAAGGAGGTATACATACATACATACATACATACATACATACATTCCGTTTGGACACGCTAATATTCTCTGTCGCCTTGGGCCGTCTGTGAGGAACAGCCCATTTTGGCTGGTACTCCTTTGAGCCCCCAACCCTAAACCGTGTGTGAACCGTGTGTGAACCGTGTGTGAACCGTGTGTGAACCGTGTGTGAACCGTGTGTGAACCGTGTGTGTTCGCGGTCGTAAAGGGTCTTAAAGCGGTTGAGAAGGTGCGCACCGCCGAAACACGTCTCACCCAACAGCCAATAGGATCAGAGCTGCTCCTGACAGGGAACGCGGAAGTGGTAGCCTGCTAGCCTGCTAGCCGCTAGCGCCTCAGAAGCTCCGTGTCTCCTCACCAGGAATGGCTCAGTTGGCGGGGTGGGGCAGCACAATACTGGTTGTTAGTTGAAAGGCGGTTGGGTTTGGTTTGGTTTGGTTTGGTTCGGTTCGGTTTGGTTGACCAGCAGCCAGGAGCGACTCTGCTTGGTTCCGTCGCTAGCCGCTGTGCGCCGGAGTGCCACCATGGCAGAAAGCATCGACGGTAAAGGCGCCGCCGCCGAGGAGGACAAGACCCCCGGCCGGAGACAGCGGGAAGGTAACGCTGCCGGCGGCGCTTACACGGTTGATAACTTGACTGTAGCCAGCTACCCATGTCATAAATTAGCACTATGCTAACTAAAAGTCAACAATGTCAACACACTGTAGGCAGCGAGCTGGCTTTAGTCCGAACAGAGAAACTGGCCTCGGTAGGATGAGGGAACGGTAGGATGAGGGAACGGTAGGATGAGGGAACGGTAGGATGAGGGAACGGTAGGATGGATGGTGGAACGGTAGGATGGATGGTGGAACGGTAGGATGGATGGTGGGAAGGTTGGAGAAGGTGACGGTACATTACAACACATGAAATGTCCATGGTGACACACACTGCTGGTGACGTGGAGGGTGGGAGGGAGTGGTGCCTGCCCTGGAGGGGAGGGCTGGGGGGGGAGGAGGGGACGGTTGAGGGGGGGGGGGGGGGTGCCCTGGAGGTGAGGAGGGGAGGGGAGGAGAGGGCTGGAGGTGAGGAGGGGGGAGGACTGGAGGAGAGGGCTGGAGGAGGGGAGGGGAGGACTGGATGGGAGGGCTGGAGGTGAGGAGGGGAGGGGAGGGCTGGAGGGGAGGGCTGGAGGTGAGGAGGGGAGGGGAGGGGAGGGGAGGGCTGGCCACGTCACCTGTTTGCTTAGTGGCACTCCAGTGTGTACATAGCAACCAGGACATCGCAGGGACAGTAGACCAGGACTTGCATTGAATTTGTTTTGATTATTTGACAATTGTTTGCAATGAATTCTACCATGGACTTATGGAATGTCACCTCCTTGAATTATGATAAGATAGCTGATGTTTTTGATCTTTTGAATATAGAAGTGTATTAAATGTTCAAATGAGTTCTCAGCCGTGTCCTTTAACTGGGACCCATCATGTGACTGTGGGCGTGGTCTCTGCAGTGAACAGGAAGCTGAAGTACATCAGCTTGGCTATCCTGGTGGTCCAGAACGCCTCGCTCATCCTCAGCATCCGATATGTCCGCACGTTGCCTGGCAACCGCTTCTTCACCACCTCTGCGGTCGTCATGGCGGAGGTCCTCAAGGTCTTCACCTGCCTCCTCATCATCATGTTCCAGAAGAGAGGTGAGTCTTACCTGCCGCCTCCTCCTCCCTCCTCCTCCCTCCTCCCCCCTCCTCCTCCTCCTCCTCCTCTTCCTCCTCCTCCTCCTCCCTCCTCCCCCCCTCCTCCTCCTCCCTCCTCATCCCCCTTCTCCCTCCTCCTCTTCTTCCTCCTCTTCCTCCCTCCTCCTCCCTCCTCCTTCCTCAACTCCCTTCTCCCTCCTCCTCCTCCCTCCTCATGTTCCAGAAGAGAGGTGAGTGGTCCATGCAGGGTTGAGCTGACACAATCTTCCAGTGGCTGAATAATGATGCAGACTGAATTAGTTAGAGAGACGATGACTTCAGCTGATTGGTCGGCGTCATTCACCTCTGTCCAACACATCTTTGGCATTTTTAAGTGTACGTTGCTTCTTTTTTATACATTAATGTTTTTTCTCCATAATAATCCTAATCTGGTCAATCTGATCTGCTGTCTTCCTTTCTCATAGGAAACGTGAAGCAGTTCACAGTGTCGCTGTTTGATTCTATTGTCATCCAGTACAAGGACACTCTGAAGCTGGCGGTCCCCTCTCTCATCTACACCCTGCAGAACAACCTCCAGTATGTGGCCATCTCCAATCTGCCAGCAGCCACTTTCCAGGTGAGACACCAGCTAATGTACTAGTGTTATATTACTGGATACACTGTTTATCTAAATGATTCAACAAATGTACACTCACTGAACACTTTATTAGGAACACTATACTACTACTGGGCAAGGCCTCCCTTTGCTCTCAAAATAGCCTCAATTCTTCGTGACATTAATTCCACAAGATGTTGGAAGCATTCCTTTGAGATTCTGGTCCATGATGACATGATTGCATCACGCAATTCCTGCAGATTTTTCAGGTGCACTTTCAAGCTGTGAATCTCCCGTTCTACCACATCTCAAAGGTCTTTGTCAACTCATTGTCATGTTCATGAAACCAGTTTGAGATGTCTTTTGCTTTGTGACATGGTGCATTATCATGCTGGAAGTAGCCATTAGAAGATGGGTCAATTGTGGCCATGAAGGGATGCACATGGTCAGCAACAGTACTCAAATAGGCTGTGGCATTCAAGCGATGATTGATTGATTGACGTACTCTTGGCCGGACTCCCCACCTCCACCATCAGACCTCTGCAGCTCATCCAGAACGCTGCCGCTCGTCTGGTGTTCAATCTCCCCAAATTCTCCCATGTCATTCCCCTCCTCCGCACCCTCCACTGGCTCCCGGGCGGCAAAGGGAACAGCCCCTCCCTACTTACAAGCAATGGTCAGACCCCAACCCCCCCCTGCACGATCACTCCACTCTTCCACCTCGGCTGCCTGCCTGGCACCGCCGCCTCTACGTGGATGCAGCAGCCGCACTACTCGGTCACGGCTTTTCACTGTCCTGGCGCCCCGCTGGTGGAATGAGCCACTACTGTCAGGACTGCAGAGTCACTACCAATCTTCCGCCGTAGATTGAAAACCCATCTCCTCAGGCTACATCTTAACAGTCCCTCCTAAAGACCTCTTCACCCCCACTACCCCCCCTGTACTAACCCTAACCCTAAAGACCTCTTCACCCACACTACTCCCCTGTACAAGTTCTCTCCTGTTAATATAAATAAATAAATAAAGGCTTCTGGCATTGCGACTGCCAATGGCCCCTGGTGTGAGCATTGATTACTTTGTCTTATGATGACTGATGGATAGATGATTCACTTACTTAAACAAATGTATTTGTTGTAAGTCGCTTTGGATAAAGGCGTCTGCTAAATACCATAAATGTAAAATGTAAATGTGGTATTAACGGGCCCAAAGTGTGCCAAGAAAACATTCCCCACACCATTCCACCACCTCCACCATGAGAAGGTGTACAGGTGTTCCTAATAAAGTGTTCGGTGAGTGTATGTACATGGTGTTTGATGCAGTAGTCTTGATGAAACACATTTATGTAAATGATGTTCAATTCAACAAATGTATAAAAATGGCGTTTGATAGAACACATTTAAAAAATGGTATTCGATTTAAAAAAGAACATATGAACAACAAATGTGTTTGTGTTGGTCCAGGTGACGTACCAGCTGAAGATCCTGACCACGGCTCTGTTCTCGGTTCTGATGCTGCGGAGGAGCCTGTCCCGGGTCCAGTGGGTCTCCCTGCTGCTCCTCTTTGCCGGCGTCGCCATCGTTCAAGTGGAGCAGGAAGGGAAGAAGAAGGAGGAGATGGCGGTTGGGGGCGCCGACCAGAACTATGCCAAGGGCCTGGTGGCGGTGGTGGTGTCCTGCCTGTCCTCGGGCTTCGCTGGCGTCTACTTTGAGAAGATCCTGAAAGGCAGCTCTGCGTCTGTGTGGCTGAGGAACGTGCAGCTGGGCATCTTCGGCATCCTGATGGGCCTGCTGGGGCTGTGGTGGAATGACGGGCCAGCCATAGCAGAGAGGGGCTTCCTGTTCGGGTACACGCCCATGGTGTGGGGTGTCATCTTCAACCAGGCGTTCGGGGGCCTGCTGGTGGCAGTGGTCGTGAAGTACGCCGACAACATCCTGAAGGGCTTCGCCACTTCCTTCTCCATCATCGTCTCCACCGTCACCTCCGTCTACCTCTTCGGCTTCCATGTGGACCTCCTCTTCTCGCTGGGCGCCGGCCTGGTCATCGGAGCGGTGTATATGTACAGTCTGCCCAAAGGGGCTGCCCCCTCCCCCATCTCTACCCTCTCCTCCTCCTCCTCCTCCTCTTCCAGCCTCTCTCGGAGCACGGTGCCCCACGGTGGCGGGGACTCGGAGATGGACGCTTTCCTACCCAAGTCAGTTCTGGTGAAATGAGTGAATCTGCAGTACTGTCTCTCCCTGTCTCTTTATCTCCTCCTCTCCTTTAGAATCTCACCATCATCTTTCCTGCTGGACTAAAACTGACTTGCTTCCCCTTCCTTCTTTCGTCTCTCTCTCTTTGCTACGACTATATTTGATTTGGGAACTCTTCATATCAATGGAGGTTTTTATCATGAGCGGTGGCATCTCTGTGTTTTGGGTTGTGTTGCTGTCCCCAGGTTCTTCTTCTCCTCTCAGACTCCCCCAGCAGGTCACTCTGGGGTGGAATGGGCAGCTGGAGACTGTTTAAGCCACTCTTCCTCTTCCTGCAGTAGTGCAGTTTCAATGCTCTTTTAAAGCACAAGAGGTGTAAGTGTCATTGCACTCAACCCAGTTATGTAACGATATACACTCACTGAGCACTTTATTAGGAACACTGTACTAATACTGGGTAGGGCCTCCCTTTGCTCTTTATTAGGAACACTATACAAATACTGGGTAGGGCCTCCCTTTGCTCTTTATTAGGAACACTGTACTAATACTGGGTAGGGCCTCCATTTGCTCTCAAAATAGCCTCAATTCTTCATGGCATTGATTCCACAAGATGTTGGAAACATTCCTTTGAGATTCTGATCCATGATGACATGATTGCATTACGCAATTCCTGCAGATTTTTCAGGTGCACTTTCAAGTTGTGAATCTCCCGTTCTACCACATGCCAAAAGTGTTCTATTGGATTCAGATCTGGTGACTGGGAACGCCACTGAAGAACACTGAACTCATTGTCATGTTCATGAAACCAGTTTGAGACGACTTTTGCTTTGTGACATGGTGCATTATCACGCTGGAAGGAGCCATTAGAAGATGGGTCAATTGTGGCCATGAAGGGATGTACATGGTCAGCAACAATACTCAAATAGGCTGTGGCATTCAAGAGATGATTGATTGGTATTAACGGGCCCAAAGTGTGCCGAGAAAACATTCCCTACACCATTCCACCACCTCTACCCTGAGAAGGTGTCCAGGTGTTCCTCCACCATGAGAAGGTGTACAGGTGTTAGTGCTGGGTGAGTGAGAAGGTGTACATGTGTTCCTCCACCATGAGAAGGTGTACAGGTGTTAGTGCTGGGTGAGTGTTAGTTCAGGTGTTAGTGCTGGGTGAGTGTATAATATGTTGACATCAGGCCTCTCTAGGAATATGTTTGACATCTTATTTTTCAATTCATAACTCTCTTCACTACAGCTCCTCCCCCTCTTCACTACAGCTCCTCCCCCTCTTCACTACAGCTCCTCCCCCTTGCCTTAAACTATTTCTTTTTAAAAGAAAGCCTTACCACATATATCCTGATGACTTTTGAGGGAAGACATTAATGGAGGACTTTATCTGTTGTAATACAGTTGCAATGCAACTTTAGTGTTGTGTTTTTGAACTGAAGCTATCAGGTCTTCAGGAAGCCCTTGTTACTGGGGTTCAACAGGCATGGACAGCTCTTCAGAAAGAGTCTTGGAGTTTATTGTTCACAATTCACGCAAAGTAGTTAGAACTCTGTATATTAGGCTAAAGGTTTCGAGTTGGCATGGCCACTTTCTAAATGTCTGTAAAGCTAGAAACTGAACAGGGGTCACAGCCGCAGTGTTTCTGAATGCATTTGTGTCTGTCTGCTCTCCGCCTAACTAACCTCACCCTGCGGGGCTACGGGACCTGCTGGACTGTAACAGCACGTACATTTAGGGCCAGTTTCCCAGACACAGATGAAGCGTAGTCCTGCACTAAATCACATTTTCAATAGAAAATCTCTATTTAAGATGTGTTTTAGTGTAGGATTGGTCTTTATCTGTGTCCAGGTAGACCAAGCCCTAGGGGGCGGGGCTAGTCTGTGTCCAGGCAGACCAAGCCCTAAGGGGGCGGGGCTAGTCAAGGGTCATACTGTGCCTTTTCTCTTTCATCTGTACTTATCATTTATCAATCAAAGTAACTTGTTACAACGTATATAATATGAAATTATAATTTACTCTTTTTATTGTTTTGCTTCTAATAATTGTGCCGGGTTTGTGGATGTGCTCATGCAGTAGACATGTGGTGCATATTTCTACACCAAAACTGTTCTCTTTGAGATCATCTTTTTTTGAAAAGATATCGACTGAGGTTGAATGAATGTTTTATTGTCCTTTATCAAAGTGGAAGATGTTTGTCTTTTGAGAATCCTCCCAGTGACCAAGAGGAACAAACATACAACACATTGTGAACTGGACAGAAGTTGAACAGCAAAGCCATTAGTTGGGTTTGGGGTTTTTATATATGGAAGTGTATTACAGTATATTATCATTTAACATGAAGGGTTTTATTTTCTTGAAGTCCAGGTGAAATCCTAATGTTAATAGAGGATGTTGAACATACCTGACAACAATTGCCAAGCTGACAAGGACAGAATGTCTTCAGGCAGCTAAGTCGTTTATTTTTAATGAATTGTTGATTTATTTGGATTGTTTCCATTAGCGGTGGTGGGAGGAGTCAGACACAGCTGCTAATAGTCTTTTGACCTGCAGTCTACTGGTATGTTAAAACATGTCTGTCAAATGTGCAATATGACATGAAGTTAAAGTTCTGGGTTAGTGTGTCTGTCAGTGGCAACATGACACATGGATCTGCTGCCAGGCAGGTGATGTTAGACAATTCTAGACAAATGCGATTCACAAGTGTGTCGATTTGTTTATCGCATAAAATTGATTAATAAATATTCAGTGGTAACTGCAGCATGACAGCCAGCCAAGATACTTGTATGTTGTCAAAATAAAACCAGTGGTTGATATTGTGAAGTAGTGCAAGAATACTATTTCTCTCTTACTTGATAGGAAAAGCCAGTGAGGAGTTATTTCCTGACTTTGGATGCTCATGACTGAGACTGACAACAGAAGCATCTAGACCATCTTAACCTTCATCCTCACAGTGTCACTCTGCTCTCAAAAGGAAGGAACATTTGCTCAAATAACTCCAAACAGGAAGCATCGGCTTCAAATTCAGAAACATGGTTGATCTTGACATGAGTAGATAATATACATTATACAACCATTGGATCTGGAAACTATGATTGGCACAATCTTATTGGTTAAAAGGTGCATTCCAGCCATGCTCAAATAACGATGCCAAAGTTCTGTTGATGATGATGATGATGATGATGATAAGGGGTTCTGTCTCACTAAGAGTATTAGCAGCTGGTGGATGATGTGTTGAGTGTGTTGTGTCTGTGATGTTGATTCAGTCACCTGCCCCAACACTGTCTTCTGTTCACATCAGTGTTGCTCTATGGACACTTTTATATCTGTTCCATATGAAATGAAGATATGAAAAATATCGCTGTCATGGTTATTTAGTTTGCACTTACTTTGTACGAATGTATCTGTATTTGTACATACTTGTTTTAGTAAAACTTGTATAAAATGGGATATGGTTTGAATCCCTCTTGGATTTTGTCTTAATTCATATAATTAGTATACTTATAATGTAAACTACAAATATTCTTTTAATCTCAAAACGACATTAACATTCAAAGAACAATGATCAGAACATAATGTTATGTTATTACAATACAATAAGACATGTACTTTAATAATCTGCTGGAACTTTGATAAACACATGACTCAATGTGAGTGATAACCCTAGTGAATCCATTACTACTAGTAGTACTGCCCTGTCTTACCCACTTATGCATGGCTTCAAAGCTGCTTATATTCCTGCATTTTTCAGTTACATAATATATAGTATATATAGTGTCCTGCAGTGGGGTTGGGTCCAATTCCTTTTGTCAATTCCATCAGTTCAGGAAGTGTTTTGAAACTCCAATTCCAAATTCCAAAGGTTTTGATTGACAGTAGAATGTAAAGAGCACTGTTGAGTTGCTGACTGTTGGAACATCCAGGATACCCAGATACTCAGAAGTATTAAAATGTCATTGAAAGTGAATGCTCTTTTTTTCAAATACTGTATTGGAATTCAATTCACTTCCGGAATTGATGGAACTGAAAAAGAACAGTCCCAACCCTGGCCTGTTGGGACTGCTGCATGGTCCACCTTTACAATGAGGGCCGCTCCTTCAACCAGCAGCTGTCAGACCAGTCACACCACATTCTGCATGCTACCTGTACACTGGGCGTGACCATTTGAAGTGAGTTTCAGGGAAAGTCATTCAGTGTAAATGTGTTATTATGTGCTATTAGTTCATGGGTCAGTATAATACACTGTTTTAAACGTATATTTCACAGTTCGATTGACTTTGATCAACAAACTTTGCCTTGTCCTATTTTTTCTGGACAAACGTAATCACTTGTGACTGCAGCCTCCCATTTACATGACCTCCTCTGACAACCTCTGACCTCCTCTGACGACCTCTGACCTCCTCTGACTCCTATGACCTCCTCTGAGCCAATCGACTTCCACAAGGGTGTGGTTTGTTGGGGACAACCGTGGTGCAGTTTCTGACTGGTGCTGTGTGAGTTGTGTGTGATGTTTTGTGTGTTTTATGTGTGTTATGTTTTGTCTTTGTTCATAGGGACTCGGGGAAGGAGAAAGGATGCTAAAAAGTGTTCCCCACCTGAAAGCAGAGCAGCTTCATCGCTGCCAAAAAGAGATCCAAAGGAACGGTTTTACAAGTGCCTTCGACTAATTGAAAATTTCCACCCGGGAATATTTGCCTCCAGGTGGAGAAAGTGTTTAATGAAAATGATCATTATTATCTCTTAATCAAGCGTAGTTTACATCATGTAAGGGTTTGAAGCTGCTGCCTTACTGTTTTACACATAACAGAACTGACTGACATGGTGTTATTTTACATTTTTATATTGTATTGTATTTTTTTTTCTATGTAACTACTCATTCACTCCACACATTTCAATCCCTGTTTTTGGATATTTAAATTATTTGTTGGACATTCATGGTACTGTACGATACAAACCTCACTGTTCAAAAGTTCAACACTAATATCAGCCTTATATGTAAATCTATCAGAATGGATTTTTAATGTGAGTTTTTACAGATTATTGTTTCGTCAGCACACAGCTAGATAAAGCTGATGATGTAAAGATGTTTATTTGGGTTGAATCCAGTGGCTTACTGTACACACCACAGGGAGGTCAGTGTTGAGACCACAGGTAGGTCAGAGTTGAGACCACAGGTAGGTCAGAGTTGAGACCACAGGGAGGTCAGTGTTGAGACCACAGGGAGGTCAGTGTTGAGACCACAGGTAGGTCAGAGTTGAGACCACAGGGAGGTCAGAGTTGAGACCACAGGGAGGTCAGTGTTGAGACCACAGGTAGGTCAGTGTTGGAGACAGGGAGGTCAGAGTTGAGACCACAGGGAGGTCAGAGTTGAGACCACAGGGAGGTCAGTGTAGAGACCACAGGTAGGTCAGAGTTGAGACCACAGGGAGGTCAGAGTTGAGACCACAGGTAGGTCAGTGTTGGAGAAGCCATTGACAACCTGATCATCTGGCGCCCTCTGCTGACAGAAGTGATCATATATTGTCTGCATCACAATGCTGTGTTGATTATATTGTAGCAGTGGAGGCTTGTGGAGGTAGAAATCGGAGGACAGGCTCATTGTAGGAATGGTGTCAAACACACAACCGTTCCTCATTCCATACCATGCATTACAATGAGCCTGTCCTCCGATTTCTACCTCCACCAACCTCCCCTGCTACAATATAATGGTCATCCCCTGGTCATCATGACCATCCTGCTCCCAGTAAACTGTGACTGAAGGGAATATGAAATGTGATGTTTTAAATGCATGTGATAACTAATAGATGTTAATGTGCCTTAATGCAGAAACGCTTCATTGCTTCTCTGGAACGTTGGATGTATGTTTGTCCACGTCTTAACCATCGATGAGATTAAAGACATTTCTAGTTTCATGTGATGCAACATGAGTCATTTGTCAACAATGTTCATATGAGTTCAGTGGTGTTATCAGACACACCTTCACAGACACACCTTCACAGATAACCAATCATGCTTGCTTTAGATGTCAGAAACACCAGTTCAGCATTTGGTTTTAGTTTATATAGTTTAGTTTATTGATAATAACCAAATAATTCATGACAACAACAATACTTCCCCTCCACTCATCATTTCTGCCCTGACAGGAGAACCTCAGCTGGACCAGACCTGATCAAGAGGAGCATCAGAGGAGGGGGGCTAGGCCGTGCTATGAGATTAGGCCTACTAAAGTTTTATCTTTATATGACCAACTACCTAGGTCATTACCAGATAATGCTGTGATGTGCACTTTGAAGTGTTCTGATGCAACTGACTGTAGATAGAGAGGGATAGGACAGACAGGGATAGGACTGTAGGACAGACAGGGATAGGACTGTAGGACAGACAAGGATAGGACAGACAGGGATAGGACTGTAGGACAGACAAGGATAGGACTGTAGGACAGACAGGGATAGGACTGTAGGACAGACAAGGATAGGACTGTAGGACAGACAGGGATAGGACTGTAGGACAGACAGGGATAGGACTGTAGGACAGACAGGGATAGGACAGACAGGAATAGGACTGTAGGACAGAGAGGGATAGGACAGACAGGGATAGGACTGTAGGACAGACAGGGATAGGACTGTAGGACAGACAAGGATAGGACTGTAGGACAGACAGGGATAGGACAGACAGGGATAGGACAGACAGGGATAGGACTGTAGGACAGACAAGGATAGGACTGTAGGACAGACAGGGATAGGACTGTAGGACAGACAGGGATAGGACAGACAGGGATAGGACTGTAGGACAGACAGGGATAGGACTGTAGGACAGACAGGGATAGGACAGACAGGGATAGGACTGTAGGACAGACAGGGATAGGACAGACAGGGATAGGACTGTAGGACAGACAAGGATAGGACAGACAGGGATAGGACTGTAGGACAGACAAGGATAGGACAGTAGGACAGACAAGGATAGGACTGTAGGACAGACAGGGATAGGACAGACAGGAATAGGACTGTAGGACAGAGAGGGATAGGACAGACAGGGATAGGACTGTAGGACAGACAGGGTTAGGACAGACAGGAATAGGACTGTAGGACAGAGAGGGATAGGACAGACAGGGATAGGACAGACAGGGATAGGACAGAGAGGGATAAGACTGTAGGACAGAGAGGGATAAGACAGACAGGGATAGGACAGAGAGGGATAGGACTGTAGGACAGAGAGGGATAGGACAGGGAGGGATAAGACAGACAGGGATAGGACAGAGAGGGATAGGACAGGGAGGGATAGGACAGAGAGGGATAGGACAGGGAGGGATAGGACAGGGAGGGATAGGACAGGGAGGGATAGGACTGTAGGACAGAGAGGGATAGGACAGACAGGGATAGGACAGACAGGGATAGGACAGAGAGGGATAGGACAGAGAGGGATAGGACAGACAGGGATAGGACAGAGAGGGATAGGACAGAGAGGGATAGGACAGACAGGGATAGGACAGAGAGGGATATGACTGTAGGACAGAGAGGGATAGGACAGAGAGGGATAGGACAGAGAGGGATAGGACAGGGGCAGCTTCATCACTGACCAATCAGTTTATGAGATGAGCTGGCGTTCCATACCGGAAGTAGGAAGTTGACAGGAAAGGCAGAAAAGGCTGTGGAGGAGCTAAGCTAAGCTAACAGTCGGTCCAGCCTTTGCTGCACGCCTACAGTCGCTTCGAGGCAAGAAAGTCGGAAGACTCAGACATTGTCAGTCTTAGGTGAGTAATGCTAACATTGAAACGAGTCGGTCAGTTTGATCGTGGTCATGTTTGAAGAAATGACAACTATGTGACTACAGCCACCGAGCAGCGGCGGCGCCCAGCGCAGCCTGCTAGCTGGAGACACGTCACCGCTTCGGTCGACGGTCTGTTCTTCATCAACCAACCAGCCTTGTTATTCCACCAGGGAGCTTTAGAAGGTTGGGGTTGGGGTTGGGGTTGGGGTTGGGGTTGGTTGGTGTTTGTGTCTACCTAACACCAGTTGTAACTGTCTGTCACGTGTTTTGTGGCTAACATGACATGTCAAAGTGCTCCGGAGGAGGAGGAGGAGGAGGAGGAGGAAGGCGGCCTTGCAGGAGTTGTGTAATCTCAGGTTTGAACCTTTCACACCATGGTTTAATGAAAGAAGAGAAGCTAAAACGACGAACGTGTTACTTTTAGACAACAGGAGATGGAGCTGTCTCTCCTCCATTCCTAACCCTCCCTGTGGAGGGATGAGGAGGAGGAGGAGGAGGAGGAGGAGGACGTGTCTTTTAGGGTGACATCACGATCACAAGACGTGGGGAAACCACACACATTATTGATTTCCCAATTCCCATTCCCTTGAACAAATTGAGGCCATTTATACCATTACAGTTGTTTAATGCAGCTTCTTGGTAAGACCACAGCATTGTTAAAGCTAGGGCTAAATCACCCAGCACATTCCTGAGGTCGTCCAGATTATAGCCAGATTATAGCCCAGGGATAATGCATCAGGGTCTGTGATAAGGACTGTGATAAGACTGTTGTAACGTTGGATATTTGACCACCCTGATTGTGAAAGAGCCTGGACATGATGCTTTGTGTCAGGACTCCTCATGAGTCAAAGTCCAACATGAAGAAAGTGTTGCTAACTCTTACATCATGTTGTGGTATGTGCTTAATGAATGTGTGTTGTTTTTCTCTGCCTCCAGAATCTTCAGTAGCCAGTATGAGTCTCCAGTGGACAGCCGTGGCCACCTTCCTGTATGCAGAGGTCTTCTTTGTGCTGCTTCTGTGTCTACCCTTCATCTCCCCCAAGAGGTGAGTCTTGTCCCCTCCCCTCCTGTCCTGTCCTGTCCCCTCCTCTCCTCTCCCCCCCTGTCCTGTCCCCCCCTGCCCTGTCCCCCCCTGTCCTGTCCTGTCCTGCCCTGTCCCCTCCTGCCCTGTCCTGTCCCCCCCGTCCTGTCCCCTCCTGTCCTGTCCCGCTCTGTGTATCAGGAGACAGCGTTGGGGAACCGATGTCCAGATATATGGAAGGTGACGTAGTGTAGAACAGATGCTCTCTGACATACAGGGCTGGTTTCCCAGACACAGGTTAGGCTCAACCTCCTCCTAGACTACTTCTCCAACCAAAGTGTGATTTTATTTTAGATTTGGTTTAATGTGTGTCCAGGGAACCACCTGGTAGTCATGATGTGTGTCCGCTGTAACCATGACGTTCCTATCTGCGCCGTTCAGTATGTTCCACCCTCCTGAGCGCGACCCAGACCGCACTGCAGCGTCAAAACAAGCTGTCTCCGTAGGAACAGATAAAATGTGATTCCTTGATTAGTTAAAGAGGTTTGATCTCATGACCAGTGACGGCAGGCCCTGCAGAGCGTGTCGTTGGGAACCACACAGACAACCAACACGTTGGTTTTCATGTGAAAAACCTCCCATGACCTGTCCACAGGTTCCACACGTCTTTTCGAAGAAACTGAAGTGACATTTCATTGTTTACCATTCAGTTATTTTGACAAATTAATTGCTGCAGTGATGACTTTAGCAGTGTCTTGTTATAATCTCTCTGTCTCTCTCGTGTGTGTGTGTGTGTTTGTATTCCCTTGCTAGATGGAGCAAGATCTTCAAGTCTCGGCTGGTTAAAGCCATCGCAACATATGGCAACAGCTCCTTCATGGTCGCCCTCGCCATCCTGGTCTTTCTACTGATTGGTGAGTGTGTGTCTGTCATCCACTGTCCACCCTAAACACAGTTACCAGCCTAGCCAATAACAGAAGAGGGTCTATGAACCTTTAATGGGCTGTCTGCTCACAATCAAGATCACAGTGTAGCTCTCAGCCTCTCCAGTTAACATGAATCAGAACTGCTGAATTGTCTGGACATCTCACACCATGATAGTCTTCATAGGTCTACCACCATGCTGTTCTGTTTGATGAATGGTGCTTCTGTATGTGTCCTACTGACTACCTGTGTAGATGCCTTCAGGGAGGTGAGGAAGTACAGCGTTCCAGAGAAGGTGGACCTGACCAACAACCCTGTGGCCATAGAACACATCCACATGAAGCTGTTCAGAGCCCAGAGGAACGAGTACATCGCTGGCTTTGCCCTGCTCCTCTGTCTGTGAGTGTCCCCTGCCCAGTGCCCCTCTCTGTCTGTCTCTGTCTGTCTCTGTCTGTCTCCTCCCCTCCAGTTCCACAGGCCACTGTTCTAGAATGGCGACTGTTACTCTTCTAGAACTAGCTTCCAGACATTCTAGAACCTGTCATTTGTGTCACGATAAGCGAATGTCTGGTCTTTCTTTGTTGATAGGATGGCTGGAATCCTTCTCTTAGCAGATACTGGGTTTTGGTTTGTCTATATTGCTGTGCACGACCTGATTGGCTGACAACCATTGTTTGTCCTGTTGCCCTGATGCCACAGAGATGTTAATACTCATATTAATCTATTGAGGATTTTACAGTAGCGATGGAAAGAATGCCTTGGTGGAGGTGGGAGCTCGCTACACATTCCATTCACAAAGCCAGGGGAGGGCGGCCACGATTGGCCAACTCCCCTCTGACGTCATACATGGGCCTATCGCTGTCTTTCTCCCTGGTTGTGTCCAGTCTGCATGTCTTCTCCATACAGGGATGCCTCCTGTTCCTCTGAATGGTGCGCTATTAATAGCCCCTGGTGGCTACTACAGCTGTGTGCTCTACTGTTTGACCCTGTGGGCCAGCGCCAGCCTGCCAGGGTAGGCTGTTTGGGCCTTGTAATTACAGGGACAGCTGCCTCTGAGAAGCCCTGCGACATGTGACTAGCTGGTGATGAGGGTTACATTTAGACCCAGGCCTGTAGCTGCTAGGCCTACAGCTCAGGATGAATGTTACTGACCCCTGCCTAGTGTTGCCACCCTTTAACTCTTTCTCTCTCTACCCCTCTCTCTCGTTCTCTCTCTCTGACCACCCAAATGGCAGGAAATGAACTCCTAGTTGTAGGTGTAGCTCTACCTCACATACAAGGCATGTTCCTACAGATGTCCGAGTGTGGTACAGTACACTTTCATAGTCGCATAGATGCCACATTTTGTTGGTTTGAAAAGGCTCACTCAGTTTTGTTTGAATGGCTGTGGCGTCCCTGGAGGTTTGAGAGAGATCAGAGTGTTAGCATCAGTTAAATGAGCCTCCACCCTCCTTCAGCACTATGGGATGACAACAACGATGTGAAAGGCCTGACTGTACAAACGATAAGTCAATTAAACTTGTTTACCTTCTTATTATCTATAGCCTTCTGTTCCCTCATACATGTTTTCTGGAGTTCAACCTTGTGAAGATAGGAAGACAGACGAGAGCAGCAGAAACGAGGGGAAAGTGAACGTCGTCCATTTTGTGTTTTTGTAAACGCGGCCCAGCTGGTGCTTCTGATGGGAGGTTCTGGTTCTAAACCCTTGGGTCCATCTTGAAGTTCGACAAATGAAAGATTTGTTGCTGCTGATGCTAACTAAGATGTAGAACTTTTGGTTGCTCATGGTGTTGATAAAGTCTTACCTCAGCGACTGGCTAGGCCTTGACCATCAATCTGGCCCTGGTGTAACTTTACAACGGTTACACTCTACTTGTGAATGCAGCCCTCGCTGAATCCCAGGAACGTGACATCAGAGCCTGTGTATGCCAGATATTTCTGAAAGGTTTTGAATGTAAGGGATCCTCCACAGTCCTTGTATGCGACTATATTTGGTCAAGCATGTTTTGCATGACGATCAGAGGGTGATCCAGATCGATCCATCCCTCCTTCCCTCCATCTATCCCTCCATGCAGTTTTTCAGCGATAATCTCTGAGATGTTGAAGAAGCTTCTGCATGCTGATGAGAGATTTTTTGAAGATATCTTGCTCTAATCAGCGCGACAGGCCTGTTAATGCGACATGAATAATCGTGTATTGCATAAGATCTTCCATGTTCTGCTACTATACAGCATGTTCCTCAAAATAGAAGTGTAATGTAATTCATGAAAAGCTTAGATCATATTGAAGGTTTGTGTTTTGGTGCCAGTAGGCAGTAGCAGGTGAATTTGTTTACCGGTCTGCTTGGTTGGTTGACCCCTGACCTTCGAAACAGTAGTCATCACTTGTAAGGTCCAAACGTGGTTAAATTCCTGGAAGTGCAATGTCCTCTCACAAAGTTGATGTTCCGTAATTGAATCTGTGTTCCATTCTGACCTTTGAAACAGGACTCTGGCCGTCCCTCACCCCCATGTCATCTCTTTAATCACTTCCATGTTCTTAACCGTCTCGATTCCTTCTGATAATACTACAAACATCTGAAATCACATTTACTATTCTTAAACCATGCTTGCATCATCATGTACAGTAAAGGTGGTTTGATTCTCTAACCATACTATGATTTATTATCTTCTAACTGAAATAACTGACACTTGTCACCCCCCCTCCCCACCCAGGCTGCTGAGGCGTCTGGCCACCTTGCTGTCCCAGCAGGCCACTCTCATGGCCTCCAACGAGGCCTTCAAGAAGCAGGCGGAGGGCGCCAGCAACGCTGCCAAGAAGTACATGGAGGAGAATGAGAAGCTGCAGGAGGTGAGGTCCAGGGTTGTTGTATAGGCCTACAGGAGGTGAGGTCCAGGGTTGTTGTATAGGCCTACAGGAGGTGAGGTCCAGGGTTGTTGTATAGGCCTACAGGAGGTGAGGTCCAGGGTTGTTGTATAGGCCTACAGGAGGTGAGAGGTCCAGGGTTGTTGTATAGGCCTACAGGAGGTGAGAGGTCCAGGGTTGTTGTATAGGCCTACAGGAGGTGAGGTCCAGGGTTGTTGTATAGGCCTACAGGAGGTGAGGTCCAGGGTTGTTGTATAGGCCTACAGGGGGTGCTGTGGTACAATAGAGGAGCTCTCCAGTAGGGGTTTCGGCCTCACAGCATTTAACAGCTCAGAATGTCCATGCATAGTTTTTGGCTGGTTTAAAAGTGTCTGGGACACAAAGCCCCCCCCCCCCCCCCCCCCAAACCCAGAATCTTAACCTTGATCTGTCTGATATTATTTTTAAACACTCTGTTATTGACCTTATGAAAGAATAGTAGGGGAATAAGCCTGCTGGGGGGGGGGTTCTTGAAAGTATTTCCATTTATCCGAAGCGAATCAACTATACATCAGTCATCATCAGTAAAACCATGATTAGAAGTAAGTGCCATTGGGAGTCACAATGCTGGAGAAAGGATTTTGAGGGTGGGTTGGGGGTGGGGGGGGGGGGTAATGTAGGGTGTTGGGGGGGGTGGAGAGGTCTGAGGAGGAAGAGCCCAGGTGTAGCCTAAAGAGACAGGTCTTTAGTCTACGGCGGAAGACAGAAAGTGACTCTGCCGTCCTGACAGTGATGAGAAGCTCATTCCAGTGCTGAGGACGCTGAGACAGAAGAGGCGTGACTGAGCAGAGCAACCGCTATGTCCTCGTAGAGATGGAGGCGCCAAGCGGCCAACAGAGGAGGATGAACGGAATGATCAGGCCGGGTTTGGGGACTGACCATCGTATGCAGATAGAGAGGAACCAGAAGTGAGTTGCAGTAGTCTAGGCTGGAGATGACAAGCAGCACAACTCCTGGTCCAGGCACCTATCTCCTGAGGAATAGGTGTATCCTTTGAATATTTACTTCAGATTTGACTTGGAGTTTGCACTTTTGTGACAAAGTATTCCATTCCTTCCATTGTACCAGGCAAACTAAATCAGACACAGCCTGAAAGTGGTGGTGGTGGTGGTGGTTGCAGGAGGTGTTGAACTTATCAATTTAAACACCATTCTGCCTTATCGTTGATGGCCACAAAGGGGCATCACTGCACTCTCATTTCAGGAGAGAGGGTGTGAAGATATTTGAGTTTGTCATTCCTTTGAAATCATGCAGCCTAAACGTGGCACTACCTCATAAGCCGTTTGACAGGTTTTTTATGTCATTAACGTGAGGAGTTTAGCAAAACCAAACAAGGCAGTAGAAATGGCTTCCATTTGATAAAGTGGGGGATATACAGTATGGAAATCATCTGGTTATTTGATGGGCTGCCTGTATTTCAGTTGGGAATGAATCTATCTCTTGTTACGTCTTGGGATGTTTGAAATGTATTTACTCGGCAGAGCCCCCGCATCGCTCCTCGATTACTGAGTTGACGTGGTAATAACTTAAACATTGATCTCAGGCATTCCTGGGGTAAAGGTCAGCGCACATGTGGATGTGCCACACGCCAAAGGTCTGTTTACACGCTAAGGCTCACGCCTGCCAACGGCCTGCCCACGGCCTGCCCACATGCAGTACAGATTCACCACAGCCAGGCTTTTTGCGTAAACTGAGAACGTTGACTGCCTTTTTGTCTTGGAGTGACTCCTGTATAACTAGGCCTGGGGGGGAGGTCGGCGGGGTTATTGATTAATGATTAATCTGAATGGTTTATGTCTCCAAGGCCAGAGGTTTTATGGTTATTGGTCCCCGCCACCTTCTTCTGCAGGTTGTTTCCATGTTACAGGGATCAGGCTTTGAGAACCGCAAGGATGCGGTGTGGGGCCCGAGCCTAGGTCCCCTGCCCCTTTAATCCTATCTATCACCCAGTGCATGGCATCCCCTCATCATGGCTGTCCCTATGGCTATTGCTTCCCACCGTCACCTCAGCTGTCTTAGTAAAGGTAAATACTAAGTGGGATGCTTGGGCGGCCCAACTCTGTCACCCTGCTGAAGTTTACATTTTAAACGCTTCTGGAAAGGCTTGGGGTTAGGTAAGGCCAGGGTGGTCCCAAGGATCCCAGTTAGCATCTACCCTTAGCTGACCCTTAACACCGCCATTGATCTACCAAGGGAATGAAGATATTTGAATAATGCCTCTCCCAGTAACAGATATGTTGGTATGTCTTTACAACATTTAACAGCTCAGAATCTCCTTGCATAGTTTTGGACTGGTTTAAGAGTGTCCAGGAGATACCGAGACTGTCCGTCCCCCAGCCCACAATCTTAACCTTCATCTGTCTGATATTATTTTAAACACTCAACTATTTTGTTATTGATCTTCTAAAAGAGCAGTCTTCTATTGTAGGCCTAGTTCTAGTCCTTTAAAAAAAGATTTAACTAACTATTATCAGAATTTGTCAAATGAGTCCTTTTATAGGGAGGTGAAAGAGGAGAATTGAACTTATTGTTCATTCGAGGATGGAAATGTGCCTGTGATTTGATATGACATCACTTCTACGGTCTCTGGCTCGTAATAAATCCCGTCCTTCTGTGTCTTCCTGTGTATGTTAGAGATGGTGAGGTATGTACCAGAGCACAGTGGTATCGCACTGTTGTGGTTCAACCGGATCCCACCAGCCGAGGGAAACGTTCAACTGGATCTGATCTGTTGAAATGGGTTATTCCTTGTGCTTTATTTTGACTTGTTTTTCAGTGCTGGAGTTCAGCCCACACACACACACACACGGGCCTATTCCTGTCTGTTATTACATTATCTTATTGGAATGCAAGCTATCAATGAGCTTCATTCTCATGGTCTGCTCCTAGGGGGAGATTATGAATGGCGCACTGATATGACTCAAGGTTTCGTTGTCTTCTAGTCTAGGCGGTGTATTGTCTCTGCGAAGGCTAGCGCCTTGGCATTTGAGGGCAGAAGACTGTTGTCTTTTGAAGGACGATGACCATGAGCAACACTGCTGTTCACCAGAGGTCAGGGTGTCCTATGACTGTCAGAGGTCAGGTTTCAACCACAGGCTGAGCAGGGTTTCAGGCTGAGCAGGGTTTCAGGATGAGCAGGGTTTCAGGGTGAGCAGGGGTTAGCCTATTATGTGTCGTTGTTTTAGTGAAAATATGATTTGGAGCTTTGCTTAAAATGCATCTACAGAAGGTCCAAAGGCCCTCTGTAATTGACCAACCGCCTGAAGCTTCATAGGGCTAGGTGATCTGATGTAGGTGATCTGATGTCCATTGCAGGCTGTTGACATAAGTAATGTTGGTGCTACGAACCCTTGGGGACACTCACCTTGGCAGGGAACCCAGGGAGGAGGGGTGATATGTGGGGAGGGATGGCGGAGGGCCAGGGCTGGTGGAGGTTTAGGTGAGGGGGATACATACAACACTGGCTCACCGTAAGCCCAGCAGTGAAAAGCCAAGCAGATGGCGACCTCTCCTAAAGCACTTAAGCTGTTAGGATCTGGTGTGGGCCAGTTACTCATGCCCCCCCCCCCCCCCAAATCTGCAAGAAATTGATTTTACCATGAAATTGGCCATAACTCATCAAGCCTGCATGGAAACCTTGGAATGTATCAGCCTAGCTTTGCATATAGACAGTGTTGCATCTGAGCATCAACCCAGGGTTCTCCACAAAGAATGTGCGAGTGGTGGTGTCACAATGTAAACATTTCGAGGTAAATAAAGCTATATATTGATAAAGTAACTATCGCTATCTTTGATCGCCAACAACATTGTTGTTAAAAGCGAAAGTCATAGCGCTACGATGTTCTTCTGAATTTAGGGTTTTTGCTGTGTTTTTTGCACATTTTGACAAGTATAAACAAAGTTTTGATGATGCAATCCAGCGGCACGCTTTTCAAACATCCTGGGGGGGAAAACCTGCAGCCTTTAGGCCGAGATGTGCATATTGACAGATGTCCTTAGAATGCTGGAATCAGCAGGTAGTTGTGTTTTGACAGTTGTCTGAGAATGTGGTGGATGACTCACCGTCACATCTATCATTGAGTTGTATTCAAGGTCTTGTTTTTGTTCGTTCAGAAGCTGAGGGAGGCGGGGCTGGAGATCCCCGCGGTGGGGAAGAAGGCATCTGGCCCTGGGGTGGAGGAGGACAACAAAGCCCTGAAGGTGGAGGTGAAGACGCTGACGGAGGAGCTGGATGCCACCAGGAAAGGTGACTCATACGATACTTGCTGGACCTGCAGAGGCGGTGGTCTCTCTGTGGTTAATGATGGTGTTGAGGGTCAATGCATTGTTAGAGATGAGTTGTTGACCATAACTAGAGACCAGAGTTGTTCCTGGTCAGGTTACATAGCCAGGGAAAAAGTCTTGGCCCCTGTTGAAGATGACTGCCCTCCTGACTGTGTGTGTGTCTGTCTGTCTGACCTGTCTGTCTGTCTGCAGCCCTCCAGAAGTCGGACCGTGACGTTAAAGTAATGAAGAAGCAGGCTGAGAACCTGACAGTGGAGTACGACCGCCTGCTGGCGGAACATTCTAGACTGCAGGTCAGCACTGGACACACTCACTCACACACTCACACACTCACACACTCACACACACTCACATACTCACACACTCACACTCACACACTATCTCAGTAACCAGGGTTGGAGTTACAGGGGGACCTGCGGATGGGAACCCCCATAAGTGTCAGGTATATACGTAGGGGGCCCCAAGAGTTGGTGTGTAAGTCACCCCCTGTCGGCCCCACCAGAGGGCTGTGATGAATGGTGTCTCGAGTATGGAGCTGTTTCCCAGACACGGATTAAGACTCATCTTAATCAAATAAATCACACTGTGAATAGAAAGTCCTCCATTGAAGATGCTTTTTAGGATTAAGCAGCGTCTGTGTCTGGGGAATCGGCCCTGTGTGGCCTTCATCAGGAGGAGTAGCTGAAGATGATTATGGGTGGAATCATCACACAACTGCGCCGTTGACATCAATGTCAGGAGTATGTTAGTTACATGTAAGGATTCCACCCATAATGAACGACCAACGTTGACCAGGATTCTAATGAGACCCATATGGATGAAGGACACTGACGTAGATATGAGACCCATATGGATAAAGGACACTGAAGTAGATATGAGACCCATATGGATGAAGGACACTGAAGTAGATATGAGCAATGCTGCAAAGTGTTGCAACTGCGATGGTGATTCATGTACAGTCAGACTCAGTCAGCAGCTCTGTCTTACCAGAAAGTTTGAGCAATAGACGTAACGAAATAAAGGAAGTGAAGGAAACGAACACTCCCGGCTCTCACTGGAACTTTAGAACCTCTTCTACATTCAGACGTGTTGCAAGAATAAGACCTGGTCATGTTGGGCTCTCGTCCTGAAATGGCCGATAAGGAAATTCTGATTTATGATGCATAAAAGACTTATGGCATTTAGTTCACTCAGCACACACTCACACCGGCTTGAATTGAATTACTGTGTGTGTGTGTGTGTGTGTGTGTGTGTGTGTGTGTGTGTGTGTGTGTGTGTGTGTGTGTGTGTGTGTGTGTGTGTGTGTGTGTGTGTGTGTGTGTGTGGTCAGTGGAAGTCTCCAGCCCTGGTAATATCAGCAGGTGTTCCGCGGGCGCTACTGTCACTGAGTGCTCATGCGTTTGACGCGGGGGTTTAGGGACGCCTCTGTTCCTAGACCTCCAATCACCTGCTCCGGGGGAGCGTAGCAGCACAGCTATCAGAGCCTCCACTGCCCTCCTGGCCTGCCGCTGCTCCAGACTGACGAGGAAACGGTATACATGGCGGGGATTTCTAGTGGTTGTTCCAAAGTACAGTACAGGACATGAGATGCTCGATGTTAAAGATGATGAATCCGTTAAATCGGGATTAAGATACAAGTCACATCAGGTGTCATGAGGACTGCGGAGCCACGTGGTCATTTGAACTGTATGTCTGCCTTATCTGGAGCGTTGGGAATGTTTGAGTGGAAGTTTTTAGGACATTGGAGGTTGACCTTTTCTTGTTTATTAGCTGGATGAAGAAAATAAACTCACCTAATTGTGTTGATGCAGCAATATTAGTTGGATTACCGTTGTTGTTTACAAGCTGACCTTGTTTTATAGGTGAAAGGGTTTATAAGTGAACTCTGACCTCTGGTCATGTATAGGACCAGTGTTTTATTGGTGAACTCTGACCTCTTTATCCCACCCCCAACCCTCCCCTGATTGGAGGACAGGAAATAAAAATATAAATTATACTTCTACTTGCAGATATTTTTCATTCCATGGTACGATGCCAAAAATGCATATTCATAGACACACATACACACATTCTGAATATACACCAGAGTTATTACTGGAAGAGAACCCCACCCTGGTCTCCTAACCCCACCCTGGTCTCCCAACCCCACCCTGGTCTCCTAACCCCACCCTGGCCCTGGTCTCCCAACCCCACCCTGGCCCTGGTCTCCTAACCCCACCCTGGTCTCCTAACCCCACCCTGGCTCTGGTCTCCCAACCCCACCCTGGTCTCCTAACCCCACCCTGGCCCTGGTCTCCTAAACCCACCCTGGCCCTGGTCTCCTGACCCCACCCTGGTCTCCTAACCCCACCCTGGCCCTGGTCTCCCAACCCCACCCTGGTCTCCTAACCCCACCCTGGCCCTGGTCTCCCAACCCCACCCTGGTCTCCTAACCCCACCCTGGTCTCCTAACCCCACCCTGGCCCTGGTCTCCCAACCCCACCCTGGTCTCCTAACCCCACCCTGGTCTCCTAACCCCACCCTGGCCCTGGTCTCCCAACCCCACCCTGGTCTCCTAACCCCACCCTGGCCCTGGTCTCCCAACCCCACCCTGGTCTCCTAACCCCCTCCTAACCCCACCCTGGCCCTGGTCTCCTAACCCCACCCTGGTCTCCTAACCCCACCCTGGTCTCCTAACCCCACCCTGGTCTCCTAACCCCCTCCTAACCCCACCCTGGTCTCCTAACCCCACCCTGGTCTCCTAACCCCCTCCTAACCCCACCCTGGCCCTGGTCTCCCAACCCCACCCTGGTCTCCTAACCCCCTCCTAACCCTATGTTTATTATTATTTTAGTTTTTATCATCTTCTCTTCTTCTCTCCTCCAGGCCAGCACTGATGCCCAGCAGGACAAGAAGTCCAACTGATGACGCAGAGAAGATTCTAGAACTTTTGCAGAGTTCCATCACCACCTCCTCCTCCACTGGCGGGCTCACAATGATGATGTCATAGCCAGGGTTCTGAGTGTACAGACCTATAGGAGCGTTTCTCTCCATCTGCCTCTTCATGCCTCATCACTCAAAATTGTTGTGGAGCCGCAGTTTATAGATAAAGTTGTTTTTGAATGGATGGATGTTCCTTATCTATGTGAAGTTACTTTCTTTATACCAGTATTATAATTGACCATTTGACCAACCAAATGAAAGAATTGCACATTGAGGAGGCTGTTCCCTGTGTGTCATAACACAAAACTGTGTTCAACACAAAACTGTTATTGTGATATTTTATGACCAATATTATGTTTTGAGAAGGGACCAAGAGGCATTCAGATGTCTAGTTTAAAACATGAATGGTTTAATGGTTGTTTGGGACTCATATTGATTGAGCTTTATTTTTCGGGACTCTTTCCTCTGGTATTTCCCTCGTATTTAATTGGAAATTGTGGTTACAATGGGTACTTTCTGGCACTTAATTAAGTCAACACAATTGGAAGTTACCTGGTAATGTGGTGCCAAATGGTGCCTATCTTAGGTAATTTAGGTTCATTGTGTAATCAGTTTCCATGTAATTACTTAGTAAATACCTGTACTGTAAAATAGACATCAACTGTCCATCATATCTTTGCGCTATATTGGTGTGTTTCTCATCACCACCCCCATTTTGTCATTTCTACATGTTGTTTTGCGCTATGATGTGTTCAGGCTTGTTGCTATGATGTGTTCAGGCTTGTTGCTATGATGTGTTCAGGTTTGTTGCCTTATATTTGTTTAGGCCGAGGCGACTCAACGCTGTAAGTCCGACTATTGATACTATTTGCTTGGTTTTTCACTGATAGTGGCCAGCATGTACTCCTCTCTCATTGAACCTTCCTTCTGGCTCTGTCTGGGTTGAGGTGTGTGACCTCTAACCCTAACCCTCTCCCCTCTCTGCTTTGTTTTGACTGTCATATTATTGTTTACCTTTCCTTTCCCTCGTCAGCTGAGTGTATGAGGGAAGTCTGTCCCCGCCCTCGGTGACTCTCAGACTGACCCATACCAGTCCTGTCCTTTCTCCAAATCACAGAGCTGGCATACCCTGATAGCACGTCTCCTGTACTGTAAGATAGGGTGCAGTCATGGCACCATTCCACTGGAAAGCAGTTTGTCTCATTGGATATGATAATGTTTCAAACAACAATCGGCTAGTTCCTGGCAATTACTCTATTAAATATTGTCCAGCTTTCAAATATTATGCAAGATGCAGAATATGGTCTCTACATTCTATTTGGAAAATACAGTATGTTGAAGAAATGTTTTAATAAAACTGTAAGATCTCTCACGTTCTCTCCTCCTTCCCTGCTCCTTCCCTGCTCCTTCTCTCCTCCTTCCCTGCTCCTTCTCTCCTCCTTCCCTGCTCCTTCTCTCCCTTGGGAATGGTCTTCTGCTTGGTGTGACACTAACGAACTAGCTAGCTAACCAGCTCTGTCTGCCTCCAGTTAGGGTTAACCCTAACCCTAACCAGCTCTGTCTGCCTCCAGTTAGGGTTAACCCTAACCCTAACCAGCTCTGTCTGCCTCCAGTTAGGGTTAACCCTAACCCTAACCCTAACCAGCTCTGTCTGCCTCCAGTTAGGGTTAACCCTAACCAGCTCTGTCTGCCTCCAGTTCCAATATGAACGGGGGGGGGTTGTAAATGAAGACCTCTAAAGCAGCTCAGACCTCTAAAGCAGCTCAGCTCCCCTCAGGGTTGCATGGCTTGGCTTATCACTTTGTAAATAGTCAAACTGAGTGTAGCAGCGCTGGAGGGTTAGGGGGCTTCCACACAGGAATTACATCACAAATTGTAACGCCTGGTAAAAATAGGGTCTCGTAGAGGGGCTGTTTGACTGGAAGGGCAGACGGTAAACGGTTGGCGTCTGCAGTTTTACGGGGAAATTGTTATTGTTCGAGTTGTGTCTCAAACAGGTGTAGGTCTGTTAATCTTTATCTGTTATAGAAGTGTTATACTTGTGTCCACCATACTGGACATGTAGGTCAGGGGAGGCTGGTGGAGGTAGAAATCGGAGGACGGGCTCATTGTTGGGTATCAAAATGAGGAATGGTATCAAGCGTGTTTGCATTACAATGAGCCTCACTCTTTGATTTCTACCTGCAGCATTCTCCCCTGATGCAGGTGTAAATCAGCTGTAGCTGAGGTAAAGGTCATGTCTGTCCATGTATTTTCTTGTATTGTAGGGGAAAGGTTGGGTTAGGAACTATACAGCTATAGGGGTATCTACACTATGATTGTTAGGCATCTGTAATTGACACACTTCTTCTGTCTACAGTATCCTCCCCACAATACTATTCAACTCCACATAGATAATGTTGTCATCCCACAGACCAAGGACAGACAGATACAGGAAGCATCACAGGTTTTAAGAATGTCTCCAACATCTATCCTACTGTATAATCATGTTATCCTTGTTCATACTAGGGGATAGTCTTGTACCATTAGTAGTCTTAACAAGACTGGGATGTCATTTGACTGCTTAACTTGTCCTGTAAATCAGCATCATTGACAATACTCCTTTCCTGTTCCCTATAATTCTAATTCTGTCCAACTGTTGAGTTATGCATAAGTTAAGTTTCCCCCATATCTGTTGAAAAGGCTGTGTTGTTTTAACACTCAACTTGTTTAAACTTCTTTCAATTTAACTTTCCATTTATTTTGCAGCGAGCTATGAAAATGGTGAAAGCTATTGTGTGTACAAAATAAAGTTATATCTTGACTACACAAAAAGGATTCTGTAGTCTTTGAGAGAACCAGGTACGGTAAGGTTAGACACCCACACACGTAAATTCTTATAATATTTGTATTAGAATATTTATTTTGCTCTTTTACCCGATTGTACAGTTAAAACGGTCATAGACGTACAAATAAACATTGGTTATGGTTCTGCAAATCAGTGTTTTCAGCGATAAAGATTTGACTGACTTTACTCACAGTAGCCTGTAGTCTCAGTCTCTGACACAACTATAGCAAATAAAACATGTCCTCTGTCACCAAACTGTTATTGAAGTGGTTGGGTGCCTGTGTGCTTGTTTAAGCCAGTAGTGTAGATTATCTCACCAACATGGCAGATTAACTGGACAAGAACACTTGTCCTATTATGTAATACTACAGTAGGCTTATCAGCTGAATGAGGATGGGGCTGCTGGAGTATTTCAGTATTTCTTGAGTATTTCTTCACTGGATGTTGTTGTTGTGTGTAAGCCTGAGGTTTTTCCTCCTTTTCAAACATGTGCAGGTGAAGAATGTGTGTAGGTGTCCAGGTGTGTAGGTGTGTCCCTGTGATGGATGAGGTTGATGTTGCACTGTAGCACGTGTGGCGGACGCCAGCGTACGCACGTTCGCCATGGCCCACGTGGGACAATAACGTTTTCCTGGATTTGAATCTGATGGATGGCTTATCTCCGGCTTCTGTTTGGCAACCAAATAAAACAACAGAAGAATAATTGAACTTTGACCAACATTAGTCAAGTGTTCTTGGCCAATCAGTGATCTGACCATGAGCTGAATCTCGGCGTGATAAGAGCGAATGTGAACTGTTCTGTAACGGGTTGGTTGGGTTCATTATAATCACAGGCTCTCCTAGTTGTGTTCGACCTGTGATGCGTTCAGATAGAAATACACCAGGACAGGCTGGTGGAGATAGAAATTGGAGGACAGGCTCATTTTCCAATTTCATTCCATGTATTACAAACATTCCCAACTCCATTCCATGTATTACAATGAGCCCATCCTCCGATTTCTACCTCAACCAGCCTCCTCTGGTGGACACACCACACCAGACACAAACACATCTGTCATGTCAGCTCCGTTCATGACATGTCTCCAGTACCTGCAGCGTTCAGAGCTGCATGTTGCCCCCTCCAGGTACGCTACAGGCCTGCCTGCACGTCCAGCTGCATGTTGCCCCCTCCAGGTACGCTACAGGCCTGCCTGCACGTCCAGCTGCATGTTGCCCCCTCCAGGTACGCTACAGGCCTGCCTGCACGTCCAGCTGCATGTTGCCCCCTCCAGGTACGCTACAGGCCTGCCTGCACGTCCAGCCCTGCTGCAGAGACACATGTGCTCTGAGGAAAGTCCCTTCTCATGACTGAGTGATTCCTAACACACTAAACTCTAACCCTGAATACCAGTGAGTCAATCTCCTATGATGTGTCTGTGCCTTTGTGGTGTGGGGGTGGGGGCAGCTGTCTCTCTCAGATAGGACTGAAGGCCAAGCTAGGCAAGCAGCTCTAGACTACTGGAAAGAAAGGAAGGGAGGGAGGGAGGGAGGGAGAAAGAGAGAGGGGGGGTGGAGGTGCTGGGAATGAGAGAGGAAGAGGGAGGGGTGGGGGGCAGCTGTCCCTCTCAGGTAGCCTACAGTGTAGGACTGAAGGCCAAGCTAGGCAGAAATAGCCTAGGTCTGCTCAGAGGCCAGCGGCTAAACATAGCTGGCAAACCTTAGCATGCTGCAGAGCCCTGGCTTAATAAGGCAGCTGCACTTCACTGACAAACTGGGCATTTGTCATTAAAACCGGTTTGAACCGCATCAACAATCCCCACTGGCTCACATGGCCTTACAGCAGTGGGGGCCTGAGGCTAACGTAGGCTACTGTAGCTTACTGCTGCTGCTGGTTAGGCTAGGCTAGGCTAGGCTAGGCTAACACTGAAACTAACATTTCCACTGAGGCTGAGGCTGTACATGTACCGGGGGGGCTGGTGGAGGTAGAAATCAGAGGACGGGAACATTTTGATGCATGAAATGGAATGAGGAATGGTATCAAACGCACGCGATTCCTCATTCCGTTCCATGCATTACAATAAGCCCATCCTCAGATTTCTACCTCCACCAGCCTCCCCCGGTGTTCTACCTCCACCAGCCTCCCCCGGTGTGCTCAATTATTGATAACAAGATTTATTTAAGGGATGTTTCCACCCTCTCAACCTGCCAGGTCGTAGGCGGGGCTGTGACCCCATTGTGAGGTCATTACTTAGCATGAGGTGGCAGTGACAGCCTGCCAGTCGAGGGTTACGTGACTCCTGTGGTGTCTTTACCCATGTGACACCTACACAGCTCGACAGTGTCATAATCATAGTTGGAAGCACGTTTGAATACTCCCATTTAATGCACATGCAATACAGTGTTTTCTCAACCCATTTTTTTCATTTTAGTCATTTAGTTATACTTGTACTAACCCTAACCCTAACCCTTACCCAGATCAACTTAAAGATAAGTGCATTCATCTAAAGTACTGTAAGTTACAGCTCTAACATTCATTCCACCTCTCAGACACAAACAGAGACAGGGAGGAGGTTTCGTCATGAAGTTAGTTTTATTGCCATTTCTTACTCAGACTCGGGCGAGTGGATTTTTAGCACAGAATCACAGTGGTATTAAGCATGATGCTCCTTATTCATCGTGAGGGACGAGAGGTCAATGGAACACTGGTGAATGTCAACATAGTTCTACAGTCACTGTTGTCAACAACTCTATTGATCACTATTCTGTTATGAATGGAAGACTTGCTGTTACATCTCACGTGATACAAAGAAGCACAATAATCAAAGTTCAGTTCTGAGGTCCATCATGGTCCTACTGTAGGATGTCCTACTGTAGGATGTCCTACTGTAGGATGTCCTACTATATGATGTCCTACTGTAGGATGTCCTACTGTAGGATGTCTTACTGTAGGATGTCTTACTGTAGGATGTCCTACTGTAGGATGTCCTACTATAGGATGTCCTACTGTAGGATGTCTTTTCAGGACAGTATCCTTCTCCAAAGTACTCAGTGGATCATGATCATCCAATTACATTTTCTCTGATTAGATTGTACTCTCTACTTCCATCTCTCTTTTCATCTCTCTTTTCATCTCTCTCTCCATCTCTCACACCAAGTAAATGAAACTCAAAACCACAGGCCGAAACAGGAGAACAGCTGAAAGATGAAATCATGTTGTACTGGCGAGGAGTACATGATAATGTAGTAATGTTGTTGTCTTGGTATCTGATCATTATCAGCGTACCGTAGCAGATGCTGTGGCCCATCTGTTAATGGAAGCAGACAGTCCTAACAAGTGTTACTTTTCAATTTGCATAGTTTGTTTGTTTGGGTCACTTTACATATTCAGAGTTATCAGATGATGAGGATTTCAATCCATTCTTTATGCATTGTTCTCAGTTATAAGGTGGAATACTGTACATAGTTATAATATTAGTTTACGATAACCAGGATAATTGGTTTGTATGGGGTAGTTCCATCGAATATACAGTACAATCAGAGTTGAGTTAAAGTACCATATTATACAAAGGACAGTTCATATTTTTGTTAGAAAATCTAGAATAGTTCCCATTTCCTCTGGAGTAAAGATACTGTCAACAACAATTTGGCAGAGCGCAAAAGATGACACCATACATATGATTTTGGTAATGTACATTTCATTGTTTTTCTACATTTAATGACTACATTTTGCTGTTTCACCTTTTGACCAACCCAGGCTATAATGTAAAAAAACAAACAAAAAAATAAATAAAATATTAAAATATCTGTTGTACTGTAGCATTAGCATTAGCATTGTGTCCTCATCCTCAAATGTGTCAATAGACTCTTCAGAGTGGCACTTAAAGTTGTGTATATCTCACTACCAACAATGTTAAAGTTGTGTATATCTCATTACCAACAATGTTAAAGTTGTGTATATCTCACTACCAACAATGTTAAAGGTGTTGAGCTCTACTGTAGCTCTACATTTACGAGGGAATGTTTGTTCTGTCTCCAAGTTTCAGAATCAAGAACCAGAATATGGGCTCAAGCTGCCCTATGTGCTTCTCAACTGTGAAAGGTGAGAGAGAATGCGAGGGTTTTCTTTGCCAGGTGTAGTTAAAACAACCAAGGCAGGCAGTCCAGTAGCAACATACAGAACAGAAAAAGAGTTCTCTAGTTTATTGTCAAACTCAAATTCTGTTCTCAATTCTGTTCTTATTCATCTGCCAAAGTGAACAGACCTTTTAATCAAGTGTTACACTTTAATAACGTCTCAATAAGTCAACTTCAAATAGACTTTGTGTTAAACATGAAATACTAATCTTAAAAATCATGATCAAAATATCTTCCAAATGTTTAAATGCTTAATTTTATACAAAATGTACTTCTGTGTTGTGCGGACCAAATTAAAAGGTCTCATTCCAGATTAACAAGCTCTGGGTGGTCGGAGGGAAATACTGTAATTAATTAAACACACAGATAATCTAACGGCTATTCTTAACACTTGAGCACTTGATATTTGAAACCAAACCCCTTAGTGTGTGTTATCAGTCACACAGGCTGTCCAGCAGGGCGGCGCTGCTGCGTCACTATGGCGCACACTCTTCTCCTTTCAGAAATCTTCATCATCAAAATTACATACTGCATCAAACGTTTTAAAATATAACACACAAAGATATTCAATATATATATTTTTTATATTGTATGTATAAGCAAAATAAAAGCCTTCACAAAATAAATCTCTGATTCATTTTACAATATGTAAAACAAAACAAAAATCATTATTCTAACACGATTAAAAAGGGCTAGCGAGATTATTTTACAACAATGTGCAAATGTAGTTTTGTAGCCTTGCATTATTTCTTTGTACATTCTAATAATTTGTCACTATTTTCCAAACGAATCATTTGTTTTCCATGTCATAGTTTAAAAGGCAGAATTCCCACTAGTTGGCTATCTTCAAGACTGCTCCTCAGAACACGTATAAGAACTTGGCTGAAGTCAGATTTGACCAATGGGTTCTAGATTTAAGACAAACAACGTAAGGCAGCGCTTGGCGTCAACGTGACCTCCTCTCCGACAGCAGCACCGGCACACGGAACACCCTCATCTGTGGAATACTGACTTCCAGGAAGAATACGAAGAGGCCTCATGGATCGCCTTACAGTGACTCCTGGCTCTGTCCATCTCGCTGGCAACTGGGACCAGCAGGTGTTGGTGGTAAACGTCTTACTAGGGTTAGACTCAATACTGACCATCTACTCACTGAGACTCTATTGGATTTAATACTGATCATCTACTCAGTGAAAATGTCTATTGGTTCTATTGCATTCAATACTGATCTCCAAGGTTAGGGTTAGGATTGAGATGCTGTATCTGCTGTGTATGAGGTCAATCCTAGTCTTTGAATGATGGACTTTAGTCGGCCACCATTAAATACAGCAGCCTATCACAGTAGCCTATCACAGCACCCTATCACAGCAGCCTATCACAGCAGCCTATCACAGTAGCCTATCACAGCAGCCTATCACAGTAGCCTATCACAGCAGCCTATCACAGTAGCCTACCACAGCAGCCTATCACAGTAGCCTATCACAGCAGCCTATCACAGTAGCCTATCACAGTAGCCTATCTCAGAGTGTCCTAAGATCCAACTGCGGTCAGTGTCAGCCAGACTTGACGGAACAATTTGTACTGTTTTTGCGATTATCATTGACGTTGTGATTATCATTGATGTTGTGATTATCATTGATGTTGTGATTATCATTGACGTTGTGATTATCATTGATGTTTTGCTTTTTCCTGACCGGTAAACTCTCTTATCAAGAGAGAACAACGTCTCAGGACTTCTCAATCCACAACAACGGGTTGATACTGGACTGGAAGTGAGATCTACAGTGTTTGCTTCCTAGATGTGTTCAAACAGCCAACATTTGAAAGACACAGAGAATATGAGACTGATCTAGGCAGAGATAAAGAGTGTATATGGCAACCAAAACCATCCTCTGGTGGCCAGATATGGACAAGTATGGGTTAGGGTTAACCTAACCCTAACCCTAACCCTAACCCAGATATGGACAAGTATGGGTTAGGGTTAACCTAACCCTAACCCTAACCCTAACCCAGATATGGACAAGTATGGGTTAGGGTTAACCTAACCCTAACCCTAACCCTAACCCAGATATGGACAAGTATGCTCCATTTGGCACTGAAATCAATCTTTAATTATGTCTAAACCATAGGTCTGAGGATGACGGCCATCTTGAAAGACACATTCCACACAAGCTCAGTAATCAAAGATGTCACTTTGATAGTTTGGCAACTATTATAGTAGCTTTAGAGGCCAACAGAAGATAGACTTCAACTAATAAAGTGTATTTATGCGGCAAATCATGCCAAATGTAAATACCTAAATGACTATAAGTCTATATACGTTTTTGATCATATACATATATTGTAATTGTATTCCAATGGTCATTTCATAATACTTGACAAGTGAAGTGTTTTATGTAAGAAGCCAAATTGATGTAATTCAATTACTATGATTTAACACCTACTGTATATACTTTTGAGCAAGATTTCAAAGGAGGATTATGAAAGTTCTAATACTTGAATTAATACACAATCCCAAGGAAGTAGGCACATCAGTTGAGATGTCCATTTCCCCTTCCTCTGAGTTCCTCCCTGACCTCTGTCTGTCTGCAGTAATGTGTCAGTCCAATGGGTCATGTCACATGTCAGTCTTGAAGTTAGCCTGTAGGAACTCTGCCAGTCGGTGAGGTGGTGGGTTACACCGATGTGCACATGACTGTGGCCTGGTATAGCAGCTGGTAGAGCAGAGCCAGTGTGTGTGTTGGAGTCAGATCAACCCAACACAACACAACACGCCCTCCGAAAACAAGATGGTGCCTACTGCTCCATCAAAACAACCAATCAGGACATTGATAATCAACATCCAAGATGGAGAATATTCTAGAACATTCTGAATTAGATTTTTGGTTAGGTCCTAGAATGTTATGTGTACTGTGTTGTCAAATTGATCCTACTTAATTGGTCATAAAAATGAATCTTTATTGTCTGTCAGAGTGTCAACAACCCAAATGAAAAAAACCCATGAAGGTTGAGACAACCCTGGCACTGCACCGTCTTGCCTTGGGAGGGTTCGTCAAAGGCTCGGCCATCGACCCTCAGGTCTACATCACGCTCTCAAAGATGATGACCTTGTTGTCTTCCGTGCCTGGAGAGAGAGAGGCCAGGCTCTTGATATCAGTATCAGGTGCCATGTACTCAAGGTGATGGGCGCCCCAGACGGGTTGGGTCAGGTTCTCAAAGCGCTGAGGGACGAAGAAAAACAAAAACATGTTGCCTCAGTTCAGGACATGGAGTCACGTAAACCACAGCAATCACACAACCATCAAACTAGGTCTGGGTCTGATGGACTGAGAGAGTACACAAACGCTGCATTCTCAACATAAAACTGTTGATGTGATGAACAGTCTCTGACTGACCGTGCAACCCTTTTCTTGCCCTACGGGGAGAGACTTGCGGTGTACAGTGGCTTTCCCACCATCACATTTTCCATTCCAAAGTTCAAAGTTTTTTGTCACATTTATCCAAGTCTAAATCAGGCTAATGTTGAGGCCTGGGGTGGTCCAGTGGTCTAGCACCACGGCCTGGGGTGGTCCAGTGTTCCAGCACCACGGCCTGGGATGGTCCAGTGGTCCAGTGGTCCAGCACCATGGCCTGGGATGGTCCAGTGGTCCAGTGGTCCAGCACCATGGCCTGGGGTGGTCCAGTGGTCCAGCACCACGGCCTACACTGCTCACATAGGCCCATGTCGGCATGGGTGAGAATCTGTCCCATGCACTGCTGACATACCATCTCCTCCTTACTTTCCTGTCTTTCTCCACTACCTCTATCCAATCAAAATGGAACATTTAAGGGTGGGACTACCACACTCAAAATAGTTACCTTTAAAAAACAAACCAGTCTGGCTACAACAGCCCGTACTGACCTCTCTGAAGGTCCCCTTGGCTCTGAACAGCTTGTAGAGGACACTGACGGGGATGCAGAGCATGGAGGAGAGAGCCATGCACCAACCAATCACCTCGCCCCACCACGGGTACACATACTGGTTGTTGTAGGTCAGAGGCTTGTAGTTAATCAGGTGGAACAGGAAGATACCCTGTGGACCAGAACACAGCAGAGTCATCTACCTATATAGCAACTTTTAATGAATTAACATTCTAGCATAATCATCTAACTATAATAAATGGATATTTCATAACATCTACGATGACTTATTCATGAAAGCTATGGTGCTGAGCAAAGACCTCTCATCCCCACTACCCCCCACTTCATCCCCACTACCCCCCTGTACCCCCCACTACCCCCCCCACTTCATCCCCACTACCCCCCTGTACCCCCCACTACCCCCCCCACTTCATCCCCACTACCCCCCTGTACCCCCCACTACCCCCCCCACTTCATCCCCACTACCCCCCTGTACCCCCCACTACCCCCCCCACTTCATCCCCACTAGTTTCTCTCCTGTAAATACATTTCTAAAAAAAAATATATATATGTTCTTCCTTCTTCTAGCATTGTGACTGCCAATAGCTCCTGGTCCTAACATAGATTACTTTTTCTTATGATGACTGATTTATAGATTATTCACTTACTGTCTACTAAATGCCATAAATGTAAATATAAGCTATGGCACTCAGTTATGGTGCTAAGCTATGGTGCTAAGCTATGGTGCTAAACATGACTTACCATGCAAACACATGGAGTGATAAAGGACCAGCACCACTTCATCCAGGGGAAAGGCCGGTAGCCAATCATACGAGCGATGTCATCCATGAACCTGTCAGCACCTGGAGGACAACAGATCAAGACCTCTCACCCTAACCTCTCCTACTGTGGGAATGATGATGGACACAGAAACAGAACCAGCAGAGCAGGCAGGACCCTCTGACACCACAGCACACAGGCTGCTTCACCAAAGATGGCTGACATAGAATTGTCCTGTAAATTCCAAATGGTGTTCCAAAGATGGCTGCTGGTCTAGTACACCACTAAGGAATGTCCGTTCTACTCGTTGTGTTTCTACAGATGACACAATGCCAACACAGTACAACACAGCATGTTACAACACAGTACAATACAGCATGTTACAGTTATGTGTTGTAACACATGATGTCATCATCTAAATGGATCAGTTAGACTCTCGTAGAATCCATGACAACAATGGCAGAGTACTGCGTGGGTTTGTGTGTGTAAATGGTCACATGGGTAACTCCAAGTGTCTTACCATAGACCCAGGAGACAACTATGCATTCCCAGAATGCCTGCCACAGCAGGGTCATACCGCTGGCAGAGTAATAGTCAAACAGCTGGAAGACATACATCCCTCCCTGTGGAAACACGCACAGAACAGGGATGAGAAACACCCATAACATGCATCACTAATGACACGGACCATTAATAACATGGATCACTAATAACATTAATTAATGGTCATTAATCACATGGATTACTGCCATTCCTCTTTACTGCCGTGTTCTAGATGATGTCTATCTTACACATGTATGTGTGGTTTGCTGGTGAACCGTTGATATGCATGGATATGATCTATCTACTGAGATGAATATGATCTATCTACTGAGATGAATATGATCTATCTACAGAGATGAATATGATCTATCTACAGAGATGAATATGATCTATCTACTGAGATGAATATGATCTATCTACTGAGATGAATATGATCTATCTACTGAGATGGATATGATCTATCTACAGAGATGGATATGATCTATCTACTGAGATGGATATGATCTATCTACAGAGATGGATATGATCTATCTACTGAGATGGATATGATCTATCTACAGAGATGGATATGATCTATCTACAGAGATGAATATGATCTATCTACAGAGATGAATATGATCTATCTACTGAGATGGATATGATGGGCCATGTCTTCTATGACAACAGCAGTGTGGCAGCTGACCAATGAGGAGGCTCACCTGTGTAACCATGGAGAGGTCTATAATGAAGCAGAGTAAACAGCAGATTAACACAGCGATTTCACGCCGCCATTTCATGTAATACTTTGACGAAAGCAGATCAAGAATCCCAGTTACAAAACCTTCCACTCCAACAAACTGGGGACAGAGGAGAGAAAAGAGATGTTTAGAGAAGAGGAGAGTCTGGTGCACAGAGACCTGCCAGCTCTGTCAGCCACTTCCAGCATCTAAAGCCCTGTTTCCTGGACCTAGATTAAACCTAAACCTGACTAGCCTGTTTCCTGGACCTAGATTAAACCTAAACCTGACTAGCCTGTTTCCTGGACCTAGATTAAACCTAAACCTGACTAGCCTGTTTCCTGGACCTGGATTAAACCTAAACCTGACTAGCCTGTTTCCTGGACCTAGATTAAACCTACACTGAGACTAGCCTGTTTCCTGGACCTAGATTAAACCTACACTGAGACTAGCCTGTTTCCTGGACCTAGATTAAACCTGCACTGAGACTTGAGGGAAAACAATAAAGTTGGATTGAATTGAATGTTGAGTGATACTGCACCTGACTGTCCAGTCCCAGCAGGAGCAGCATGAAGAAGAAGAGGGCGGCCCAGAACGGCGCCGCCGGCATCATTGACACAGCTTTAGGG
>NC_139662.1:24218737-24231237 GCF_951799395.1 Argentina silus
TCTCCTGACTGCTGATGTCTCCTGGCTGCTGATGTCCCCTGCCTGCTGATGTCTCCTGACTGCTGATGTCCCCTGCCTGCCTGCTGATGTCTCCTGGCTGCTGATGTCTCCTGCCTGCTGATGTCCCCTGCCTGCTGATGTCTCCTGCCTGCTGATGTCTCCTGGCTGCCTGCTGAGTTGGAGCTCTTCTCACAGCCTCCGTTGGTTCATTGTACACTACTGTACTCTGTCTTTGTCATGTGATGCATTAGTACAGTACATTACACTGTATCTGGATGGCCTAGCTACAGGAAAGATGCTCTGTCAGTATAGATTATTATTATCATTATTTATTTTAAAGGTTATTTTTTGGAGTGGGGCAGTCCCACTCTTCTATTTTTCATTTTTATTGGACAGAGACAGAGACTATCGACAGACTATCAATAGACACCAACATCAATCAGTAATGTCACTGAATGTCTGTTGTCAGGCATGGAGGCAACGAGGAGGCATCTACACATGATCTGTCTCTGCTTGCGAGTGTATACATGTGGAATACAGAGTGTATACATGTGGAATACAGAGTGTATACATGTGGAATACATTTTCAAAGGTGCAACGTTTAGTCAGAAGACGTGATCAGGTGCAGGAGCCTCTGTTTTGCTCCTCCTATTCTGCTGAATAGAGAATACAGGCGTGCAGAAGCCCCGCTGTCACCTATAGATGTTCAATATAGACCATCATGAGTGTTGACTCTGTAGAGCACCTGTAGATGTTCAATATAGACCATCATGAGTGTTGACTCTGTAGAGCACCTGTAGATGTTCAATATAGACCATCATGAGTGTTGACTCTGTAGAGCACCTGTAGAGCACCTGTAGATGTTCAATATAGACCATCATGAGTGTTGACTCTGTAGAGCACCTGTAGATGTTCAATATAGACCATCATGAGTGTTGACTCTGTAGAGCACCTGTAGATGGACCATCCAGAGAGGCGTTATCTAGTAGGACACCATGACAGAGTCAGTAGAGTGAAGGAGGAGGCTGGGAGAAGGAGCAGCTGCTCTGTGGTGTCATGCTGGGACAGTAGAGGAAGTGCACCAGGGGGATCCTCAGGGACAGAGCCGTGTGTTACTGTACCTGTTAGACCATCGGAGAGGTCAGAGTTCAGCTACTGTACTGTAGCCTACGTATTGATGATAAAATTATGGATAAAATAAAGTATAGCATGATCAATTTACCAAAACAGTATACACACGTCTAAGAGCACCCTTGTTGCACTTCAGGTAGCTTCAAGTTAGATCTAGTTCTAGATCTAGTTCTAGTTCTAGTTCTAGTTCTAGTTCTAGTTCTAGTTCTAGATCTAGTTCTAGTTCTAGTTCTAGATCTAGTTCTAGTCCTAGTCCTAGTTCTAGTTCTAGTTCTAGATCTAGTTCTAGTTCTAGTTCTAGTTCTAGATCTAGATCTAGTTCTAGTTCTAGTTCTAGTTCTAGTTCTAGATCTAGTTCTAGTTCTAGTTCTAGTTCTAGTCCTAGTCCTAGTTCTATAGTTCTAGTTTTAGTTCTAGTTCTAGTTCTAGTTCTAGATCTAGTTCTAGTTCTAGTTCTACTCTTCATTTACTGTAGCCAGAGTCATTATGATGAGATGAAACTATGCTTTATGAAACTAAACTTCCTGGCATTTTTAATCTCTTTTACAAGTCATTATAAAATCCCATGCATGGTTTGGTTGACGAAGAGGCAGGTTGTAATTGGGGAAGTTGAGGGGTAACTGAAGTTGAGGGGTAACTGAAGTTGAGGGGTAACTGAAGTTGACGTCTGTCTGACTCCACATTCCTTAACAGCATGGCAGCCCTGACTGCAGCTGACAAAAAGGCAATTCAATGACATCAACCATAACTACATATTTCAGAATGTGTTGCATTTATATTAAAACTTCGAAGGGTAAAATATTATATATGATATATTAGAAATATCATTCGGTGTATGCTATTAGTAAGGAATGGGCTATAATACATCAACCAAGTAGTCATACAGCTGAATGAACAGGACACCTGAGGGATTCTAAGATCTATTCTATGATTCTAAGATCTGTTCTATGATTCTAAGATCTGTTCTATGATTCTAACATCTGTTCTATGACTCTAAGATCTGTTCTACGATTCTAAGATCTGTTCTATGATTCTAACATCTGTTCTATGACTCTAAGATCTGTTCTACGATTCTAAGATCTGTTCTATGATTCTAAGATCTGTTCTATGATTCTAAGATCTGTTTCATTCTTATGATCTACAGTAATGAGTTGTCATCAAGCAAAGAAAAGGTACAGATTGTGATGATTTGCATATCAAGTCCACTATAACAGACAGTGTAATACATGTATATATTATCAATTAATTAAGAATAATGGATGATAGACACTTAAGATACTGCCGTATAACTATGCTAACCATCTATGTGTAACCACCCCTGATACGTCGAGGCAAACCTGTGGTGTTAATTTGGACGTGAGAAAGTGGGATTCTACTTCCATGCAAGACCACTGATGTGAAACATGCGATGTGTCAAAGGCATGCCAAAGACAGACGCTGCCTCCTCTGGGCAGGACACAAATAGCCACACAGATCAACTGTACTTAGAAGTGAGGTTCATGTACTTTACAAACCAATGAATATTAAGTAAGTAATCATCAGTTAGTATTTGTGACCAAAGACGTTGTTTTTTTTTTTTTCAACTGCAGATCCTTTGTTAATTCACACACAAAAATGTCGCTCTTGCAATGTACAAAAGACACACATCCAGAACAAACCGTCCATACAAGCACATTCAAACACATCCAAGCACATCCAAACACATTCAGAGACATGTTCCCACGCCCACATCAACAAGTTCATACTGCAAGATATACAGTACTCCTGTAGCTACACAGAAAAACACACACACAAGTACACTTACACACATACACATGACACGTACAGTACATGCTTACATTCACACTCACACATGCTCGCTCGCTCACCCACACACACACACACACACACACACACACACACACACACACACGCACAGACACGCAGACATGCACACAGACACACACACGCACACGCTCACACACACACACTCACACACACACTCACACACACACACACACACTTTCTCTCTCTCTCTCCTCTCTCTCTCTCTCTCTCTCTCTCTCTCTCTCTCTCTCTCTCTCTCTCTCTCTCTCTCTCTCTTCTCTCTCTCTCTCGTGTACACACACACACTCCACCTGAGAAATTCAATTCTAAAATGCAGTTTTCCTTGTAAAAGCAACACATTTGACATCAGTGAACATGGGTTGAGGAACAAATTACAGTTGCATACAGTTCATATAAAGACATTTACCTCTCAAACAGTAAAACATGCATTTCAATGGTTTTGAGAGTTGGCACATTGCTTTAATGTAGGTATTGAATACTCTTCACATAATATGCCTAGAAGTACAAGTGCCTCACAGGGACAGTCTCCATTAAAACAGGAACAGTCTGTTTCCATTTCACACATTATTGTCTGTGTCATTTCAATATTGAAAGTTCCTTTCATAAATAATGTACTGTAAAAAGGTGCAGCACAGGAAAAGTAGTTTGATATGAATTATTGATACAGTTGTCTTTCCTCAATGGTAGAGACACAGTAGAAGGACTGTCATTAATAAACACTTTCAGCAACTCATTATTGTACATGACATTGCAGTGTGTGGCAGTAACACAACAAATAGAAACTCTCTTCTCTAGTCTCCTGCGTAGTACTGTAGTACATGTTTACATCAGAACTTCAGACAACACATTCAGGTGTGTGTGTGTGTGTGTGTGTGTGTGTGGGGGGGGAGCGTGTGTGTACCTGATTCAGCCACTTGGGAGATGCTCACTCCCTGTTCGGCTGCCATGAACCCCAGGATGGAGAAGACCACGAAGCCGGCGAAGAAGCTCGTACCGCTGTTGATCAGCGCCAGCATGAAGGCATCCCTATGAGACGACAGCAGCAACAACAAAGACTGTAAAGATAGAACTCTATATGTATATATAACTATATATAACTCTATATAACTCTATATGTATATATAACTATATATAACTATATATAACTCTATATGTATATATAACTATATATAACTATATATAACTATATATAACTATATATAACTCTATAACTCTATATGTATATATAACTATATATAACTATATATAACTATATATAACTCTATAACTCTATATGTATATATAACTATATATAACTCTATAACTCTATATGTATATATAACTATATATAACTATATATAACTCTATATATATATATAACTATATATAACTATATATAACTCTATAACTCTATATATATATATAACTATATATAACTATATATAACTCTATAACTCTATATGTATATATAACTCTATATCTCTATATGTATATATAACTATATATAACTCTATAACTCTATATGTATAAATAACTATATATACCTCTATATGTATATATAACTATATAACTCTATAACTCTATATGTATATATAACTATATAACTCTATATGTATATTTAACTCTATATAACTTTATATGTATATATAACTCTATATAACTCTATATGTATATATAACTATATAACTCTATAACTCTATATGTATATATAACTATATAACTCTATATGTATATTTAACTCTATATAACTTTATATGTATATATAACTCTATATAACTCTATATGTATATATAACTCTATATGTATATATAACTCTATATGTATAGAGCTAACTGTATAGATGTATATATAACTATATAAGTATAGATGTATATATAACTATAGATGTGTATATAACTATATAAATATAGATGTGTATATAACTATATAATTATAAATGTGTATATAAATATATAAGTATAGATGTATAGACTCAGTAGGATGTACTTGTAGCAGTCGTTGTTGAATCTGTTGTAGCTGCCCAGGGCGGTCAGCGCTCCGAGGCCGATGGCGTAGGAGAAGAACACCTGCGTCCCAGCGTCAATCCACACCTGACGGACATGACACGTGACATCATCAGTGTAGCACAGCACCAGGCGGAGCTAGCCAGAGCCAGCGTAAAGGGATAGTTCATCCAAATGACACAATTTCATATTTGGTTTTTTTCAACTGTACTTTGGGTCAGAACTGAAACGCATGCTTTGGCGTTGTTTTCCGAGACATTTAGGTGAACTGTCCCTTTAAGAAGCCCTCAGTAATAAGGGGTGTGGTTGGGGGGTTCAGGCCAATGGAGTTCTGTGATCCTCACCTGTGCGTGGCCAAGCTTGGACCAATCAGGTTTGATGTAGTACATGATGCCATCGTAGGCACCAGGGAGGGTGGCGCCCCTCACGAGGAGGATGATCAGCACGATGTAGGGGAACGTGGCCGTGAAGTAAACAATCTGGACAACAACAACAACACTGTTATGAATGAACCCCCACAATCAGATAGACATGTCACTAACACCTTACTGAGAGCATAAAGTTGTCATACAGTTATCATGAATATATTGCAAATTATTAAACAGTTTTTTGGAATGGTGGGAATTCTTGCATGTGCTGTAAGGTGGCTGGTTAGCATTGAGCTAGCCTACTGCAGGTACATCTATAGTACTGGTTAGCATTGAGCTAGCCTACTGTAGGTACATCTATAGTACGCTGGGTGGAACTTCACTGAAGCAGTAAGAGGCCGTGGGTCGCTGTGACCTCAGTCACCATGAACAGACTCCACTGCCTGATTACTTTTATATGGTTAAAAAACTAAATGGAGAATTGTGACAAGAAAACAATGTCTTAAGTATTTATTTTGTGACAGATTGTGGTGGTTTCTGCCCTGCAGAAATCTAGTTCTCAAAATGACCACTATTGTCAAGGTAACGTGATAAACAAATCTCTGTAATACCAGTGTTTGCGCAGGGATATTACTGCAACACAGGGTAAACAGGTCAAACACATCAGAGCTGTTACTTTATCAGGGAATAAAGCACGGCTTTAGACACCGCAGCCAATCACAATGCTTGTTCTGATCACACCGTTGTACAATATGATGTCATTCGGTTTGGTAGTCTGACTTATCATTGATTCACTAGTCTGCAGCGCTTCTCTTATCCCAGAGGTGTTTAACCCAGATAAGCACGGTGACATTAGCACTAGTAGTAGTCACATGCTCACAGCAGTCCTGTGAGTAAAGGGTCATATTATTATATTATTCTCCATATCTCTGTAGCCTCATCGCTGATAGAGCTGAATGGAATTCTTTATCTAATCAGCCTAACAATTTCAAACGCTGTGAACTTTGACCCCCCCTGTTGTCACACGATCTGCTACTGGTGCTATGGGAGGTTTTTTGACGAGGCTGGTGAGGTTTTCAAAGTCAGTGCGGTTGGTTTTCGCACCTTCAGGCCCAACAGGAAGGACTCAGGTGGCTGGCAGCTCTCTGCCCGGCCTAAATAAACACCTGAATGTGGGACACTGGGAGGACCCACCCAGCCCTGGGCACACTGGAGGCCTACAACCAAACCCATTTATATAATAATTACTCACACACACACCCACACACACACCTCTGGTTTTTGAGTACAGTAGCATACACTACTCTGCACGCCTGCACCGCTGAAGCACAACTAATTGATGTTTAAACCTTTAATGAGTTAACCATCTAATTGAATCATCATTAAGCCTGCTCTTCAGAGCAGACAGAGTACTATAGTCATTATTAGCTTTGTTGTGGCCTAGTGTACGTGATCAGCTCCCATTCAGCTTCCCCTCATGATCTCCGTCCTACTGTAGCGCTGCGGTAGAGCAGACAGAGTACGGACAGATGGCCGTAGTGATGAATCACCGTTAATATGATTACCTCTACATTTGACCCACGTGTTTCAACCCTGTATGCAGACGGTCATATAAGCTGCTCTGATGTAACTACAGGCTACAGCCAGGCAGCTGCTGACATAGCAGTCTGTCTGTCTGTCTGTCTGTCTGTCTGTGTGTGTGTGTGTGTGTGTGTGTGTCTGTGCGTGCGTGCGTCTGTCTGTCTGTCTGTCTGTCTGTCTGTCTGTCTGACTATAAGACTGTAACTGTTCAAACTCAGTAGAAGGCCTATCTGGCACAGACAGATAAAACTGCTAGCAGCTCCGATTTCAAATAAAACGACAGGAACAGAAGATAAAAGAGAGACATTGAGGATCCCTGTCTGACGTGTCCTAGCCCCCCCCCCCCCCCCCCCCCCCAAGAGAACAACATGGCCGCCTTGTGAGAGTGAGGCAGTACGGGGGCCAAGTCACGTCCCACTGCAGTTAACCCAGCCTGACTGCACCAATCACAGCACACCATGTGACAGAGGGCTACTCTGTGATATTCCAAAGCCACACCCCCTGTTCTCCCTCTCTCTCGATGTTGCTATAGCAACGCTCTGCCTCATCGGGGTCTGCCTGTCAGAGCGGCAGCAGCAGAAGGGGGAGGAGCTCCAGGCGGTGACTCATACAAGGTTAGGGAGTCAGTCACGATGGTCTCTCATTCAGCAGGCAGAGAGAAGCATTACTGCACTACCGGGACTAAATTAGAATCCTGTCACACGTGACCACAAACACACATCTTCTCCTCTGTCTCTCTCTCTCTGTCTCTCTCTGTCTCTCTCTCTCTCTCTCTCTGTCTCTCTCTCTTTCTCTCTCTCTCTGTCTCTCTCTCTCTCTCTCTCTCTCTGTCTCTCTCTCTCTCTCTCTCTCTCTCTCTGTCTCTCTCTCTTTCTCTCTCTCTCTGTCTCTCTCTCTCTCTCTCTCTCTCTCTCTCTCGTAGCTAAACATGGTAAAGAGGCAGTCCCATCTATTTGTACCCTTTCTAAAGCAGACCAGTTAGTCACCAAAGCTTCTGTTATTCAACATCCCTCCGCTGTAAATGTGTCTAGATTATATTCACCACCACTGCAGTAGTGTGAGTTCTAAACAGCCTGCAGGTGCATTAGTAGATGACAGGTTCTGATGTATGAATCCAATCCCAGGTAAACATCCAGATAATCTATAGAAAGACTCAAATCAATCTGCCAGACAGAGTGGGTGGAGGAACAATGTTACATAACAGTGTGTGTGTGTGTGTGTGTGTGTGTGTGTGTGTGTGTGTGTGTTTGTGTTTGTGTGACACGTTCCTTACATACATTATGCTCTGCTCCTCATAAACCTCATAGACAAGGATGAGCCTTTCTGAGCTCTATGGGAACTCCAGAGAGAGAGAGAGAGAGAGAGAGAGAGAGAGACAGAGAGACAGAGAGAGAGAGACAGAGAGAGAGAGAGACAGAGAGAGAGAGAGACAGAGAGAGAGAGAGAGAGAGACAGAGAGCGAGAGAGACAGAGAGAGAGACAGAGAGAGAGAGACAGAGAGAGAGAGAGAGAGAGAGAGAGAGAGAGACAGAGAGTGTGTGTGTACGTGTGCGTGTGCGTGTGTGCGTGCGTGTGTGTGTGTGTGCATGTCACCTTGCCCGTGGACTTGACGCCCTTCCACACGCAGAAGTAGACCACAACCCACACAGCCATCAGACACAGCATCAGCTCCCAGTGGATGGAGCCAGGCTGGTCCAGCCCATCCGAGATGTTCAGTACCTTGTTCCTGAGGAGGAAACACACACACACACACCTGTTAGAGGAGGGCCAGGAGGGAACACACACACACACACACACACACACACACACACACACACACACACACACACCTGTTGGAGGAGGGCCAGGAGGGAACACACACACACACACACACACACACACACACACACACACACACACACACACACACACACACACACACACACACCTGTTGGAGGAGTATAGTTCTGAGTGTCACAGCCTGTAGGAGTGGTGCTCTAGACCAGTGGTTCCCAAACGTTTAACGTCATGTACCCCTGTCGGTTATTTTGTAGCCTAATTGATATTCTATGAACATTATCTACCTCCACCAGCCTCCCCTGAGACACACATAGATGACCTAACCGCTGACCTGACTGAGGTATACTAACCCTAACCCTAACCCTAACCCTAACCCTAACCCAGCCTCCCCTGAGACACACATAGATGACCTAACCGCTGACCTGACTGAGGTATACTAACCCTAACCCTAACCCTAACCCTAACCCTAACCCTAACCCAGCCTCCCCTGAGACACACATAGATGACCTAACCGCTGACCTGACTGAGGTATACTAACCCTAACCCTAACCCTAACCCTAACCCTAACCCTAACCCAGCCTCCCCTGAGACACACATAGATGACCTAACCGCTGACCTGACTGAGGTATACTAACCCTAACCCTAACCCTAACCCTAACCCTAACCCAGCCTCCCCTGAGACACACATAGATGACCTAACCGCTGACCTAACTGAGGTATACAGCAGCCAATAAAAGCCAAGTTGATCAGCAACCCCCTCCCCTCCCCCCCTCCCCCCCCCCCCTCCCCTCCCAGGCTTGGCCCGGCCTCTGCTACCATGACAAGGGACTTCTGTCCACATAAATACCACAATGGTTTGGTCGTCATGGAGCCCAGAGATCACGATGGCAGATTAAACATCAGAAGCTTGCCATGGCAGATGGCAAAAAAGAACAGAGCAGGGGTCAGTTGCCCTAAAGCAGGGGTCAGTTGCCCTAAAGCAGGGGTCAGTTGCCCTAAAGCGTCGTAGCTGAAGTAATACTTAATTTCTCCCGACAACCCAGTGGCCACAAAATACCTAATGCCACAAAAGAGTTGGAATTGTAAAATTTGTGTTTGCGGGTTAGGGTTAGGGTTAGGGTTAGGGTTAGGGTTAGGGTTAGGGTCATGGTCAGGGTCAGGGTTAGGTCAATAATCTGCGCGTGAACTAAGGAAGTGTGTTAAGAACATGACTGATCCAGGGGAGGAGTGGGCGTGGATTGTCAAAGAGATAAAGTAGTACTTTAGCTAAGAAGCTTTTGGGAAACTGACCCCAGGACAGATACGGATATGAACTATGAACTATGAACAGGATAGAGACGACTATGAACTATAAACTATGAACTATGAACTATTAACTATTAACTATGAACTATGAACAGGATAGAGACGACTATGAACTATGAACTATGAACAGGATAGAGACGACTATGAACTATGAACTAGGAGCTCTCTGTCACACAGCTCTGGAGCAGCAGCAGGGATTGGCTAGGCTGCTCCTGGTGTGACGACCAATTACTGAAATCACCTCTCAACTGATGATTTACTAAATATTTCGAGGTTGAAGTCTGAAGTGAGTTGAAGTGACAATTACCTATTTCCAAAACAATGAAGTCTTTTATCCCATCCCAAGTTCTAATCTCAGAGAATGGATGTTTTGATTTTAATTAATCGACAGTAACCATTTCTTGCCTAATATAATAGTTTCAACCCCTAACACAGAGGTTGCGTCATAACCAGCGTCGTCATAACAACATAAACCTTTTTTTGGCATCGAACGAGACAACAACAAACTTACTCCCAGAACTCGATGATGGGAGAACGCCCTTTCGCCAGTTCCTCGCAGGTCATGTTCCCGTAGGACGCGTTGCCGATGGTTCCGTTCAGGCAGTCGTCATGGCGGAAGTGTTCGATGCAGCTGTTGCTGTTCCAGGGGTTGTCGCAGGTGGACCAGGGAAGCACAGCGTTGAAGGACCGGATGAAGTAGTAGAACCCCCAGGCCAGGACCATGATGTAGTAGGTGTTACAGAAGAACACGATCACCATGGAGGCATAACCCAGGCCTGAGGAGAGAGAGAGAGAGGAGAGGGGTTAGTTTAGATACAGTCTAGACCTTCTACAGTACGTAACCCAGGCCTGAGGAGAGAGAGAGAGAGGAGAGGGGTTAGTTTAGATACAGTCTAGACCTTCTACAGTACGTAACCCAGGCCTGAGGAGAGAGAGAGAGAGGAGAGGGGTTAGTTTAGATACAGTCTAGACCTTCTGCAGTACGTAACCCAGGCCTGAGGAGAGAGGGGATCATTTTGTTTGAAGCTGAGGAAGAAACCTGGGCTTCTAGACAACATATCATATCCCAGTAGTGGAGGGAGAGGAGGGAGGTTAGTTTCCTGTTCAGGAGAGAACTTGGGCCTATAGACTACATAAGGGAGGGAGCGAGGAGACAGTTTGATGTATGGTTTAGGAGAGAACATAGTCCATTAGCCCAGTTCTAGCCCAGTTCTAGCCCAGTTCTAGCCCAGTCTTCAAGGATAGAGGAGGCGTTAACAGAACTTATGTTAACTGTATTCAACATCTTGCTCTCTAAAGGAGCTCATATTCATCAATCATTAAATGAAAAACATAAAGCATTGCAAAACAGTAAGTCACAGCTGTGAACATGTGATTTATACTCACACTGAGAGTTGCATTCAGAGAAAATGGACAATGAAAGTGGCAGTGTTTGAGACATGGGGGGCGGAGCAACGAGCCTCAAAACGGCTGTGAGGGGATGTTTCAGAGCAGCAGATTGACTACTGATAGAGAGAGTGTGTGTGTGTGTGTGAGTGTGTGTGTGTGTGTGTGTGTGTGTGTGTGCATGCATGCGTGTGTGTCTTCTTCAGTACCTTTGAACAGAGGTGCAATGTTCCACACGTTGATGCTGCCAGCCTTCATGAACTGTCCCAGAGCGATCTCCAGGAAGAAGATGGGGATGCCCCCCACCAAGACGATCAGCAGGTAGGGGATGAGGAACACTCCTGGGGGAGCAACAGGAACAGGAAATCAATGCAACAGCAGAGGAACTGATTTGATTCCTAAGCATGTGAAGAGGCGGGGTGTAGGGTCCGTCTGGGAGGCGGGGTGGAGGGTCTGCCTGGGAGGCGGGGTGTAGGGTCCGTCTGGGAGGCGGGGTGGAGGGTCTGCCTGGGAGGTGTTCTGTCCACTCGCCTGGTTCTGGATGCATCTCTCTAACTATGGGCTCCAGGAGAGGCTGGTGGAGGTAGAAATCGGAGGACGGGCTCATTGTAAGGCATGGAACGGAATGAGGAATGATATCAAAGAGCTCATTCCTGATTCCAGTTCATGCATTACAATGAGCCCGTCCTCCGATTTCTACCTCCAGCAGCCTCCCCTGGTGTGTTCTGTAATGTGAAAACATAATTCTTATGACTCGGGGGGGGGGGGGGGAGGGCAGGGAGGGGGGCTGTGTACAGCAGCAGCTTCTTGGCTCCTACAGATTATTCATTGAACAATGTGCTGCACTGAATGGAGCCCCAGATGACGTCACCTCTCTCTGCCTGAAGGTCTTCTCATAGGCTGAGAGAGAGAGGGAGGGAGAGAGAGACAGAGAGAGTAGAGAGAGAGAAAAAGAGAGAGAGAGAGAGAGGGAGAGAGACCCACACAGGCTCTGCAGGCGAGTGGGAAAAGCCAATTTGGAGAAATCACAGGGCTGCGCAGAAGAGTCCTGTAGAGAGGAGGGAGGACAGAGCCATCGGAATGAGCAACGGGGGGATCACAGACCCCTGACAGACTCCTGACAGACCCCTGACAAACACCT
>NC_139662.1:24236237-24246237 GCF_951799395.1 Argentina silus
ACGTGGCGTTGCTGATGTCACTCAGGGCAACGGGCCAACACAGCCCTACTGTCCCACTGTCCTCTCAACTCACCAGCCTCACCCTCACCCTCATCCATCACCCTCACCCTCACCCTCACCCATCAGCCTCACCCTCATCCTCACCCTCACCCTCATCCATCACCCTCACCCATCAGCCTCACCCTCATCCTCACCCTCACCCTCACCCATCAGCCTCACCCTCACCCTCACCCTCATCCATCACCCTCACCCTCACCCTCATCCATCACCCTCACCCTCACCCTCACCCTCACCCATCACCCTCACCCTCACCCTCAGGCCAGAACCCGGGCGCTCTGAGCCCAGCCACCTGCATGCAAAAGGCAAAGCACAGAGAGAGACAGAGAGTTGGTGGATGTGATGACACGTTGGAGGGAGAGTGTTGGAGGGAGAGTGTTGGAGGGAGAGTGTTGGAGGGAGAGTGTTGGAGGGACCCCCACGCCACTGTTCTGACCCCCACGCCACTGTTCTGACCCCCACGCCACTGTTCTGACCCCCACGCCACTGTTCTGACCCCCACGCCACTGTTCTAACCCCCACGCCACTGTTCTGACCCCCACGCCACTGTTCTGACCCCTACGCCACTGTTCTGACCCCTACGCCACTGTTCTGACCCCTACGCCACTGTTCGGACCCGTACACCACTGTTCTGACCCCCATGCCACTGTTCTGACCCCTACGCCACTGTTCTGACCCCTACGCCACTGTTCTGACCCCCACGTCACTGTTCTGACCCGTACACCACTGTTCTGACCTCTACGTCACTGTTCTGACCTCTACGTCACTGTTCTGACCCGTACACCACTGTTCTGACCTCTACGTCACTGTTCTGACCCCTACGTCACTGTTCTGACCCGTACACCACTGTTCTGACCCCCACGTCACTGTTCTGACCCGTACACCACTGTTCTGACCCCCACGTCACTGTTCTGACCCGTACACCACTGTTCTGACCCCCACGTCACTGTTCTGACCCCTACGTCACTGTTCTGACCCGTACACCACTGTTCTGACCCCCACGTCACTGTTCTGACCCGTACACCACTGTTCTGACCCCTACGTCACTGTTCTGACCCGAGAGCAGGTCCAAGGACGTACGCAGCTACTAAGTCCTGTCTGATGCACTGCATGATCACTGGCTCCTCTCCCAAAGATGAAAAATAAGCTTTTGGCAATATTGATTGCAGCCTAATGCCAAAGGGCATCACCGTCTGGTGGTAATATGGCTTAAAGGCTCTCTGCAGCCGGGTCCTCTGGCCTGATGACAACACACAGTTCACTGCAGCGCTGCTGCCAAGGACAATCACACAGATCACCGCAGAGCTCATAAATCTAGGGGCTATGACTGGCTGGAGGGCTGCTGTGTGTGGGGGGGGGGGGGTTTGCGTGTGCATGTGTGTATGTGTGTGTGTGTGTGTGTGTGTGTGTGTGTGTGTGTGTGTGTGTGTGTGTGTGTGCTGCCTGCTACTGCTACTCAGTGAGCACATGATGCTGAAGAGGGTCTGCAGTGCAATGCTGTCTGTCTGTCTGTCTGTCTGTCTGTCTGTCTGAGGAGACAGACAGACTGGACCTGTCTTACCTCCTCTCACCCCTGTCTGTCACCCAACACACACTCCCAGCTGAACGCTGACTGAGGAGCACCCTAATGCTTCCAGCTGAACGCTGACTGAGGAGCACCCTAATGCTTCCAGCTGAACGCTGACTGAGGAGCACCCTAATGCTTCCAGCTGCTGGACTCCACATTCCCAACGGTAAAAAGGACAAAGAAGACATTGCTTGCATTACATTTCTTAATCAGGATTTACAGTTGGTTTATTGGTTGGTTTGGAGTTGGTTTACATGAATGTTAATCTAGTAGATAGAGATATGGCTGATGCTATTAGGACATGCATCCAAGATCACCTGAACAGTTTGATAAGGAGCATAAAGACCTGATAATGATGTCATGTTGCCAGCGGAGAGCTGTACTCTGGTCAGACGTCCCCTGCTAGCACTGCTGGAGCAGCACTGATAAGACACTCAACAACCTGATAGAAAGTGTCTTAAAAGGACTCGTACGTGAGAAGAAATCCCATAAGGAGAATATTAACAGCATGTCCTGGCAGGGAGAGAGGGTACAGTATTTGCCCTTGGCAACTGTAAATCAAAGCAAGGTCCTATAAGTGTTGTAAAAATAACAAAAATATTCTGGCAAAGAAAGCATGTGAATTAGTGATAGAGATAAAGTATTATTTTGAGTGACAGGTCCCCCTAAAGGCTGGGGGTCCAGTCTGCTGACCGACACCCTGACAGCAGAGTCCACCCTCTCAGGACCTCACAGCCCGGTCCTGTGTGAACCAGACCTTTTCAACCGGGCCAGCTTGATTTGATTTGGCAGAACCCCGCGGGGGGGCTCAGAGGAACTGTAGACCCCCCCGCCCCCCCGAGACACACACTGGGACTGGCAAGCTGAACTGAGCCACTTCATGTTACCTCAGAGCTGCTCCCTGGGTGGTAAAACAAGTATTTGAAGAGGGAATGTTTGAGTGTTCAGCCAGCGCTCCCAGTGTCTCACCACCACCACTCCTTTCTCTGCCTGTCAGGTTACGGCTGAGTCGCTCTTTGTGTTTTGGGAGAATTGATGTTTTCTCTCTCAGGTTCTCTACGGTTCCCACCAGCTTGCTGCCGTGGCCTTTCGGTGCCTGCTGCGGGCCGGGTCAACTCAGAACCGCCGACACCGAGCCAACACTCCTCCATCCAAACAATTGGAGGGACCAGTAGATATCCAGTATCTCATCCAGGTGACGTATATGGAAACCAAAGTGCAGTGATAACACCGTAGGCCACAAAAAGACATTCACCTTGGGTGATCCAAAAGGAATATTATTTTCAACTTAATTTTTGCTGTAGGCCAAATATTAGTCTGACATACAGTATTTCTTTAGGTTCACTATATTGTTTTCTTTTTGTGACACTGAATGTCTGGGTTTTTCCCGGAGGCGCACTATTAAGCAGACTGGAAATTTAACTCAGAATACATTTGGGAACAGCAGACAGAATGAAACAGTCATGATGTCTGCTTCCTGTTCCGTCTGCTCAGAGTTGCACATAGATCAGTTTCAACTGCCGTTCATTTAGAAACAGAATGATTCACTTCTCTGACAGAGTCATCCAATGACGGAGAGGAGGCATTCATTCATTAAGCAGAATCTGACAGCCAGAGGATTACAGGCCTGACAACACAGAGTACAGTATATCTGATTGATCCCTAACAACAGAGTACACTATATCAAATGGTCTTTTTTTCTTCTTTTTTTTTACTGCAATTTCTTTCTAATGATCCAATTGTTTGGTCTACTATTTTTTTCAATCTGAACTCTGAGATGTTAAGCTGATGATGCTATTGCTTTTAGTCAATTTCAGTGGAAACGGATGTTTTAAGTCACTCATATGTTCATACAGCACACAGACTCATTTCTGTTTTGATATGAGGAGAAATGGACCTGTATTAAACCATCAGTTTAGTCACTCTGTGTCTGTGTATATTCATTACATCCTAGTATTTATCTTGCTGACTATTCTAATGTGTGAAAACAACAATGGAGTTCATTCATCAATCCTTTCCTGGACAGACTTCCAGTCAAACACATAATTCATATTGCATCAATGGTGATAATGTATGAATAATGTGTGCAATATCTAACAATATACTGTTTGTGTGTGCGTGTATGTGTGTGTGTGCGTGTGTGTGTGTACACAAACGCAGCTGTGACAGCAGGAAACACGCCCACCTCGCCCCACCCCCCTTTACGCAGCGTCACAGACGGACCCACATGCGCGCGGCGCTCTGCCCGGTAGACCAGTGATTTAAGGTTCGTGATGAACGGCTAGTACACGTAACGGTGGGCACGGTACACGGTCCTGCACCTGTAACACAGTCTTCCACCGTAGGACATTTCCCTGAGGGAGTTGGGGAGGGAGGAGTGGCAGGGTCGGAGGTAGAGTTGCATCAGCCCTCCTTTGGCGGCTGATCACGTGACTTTGGATAGTCTGATGATATTGCTTTGGATAGTATGACGTCTCTGATGTGCCACCCCGTCCCACAGACCCTCTATAGAGGCTTAGGCTACTCTACCAGGTCTACCTGTCCCTGCTAACTGGCTCAGCTCATTACTCCAATGTGCTTAGGGACCTGCTTGAGAGAGAGAGAGAGAGAGAGAGAGAGAGAGAGAGAGAGAGAGAGTCGGGGGTATAGGGAGACTTACCTCCACCGTTTTTATAGCACAGGTACGGGAAGCGCCAGACGTTCCCCAGACCCACGGCGAAGCCCACGCAGGACATGATAAAATCCATCTGCCGGGTCCACTCCTCCCGCACGGGGACGGGGTACCCGGGCTTCTCCGTGCCCGGTACGGCTCCCGGGGCGGCTCCACCGGTGATGAGGTTCCCGTTGACGCCAGCTTGGTGTCCGTTACCATTGGGGATGAGATGCCCCTTCTTCTCCTCTCCCGTGACCACGGTCACGTCGCAGCAGTCGGTGTCGAACGCAGGTTTCTCCATCCCAGTTACGCACCGGTCTGTAAACAAAGCACCGTCAATGTCCCAGTAACACCGAGGTGGAGACCGGGGGATAGAGATCAGTCAATAGGATCCAGATAGAGCGCTCCTTATTAATCTGTTCTGCGGTCTGGTCGGTTTCCCTTCGTGGACCCTGGATGTCCCTTTGTTCGCTCCTCGGACACCGTGGAGAGGCTCGTGTCCTCCGGTAAACCCTCTGGTTTTAAGGGTTTGATAAGTCACTGGAGTTTATCTTTAATTTATTTCTCTTCAATCGTTCAGCAATGTCAAACGCGTAACGATGAGACGGTGGTCAGAATTGAATGTTTATTAAATTGAACGGTGAATAAAACAAGGGTCGGCTGAATTCACAAAATGAAGGAGACACGCTCTCAAAAGAAAAACAGCGAATTGGACAGCACCTTCAAAAACAATCCACGAAACACTTAAATGTGAGTCTGAAGAATCGCATGGGAACGATCTCTCGAGGAGGAACCGGGGGGCGAGACGGAAAACCAACAGCGGGCTGTGCGCGCGCTCGATGCCTGAATGTAACGGAATGAGGCTACATCCGTGTTTAGTATTAAAGATCCGAGTCTAGACCTTCATCTTCCTCCTCTTCCTCTTCAGTCGTGTCTGTCAGAAGCTGCCGGTACAGAAGGTCTGTCTCCTCGCTGCTGTCGTCTGTCTGTCACTCCAGCCTGCAGCGCGCAGCTTTAAAAGGGTAGCGGCCGGAGACAACGTCACTACGATTCCGCCCCTCCCCCCTCCCCCGTCCTCTGATGGGGGCAGGTGTCTGTGTGTCTGTGTGTCTGTGTGTGTGTGTGTGTGTAATAACTACACTCAACCCTACAACCTACACTTAAATTTGATTGTGTCACCAGAGTAAATTATTAATGTGTGTTCCTCTGGGGCATCACTGTTCTCTCTCAGTCACTCAGACCTCCTCATCAGCAGAACACAAAAAAACCGCCACAGGAACACTTCAGAGATCCAGTTGTTCCAGTTCCCTGCACCAGAGAGGGGTTGGCTCAGGGGAGGTTGGTGGAGGTAGAAATCGGAGGACGGGCTTGTTGTAAAGCGGAATAAGGAATGGTATCAAACACACGTGCGCTATGTAAAATGTTGTGCTGAGTCGATCCCCTGACTGTGAGCTTCATACAGGATCTGCTGTTCTTGAAGCTGATGAGTACTGACTTACTTCAAGAGGCAATGTCTCTCTCCCTCCCTCTCTCTCCCTCCCTCTCTCTCTCTCCCTCCCTCTCTCTCTCTCCCTCCCTCTCTCTTTCTCTCTCCCTCTCTCTTTCTCCCTCCCTCTCTCCCTCCCTCTCTCTTTCTCCCTCCCTCTCTCTCTCTCCCTCCCTCTCTCTCTCTCCCTCCCTCTCTCTTTCTCTCTCCCTCTCTCTTTCTCCCTCCCTCTCTCCCTCTCCCTCCCTCTCTCTTTCTCCCTCCCTCTCTCGCTCTCTCTTTTTCTGATTGTCTCTCCTCTCCTTCTCTATTCCTTTCAAAAGTCAGCTTTTGTACTGTGAGTGTGTGTGTGTGTGTGTGTGTGTGTGTGTGAGTGTGTGTGTGTGTGTGTGTGAGTGTGTGTGTGTGTGTGAGTGTGTGTGTGTGTGTGTGTGAGTGTGTGTGTGTGTGTGTGTGTGTGTGTGTGTGTGCGTTTGTTGGTTTGTGGCATTGTGGGTAGTTTGGGGTTAATTAGAATGACAGGTTTTTTTTTTTTTTTTTTTATATATATTTTTTTTCTTTTTACTTTTTAGCATTTCACTCTCTGGATGTTGTTAATGGGAACATCCAACCGCAGAAACTGTGGATATTTTCAAAAGAAAGCTAAAACATACTTTTAAAATCTTGTTTTTTACTCAGACTGCTTTCTTTGTTTATTTTAATATTATTTAAAAAAAAATGTATTTCTTTCATCCGTGTCTAAATAAATAGTATTGCATTTGTCTCTTAGTCCACCATTATCACTTGATATCATTCCACAATGACCCTGTGAATGTAGCTGTCATGATGTATGCTCCTAAAGAGTCTGGTGCCACCCACCTATCCTTAAACTCCCACACTCCCTCTCAACATTCACCATTCAACATTCAAGATTAACTTTATTGTCCCACAAGTGGAAATTTGGCTTGGGCTTTCACCCAAGCTGCAGCTGTAAAAGACAAACATTCCACATACAAAAATGTTCGTGAATAAATACATACAGCAAGGTTCCTAAAAGCACCTGTATACAAACAGAAAAAACAAACACGTCAATAAAGGCAAAGATCTGCACAAATCCCTTTAATAAAAACAAAGATCCTCCAGTGTCCATCCTGGCCTCGTCCTTTTCTTATTTGCCACTATTTGACACAGAGAGAAATGAATTTTTAAATCTATTTAATCTGCAACAAGGGACTCTGAACGTCCTCCCAGAGGGCAGTAGGTGATACTCAGCGTGTAGAACATGGGATGGGTCAGTAACTATCCTCTTGGCTTGGGTTAGGGTTAGGGTTAGGGTTAGGGTTAGGGTTAGGGTTAGGGTTATTCTAACCCTAACCCTAACCCTGTAGAACATGGGATGGGTCAGTAACTATCCTCTTGGCTTGCCTTAGGGTGGCCTGTCTTACCCCTGTCATCTTCCATGCAGTCTGCATCAATCGGACCAGTTTGGACTTTAGTTGCACAGAGACGTTACCAAACCAAGCTGTATCTAACATCAGTTTTAAACAACACCTTGAACTCTAAGTCAAATCAGGAAGTGCAGACGTTGTTGTGATCTGATACAGAGACTGTCCACATGGATGATCCAGGTAAGGTATCTGTATAAGGACCTTTCATCTCGATGACCACAGGTTGTGGTTCCCAACCCTAACCCTACCCCTAACCCTAACCCAACTTTAACCCTACCCCTGGGGTCAAACACCATCTCCTCATTGTTGTCATCACACCATTTGACCAACCTTTGTATCTCTGAATAGGTGTCAGGTGTCAGATAGCTTTGATGAAAAAGGCTAGCGATCTAAAACGGCAGTATCATCTGAGAATTGAATGATGTGATTGTTAGGGTTATAGCTTCTACAACACTTAATAACTACTACATAACTACACTTCATAACTACTGATGTCAAAGTAACTGGACGGTAGTCATCATTTTCCTTACAGCATGCTTTTTTGGGAACAGGAATAATAATGGAGTTTTTCCAGGTGGAAGGAACAGCATTTAAGTCCAGAGACTTCTGGTAGATAGGACACCAGGTGTTACACAGAGACTTCTGGTAGATAGGACACCAGGTGTTACACAGAGACTTCTGGTAGATAGGACACCAGGTGTTACACAGAGACGACTGGTGGAACCAAAGACGGCACTAGAGGCGTAGGTTTAGCCTAGTGGGCGTATTTAATAAAAGGAACAGTAATGAATCATAATAACCCAGATTCCGTAATCCGAAAAAGAATGGTCCAGGGTCGATAGGAGGGAGGTCCAGGATACGGGGAGGGAGAGGGGTCACAGAGACGAAGGGGGCTAGGTCTGTGGAACAGGGTAGGGGTCGCAGAGACAAAGGGGGCTAGGTCCGTGAAAGGGTTGGGGCGAGGGGGTACGGAAGGGGGTCGAGACTGCAGGGGAAACACAGGAAACAAGGGTGAGGCAAACGACGAAGAGGCAACACACAAGGAGATCTAGGAACTCGAGAAGGCTTTAGCGTAAGTGATTCTAGATACACGAAAGTTACCATGAGGTCACAGTACGTTCTGGCACTGGAGTGGAGTTCAGGCAGGGTTTCTATAGGCCGCTGATTGGGGATGCATTTGGGATTGAGTGAGTGGTGAAGCCTGTTCTCCAGTCTGAGTAAATTAGTTTAATCTTGTTTCTAGTCAGAGTGCTATTAGGAGTTGTTTGTTTTGCTCTGGCTATCCTGCCTTAAGCTCTGATAGTAGTTTCTATTGGAAGCCAGCTGTTTGAAGTCAATTGCTGTGAAGTGCTGTCAATCTCCAGTGGGAGGGCCTAAACACTCTCCTGCCAGGTATTTAACTCCTGCTCACCCTGGACCAGGACTAATACATTTGGGATTGAGTGGTGAAACCTGTCTGGTCGTTAACTGATCGTCAGGTGGGAGGGGCTGCTACCCTGCTAGTCATCAGCAATCACACAATCTACATTTATATTGTGACGATCGCAGAGCGACAGCCTCCTGACACGAAGACTCCTGACACAAAGACGAAGGAGTCTTTCTGTGGAGTCCATCGAGGAAGGCCTGAGACGAAGGCCAAACTACTAAGTATTTTTATTCTATTTTGATAATTTCTTCATTACCCTGAGTGTATTGAGCCTACCTATATCCTACATTTCCCATTAATCCTCTCCCTCTATACCAGCAAAAAATCACAATGTGCTTTCTCCCCATTCCTGTTATTTCCTCCATCAGAAGGACACATCAACGCTACACCTCCACTCGCAACCCTTCCAATCTAATCTACCCACCATGCTCAACTGACCACGACCTCACTGTCACAGGAAAACTTTGGAACTGCCAATCAGCGGTCCAGAAAGCAGAGGCTATCTCAGCCTATGCCTATGCCTTCACTCCACTCTTCCACCTGGGCTGCCCGCCTGGCACCACCGCCTCTACCTGGATGCAGCGGCTGCGCCACTCGGTCACGGCTTTTCACTGTCCTGGTGCCCCGCTGATGGAACGAGCTTCCTACTGCTGTCAGGACTGCAGAGTCACTACCAATCTTCCACCGTAGATTGAAAACCCATCTCTTTAGGCTACATCTTAACAGTCCCTCCTAAAGACCTCTTCACCCCCACTACCCCCCTGTACTAACCCTAACCCTAGAGACCTCTTCACCCCCACTACCCCCCTGTACAAGTTCTCTCCTGTTAATAAATAATAAATAAATAAATAAAAAAGGCTTCTGGCAAGTCCCCTGTTGTATGTAGAGGGAAAGGATGAATGAACAGCAGGTCTTGGTGGAGGGCCAGTTGAGCCCCCACCCCGCCCTTCTTTATGAGAGCCTCCAGATCTCTCTCTGGCTTTTGCTTCTGTTCAGCCAATGCTCTCACTTTCTCCTTTTCACCTTTCATTTCACGTTCATGTGGCTCAGGAACCTGGTGTCTGTTACCTTTCCTAATCTCGGCCGACAACACCAATGACCATTTTAATCTTGTCTATGTATCACCACTCCTTTGGGACTTCCCCCAAGCCTTCTGTAACTCATCTACTGACCACAATTCATATTTACTCTTGGTAATGTATTTTTGTACAATTTTACCTTTAACATCATTCAATATCATAGACGTTTTAACATAATCAGCCACTGTGGTGGATATACTGTATGTTCTATCTTGACATCAGGAGCTGCAGTTCTCCGTCATTTTACTCAAATTTCCAGTCGGACTCACTTACTACTTACTACTCAACTAGTAGGGATAACAAGG
>NC_139662.1:24251237-24274145 GCF_951799395.1 Argentina silus
TGGGAGAGTTCGATTGAGAGGGACTCGGGGATAGTAAATGTCCAGTGTGCTAAAATTAAAACCTGCACATCATTTATTTCATATTTCTTTTTTTAATCATTTATGGACTCTCCAGTGCAGTAGCCTATGTAGCAAAGACAGTAAATGTGGACTGATTACTACTGATATTGTGGCTAGATATAAGACTATGATTAAATCAAAGATTTCTCTCTCAAATGTGTGTTTCAAGACCCTTCACATGCTGATTCTCCAGGGCTTTGACCTTTGACCTTTGATAGAAGTTGAGTATACTACGCTAGAAAGGCCAATAATGACCTGACTGGAACATGACAGGAAATGTACAACAGTTCACCAAGATAATACAGGGAGCGTCACTGCTGCTAATCTGATTGGTAGGAATTTGGAACGGTGTTGCTATAGCAAACCGTACTCCACAGTATAATGGGTCTCCAGTTTAGCCATACAGAGGTTTGTTGTTCCCCTCCTCAGTGGACGTTCCTCAGACTGCACTGTGGAAGCAACCAGATTGTTGTGCCGTGCTGTGGCTTCACAAGGCCATATGTAATCTCTGAAGACAGTCTGAGTCTGGAGAGAAGTGTTGACTTGGGTCAATAATCAGCTTTGTTAATGTGTGAGGCAGACAGACAGAGAGAGATAGAGATAGAGATAGAGAGAGATAGAGAGAGAGAGAAGCCTTTCAGGGACAATACTATTAACCCACAGGATTGTTACATCACATGCCTCAAGTGGAGCTCTTCAGAGACGACAGTAAACAACCTGCACCAGATAACACGTTTCCATGGAGACTATATCCAAACTGTTTCAGACTAGAAGCTAGTTAATCCAGGGCTGAAAATCACCTGGTCAAATGTACAGAAAATCACTGAAAATCACATGAGGGCATCATTTTAGAGCTTTGCCACCTGGAGGGTGAACCAGTGTGTTTGTCAGGTGTAAGTTCTGGCCAGTTCTTGTCTGATATATACAAATCAGATTTTTTTGTTTTTCAAAAATGAGCTGTCAACTAAAACATAACTTCATGAATCTATTTGTTGATTTTTCTGTACAGCCCTTATATCTGTCTGCTTGCTACCCTATCTCCAAATTATTACATTCTGGGGGATCGTTTCTGCAGACCTGGAAATAGGATCTGGGGGATCGTAATACCAGAGTTTGACCACCTGTTTTGATGTAAAATACGTCAAAAACACAAGATACATTGCATACGAGTTATGTGAATTACGACTTGTGTTTAGGGTTAGGGTTAGGGTTAGGGTTAGGGTTAGGGTTAGCGGACGGCATAAAAAAGTATTGTCCCCAGCGTAATTCGAACAGCAACGTTCGGTTTACAAGTCACCACCTCCTTATGCCTGACTTGCGTATTTAGCTTCCAGAACAGCTGGACAATATGACTACACAGATCCTGTTCTTTAGTCTGCAGAAACGATCCCCCAGAACGTAATAATTAATTTCTCCTTGGGGATTAATCAACAACCACTCTGCCCTCCTACACCAGCGGTGGTCACTGAGAGAGCCACCACCGTACAGCTGTAACCACATGACGTTCCTCTATTAAGTAGTTTTGTCTGCTCACGCAAACCTTTAATACATTACCCTACCCTCCTCTACTGTACTGTACTCTACCCTACCCTCCCCTACTGTACTCTACTTACTGTACCCTAGTCTACACTACCCTACTGTACCCTACCCTAGTCTACACTACCCTACTCTACACTACCCTAAGCTACCCTACCCTACTGTACTCTACTCTACCCCACCCTACTCTACCGTACCGTACCGTACCATACCCTACTCTACTCTACCCTCCACTACTGTACTCTACTTACTGTACTCTACCCTACCGTACCCTACCCTACACTACTCTACCCTACCCTACCCTACCCTACTGTACTCTACCCTACCCTACACTACTCTACCCTACCCTACTGTACTCTACCCTACCCTACACTACTCTACCCTACCCTACCCTACCCTACCCTACTGTACTCTACCCTACCCTACCCTACACTACCCTACCCTACCCTACTGTACTCTACCCTACCCTAACCTATACTACCCTACCCTACTGTACTCTACCCTACTCTAACCTATACTACCCTACCCTAACCTATACTACCCTACACTACCCTACTGTACTCTACCCTACTCTAACCTACCCTACCCTACCCTACTGTACTCTACCCTACCCTAACCTAAACTACCCTATCCTACCCTAACCTAAACTACCCTACATCTACTTTACTGTAGTCTACTCTTGTCTACCCTCTTGTCTACCCTACCCTACACTACCCTACTCTACTTACTGTACCCTACCCTACCCTACCCTACCCTACCCTACCCTACTGTACTGTACCCTACCCTACCCTACCGTACTGTACCCTACCCTACCCTACTTACTGTACCCTACCCTACCCTACTGTACTGTACCCTACCCTACCCTACTGTACTGTACCCTACCCTACACTACCCTACCCTACCCTACACTACACTACTCTAAGTTACTCTACCCTACTGTACTCTACTCTACCCTACTGTACTCTACTCTACCCTACACTACCCTACTCTACTCTACTGTAGTCTATTCTTGTCCACTCTACCCTCCCCTACTCTACAAATACTGCCTCTTGTCTTGGGGTAGCAGGCCTCCATGCTCCAACCATATCACGCTCTCAGACAGGTTGTTGTTACAGAAACTGTTATTTGTATTGATTCTGTATTTCTGCAGGACATCTTCCTGAGACCTGAGTCTCTTTTACAGAAGAGCCCTGTAAGGAACATAAGGAGCATGAAGACAAAGTTACACAATATTTCCAGGAAATCTACAAAAGAATGAATGTAAAGGAAGAAATAAATAAAACAAAGATGGGACATAACAAAAGCATCAGAATCAAAACAAACGACCTGCAGAAACAGCAATGAAGAGATCCTCTAACCTTCTCCTGAAAGGTCCCGAGGTGACCAATGACTCCTCACTTCCTCCTGAAGGCCGTTCCGAGAGGAGGGGGCATGAACCCTAAAAGCATCTGGAACCTCCAAAACTAGCCAGTCTGGAGATCTTGTGTGATCATTTGTGAGCCTTCAAGTAGGGTAAAAGTAGGGTAAGGTCCGATGGTAGTTTATCAACCTGTTATATTTAACCATTTAATGACAGTTTGATCTGAGGCACCATTGCAGCGTATGCAGGACAGGCCAGAGCAGCAGCAGGAGTAACTAAGACGCCGGTGTTGATACTTTCAATAAATTACGTCTTCTGGAAATATCCTTCCCGGGGTTCAAAGGTCAATATGCTGGGGTGGTCAGGTCATGACAGGTGTAAGACATATGTAGTCCATAGGCTTCACAACACACCACCCTCAGCCGGATGGCCAGGAGGAGGAGCCCTGCAGGAGGAGCGCCACATGGACACAGTCTTCTGTAAGGAAGAAGGGGTACATTTTCTATTGGCCAACAGCAAGTACTTCCTTTACATTATAACAAGAGCATGTTGCCAGGCAACCGGTGGTTAATCCAATAGAAACTGTATTGGGTAAAATAGGGTAAAGTTTAACCAGGAAGCGACATGGAACTATTTGAAGCTTATTGGCAGTAACTCCTTCTGCATACAGCTACTGAGTGAACAGAGGTACTTGGTGGTAGAGGTACTTGGTGGTAGAGGTACTTGGTGTCCCCATCATTTCATCCTGAGATCCCCTAAACTGTAGTGAATTAATATCTTTGACTTTGAATTATTCTTGAATTAAGCTTTTTGGAGAGAGTTTGACTGGAGGTTTATAGAAAGAAAGAAAGAAAGAAAGAAAGAAAGAAAGAAAGACTGTTTATTTGCCATGCAATCAATTCTCATCAATTGTTGGAATGAATCTCTGGGCACAGGGTCAGCCATCATTTTTTCGGCGCCCCTGGAGCAGTTCGGGGTTAAGTGCCTTGCTCAAGGGCACAACGGCAGTGGTAGGAACCTGGATATGATGCCAGTAACCCTCCAGTCACCAGCTCACATCCAGATCCCTCCTGGAGTGGGGATCCAACCAGCAACCTTCCAATTGTTGGCCGGCCTCTCTAACCTCCAGGCTACCTGCCGCCCCTTATAGTAAGTCAATGTGTCCCTCTAGTGGCCAAATGAACAGCAACAAACAAACAGCAACATGAAAGATGATTTGTAGGACACTGGACATTTACATGTGCTGCGTTGTGACAACAATATTCTGCTATATGTAAAACTTTTTTTTTTATATTCCACTGCCTGAAATGAGGACAATTTTTGCTCAGGACTGTTTTGAAAAATTGGATTAAGGACAAATATTAAGTTGGAAAGTATCTAAAAGTAGCATATGGATAGTAATGGGACTATCATATCATGTTATTAAATATGAAATTACATTTCAGAGACATGGCACAATAACTACACCCAACCCTACAACCTACACCTAAATTTGTGTCACCAGAGTAAATTATTAATGTGTGTTCCTCTGGGGCATCACTGTTCTCTCTCAGTCACTCAGACCTCCTCGTCAGCAGAACACAAAAAAACCGCCACAGGAACACTTCAGAGATCCAGTTGTTCCAGTTCCCTGCACCAGAGAGGGGTTGGCTCAGGGGAGGTTGGTGGAGGTAGAAATCGGAGGACGGGCTTGTTGTAAAGCATGGAACGGAATAAGGAATGGTATCAAACACACGTGCGCTATGTAAAATGTTGTGCTGAGTCGATCCCCTGACTGTGAGCTTCATACAGGATCTGCTGTTCTTGAAGCTGATGAGTACTGACTTACTTCAAGAGGCAATGTCTCTCTCCCTCCCTCTCTCTCTCTCCCTCCCTCTCTCTCTCTCCCTCCCTCTCCCTCTCTCCCTCCCTCTCTCTCTCTCCCTCCCTCTCTCTTTCTCCCTCCCTCTCTCCCTCCCTCCCTCTCCCTGCCTCTCCCTCTCTCCCTCCCTCTCTCTTTCTCCCTCCCTCTCTCCCTCCCTCTCTCTTTCTCTCTCTCTCTCCCTCCCTCTCTCTCTCTCCCTCCCTCTCTCTCTCTCTCCCTCCCTCTCTCTCTCCCCCTCCCTCTCTCTCTCTCCCTCCCTCTCTTTCTCCCTCCCTCTCTCTCTCTCCCTCCCTCTCTCTCTCTCCCTCCCTCTCTCTTTCTCTCTCCCTCTCTTTCTCCCTCCCTCTCTCTCTCTCCCTCCCTCTCTCTCTCTCCCTCCCTCTCTCTTTCTCCCTCTCTCTTTCTCCCTCCCTCTCTCTTTCTCCCTCCCTCTCTCTTTCTCCCTCTCTCTTTCTCCCTCCCTCTCTCTCTCTCCCTCCCTCTCTCCCTCCCTCTCTCTTTCTCCCTCCCTCTCTCTTTCTCCCTCCCTCTCTCCCTCTCCCTCCCTCTCTCTTTCTCCCTCCCTCTCTCGCTCTCTCGCTCTCTCTTTTTCTGATTGTCTCTCCTCTCCTTCTCTATTCCTTTCAAAAGTCAGCTTTTGTACTGTGAGTGTGTGTGTGTGTGTGTGTGTGTGAGTGTGTGTGTGTGTGTGTGTGTGAGTGTGAGTGTGTGTGTGTGTGTGTGTGTGTGTGTGTGTGTGTGTGTGTGTGAGTGTGTGTGTGTGTGTGTGTGTGTGTGTGTGTGTGTGTGTGTGTGTGTGTGTGTGTGCGTGGGTGGCCAAGGTCGTTTCAGAAAGAGAGAGTGAGGATTTCAGTTAAAGATCATAGCGGCTGGGTGGAGGGTGACGTGGAGGGTGGAGGGTGACGTGGAGGGTGGAGGGTGACGTGGAGGGTGGAGGGTGACGTGGAGGGTGGAGGGTGACGTTGGCAGTAGAGGAGAGCTGTGAAGACAGACTTTTCCACAGCAGGATTATTACTTATTATTTCAATTCACCAACACAATCAGCAGGTAAGATGGCGCTCTATTCTCCATCGGTAAATAGGTTAGTTGTTTGAAATGTTGAAGAAGTCATTCTTATTCTCCTGCTATGCCACTAGTTATTATATCATAGGCTTATGAAGACATCCCATACTGTCCTGCATATGTTCTCCTCAATAATTAATATGTATCTTAACTCAACTGATGGACACATATTTGGCTGAGGGTCGTATTGAAAGAGAGGCAGGAGCGTACAGAATGGAGGAATCAGCTGTTATCTATTGATTGAAATTATTATTATTATTATCAATAGATAGTAGTTGTGAATTTGCTGTTTCTTTTCCAATTGCACAGCAGCCTTTTGAAGATGCTTCTGATGAAGGAAAGCAGGAAGAAGCCAGAGGACATCTCAGTGGTGTCTGAGCTAAGAGAGAAGCTGGGGGAGGGAGTGTACCAAACCCCTCCCCTCTGTACCAAACCCCTCCCCTCTGTACCAAACCCCTCCCGTCTGTACCAAACCCCTCCCCTCTGTACTAAACCCCTCCCGTCTGTACCAAACCCCTCCCCTCTGTACCAAACCCCTCCCCTCTGTACCAAACCCCTCCCGTCTGTACCAAACCCCTCCCCTCTGTACCAAACCCCTCCCCTCTGTACCAAACCCCTCCCGTCTGTACCAAACCACTCCCCTCTGTACCAAACCCCTCCCGTCTGTACCAAACCTCTCACCTCTGGATCAACGCCTCATTCTGTACCAAACCCCTCACCTCTGGATCAACGCCTCATTCTGTACCAAACCCCTCCCGTCTGTACCAAACCCCTCCCCTCTGTACCAAACCCCTCCCCTCTGGATCAACACCTCTGTAGCCTTGATACTCTGAGAGTTGTTATCGTCCACTGATGCCTTTATAATGCTTTTTTTAATGAAAGACAGAGGGCGCTCTTCCTTCTATATGAAATATCTCACATCAGAGCAGAGGCAGGGACTCAGAGGAGAGACAGGTGTCAAGATACGTGATCGGATGATTGATTGAATTGATTACAGATCATACGCACCGCATTCCATATTACTGATCAGCACCTGATCAGCCAGAGGAGAATGGGTCCCCCTGGAGTCTGGTTCCTCTCAAGGTTTCTTCCTCCCAGGGAGTTTTTCCTTGCCACTGGGCCCTATGTTTTTCTCCCCTCTGGGGAGTTTTTAGCTGGGCTTGCTTTTTGGGGGTCTATGGTTCAGTGATCATATTAGATAATATTGTTTGTATTGTATTTATTGTTTAAAATGTTTAGTATTGTTCTTGTTCACTATACAAATGAATTTGATTGTGTATTGTAACTGATTGTGATGGAAGTGTGGAAGTGCAGTGTCTGAGTTCTGAGAAAAGCGCTATACAAAATAAATGCATTATTATTATTATTGATTGATTTAAAAGAGTAATGGGAGACCAACCCCAGCGTGTATGGTATGGTACTAACCCTAACCCTAACCCTAACCCAGTATGGTTGTGTTCCAGGGGACCAACCCCAGTATGGTTGTGTTCCAGGGAATCGTTCTCTGAGGTGAGGGTGGCTCAGCACCGGCGCTCCCTCAGACTTGTAGCTGTCAAGTGCATCCACAAGAGGGCACTGAAGGGCAGGGAGGCCATGCTGGAGAACGAGATCGCAGTCCTCCGCAGGTCAGCATGCAGCTGCGCATTTTACACATCACATAACAAGACAAACAGACAGAATACATTTTCTCTCTCTCTCCCCTCCCTCCCCCCTTCCCTCTCTCTCTCAGGATTAACCATGCCAACATCGTGGCTCTGGAGGAGACCTTTGAGACATCTACTAAGCTGTATCTGGTGATGACTGTGAGCAGAAACATCAAACTTCAACACCAGAATCACCTCACACAGGAGGACTTCCAACTGAGTTGGGAATGCCATCCTTATATCTGTTGAGCATAAAACTAGTCAGCAGTCTTTACATGGATTGTTGATATCTGGTATGTTTGTGTGTTTTACAATAGCAGCCTGTGGTTGTCCCCCTAGTGTCACAGGAGGGGAACTGCTGGGCCGGATCCTACAGAGAGGGAGCTACACAGAGAGAGACGCCAGCCATGTGGTACGACAGGTGCTGGAGGCTGTCCAGTACCTCCATCAGCTGGGCATCGTACACCGGGACCTGAAGGTACAGCACACGCTCTGGCTGGCTGGCTGGCTGGCTGGCTGTTGGACTGTTCATGGAGCTGTCTGGAATATTAACCATCTATGAAGCTGCTACGCATGACAGCATCGGACATAAAGACATAAAACCAGCTTCTGTCATCATTATTTTCACACTTGCTGTCTGTGCACATTTCTTATTTCTTACAATTGACAAATCAGTCAACCACAGAATAAACAGCCTGAAGAGTATGACTGGTAGATGTCACCTCAATAACAAACATATAGACTGTGTTTGAGAGAGGACGAGTGATTGAAGACAAACAAACAATCTTAAATTGTAAAGTACTCACAATTTACCCACAATAGTGTTAACATGTGAGTGGTGTGATGAGACATGATCTGGTTAGTCTGTGAATAGTTTGGTAGCCGTTTAAAAGTGACACCCTACAGTCATGTAATAATAGTCAAATGTTAACTGACTGTATGTCCCTTCTTCACCCAGCCTGAGAATCTTCTGTATGAGAATCCATCTGTCGACTCCAAGATCGTCATCAGTGACTTTGGCCTGTCCAAGATGGAGGACCAAGGAGTCCTCTCCACTGCCTGTGGGACCCCTGCCTATGTGGGTGAGGAACCCCAAGTACATCCTACAACCCCTTAGTGATCAGGTAGTTTAACCATGGGTTCAGGTGCAGAAAGGAGGCAGGACTCAGAGTTGCTCAAATCAAACATAAACTTGACTTGGTACTCGTAGGGAAACAAGTCAAATTTAAAGTTCCTGATGGTCTTCCTGTGCTGTATCGTCAGCCCCAGAACAAAGACAGGTGGAGACGGGGCTAAAATAGAGATGGGGCTAAAACAAGGCACAGGTGGAGCCAATACACTAAATGAGGTGAATAGGAAAAACAACAAGGGAGTCTCTGGTGCCCCTGGTGGCCAGTAGAGGAAGCAGCAAGATGAGGAGGACTCCTCACAAATAGCATTATCAGCACCACACCATAGTAGGCTTAACCCTTATTCAAATGACAGAGCTGAACCGAGCTGAGCTGAACTGGGCCTGGCCTGGTTACACACCCACCGTAGATTAAACATATTTGAGTCAGTATGGTGTGGGTTAAAGCTCCTGATGGTCTTCCTGTGCTGTGTCGTCAGCCCCAGAGCTCCTGCAGCAGAGGCCCTACGGTAAAGGCTCTGGGCTTCATCACTTACATCCTGTAAGTGACCAACATTCCTGTCACATCAATGAATGCCTCAACTGACCCACATCAATTTCTGACATTTAGATACAGATACATGAAAGGTTGAATGGTGCTTAATGGTTTTGGGTCTTTCTCTATGTGTGTGTGTGTGTGTGTGTGTGTGTGTGTGTGTGTGTGTGTGTGTGTGTGTGTGTGTGTGTGTGCAGACTGTGTGGCTACCCGCCATTCTATGATGAGAATGACTCCCACCTGTACAGGCAGATCATAAAGGCAGAATATGAGTTTGACTCTCCTTATTGGGATGAAATCTCTGCCTCAGGTACAGAATATATACTCTGTCAACAACTGTTCTTATTATTTACATCAAAGTCTGCTCATACAGTATTTGACAAACATTGTCTTAGCCCAGCATGACAACATGTTTTCTCTCATTGTCTCTTTCGCTGATTTTCGTTGTCTTGAAAAATATGTCACACGTCTTTGTCTCGCCATTGGTCTGTGCAGCGAAGGATTTCATTGGTTACTTGTTGCAGAAAGAGCCGGAGAAAAGGTACAATTGTGAGAAAGCCTTGAAACATCCTTGGTGAGTTGGTGTGGCGCTCCGCAGCTTGAGGTGTAAACAGGACTGGCTTCTCCACACGCTGTGGTCTCCTCTCCTTCTGTCAACTCACCTCTGCTCATTCAACAGGGTCAAAGTTTCCTTCCAGATCTCCATAAAAAGGAGCCTTTGGGTCTATGATGATCTGTCTCTGTATCACATACTGAGTCTCTGTCCCTAAGATGATAAATGACAATGTTAGGAATGGAGATGGTGTTGGTGTTGGTGGTGGTGGTGGTGATGGTGTTGGTGTTGGTGATGGTGATGGTGTTGGTGTTGGTGGTGGTGTTGGTGTTGGTGGTGGTGATGGTGTTGGTGATAGTGATGGTGATGGTGGTGGTGGTGGTGGTGGTGGTGGTGTTGGTGATGGTGTTCTGTGTTCTGTGACTGTCCTCCTATATTTTTATTTTTATATTTTTGACATGTAAAGTCAAATGTAATGTATTATTATTGTGTGTAAGAACTCCTGGCTCTGGCTAAAATAACACAGTAAGCTACAGTATGTTTTGTTAGTAACCTCCTTGTTTTTCAGGTGAAACCTCTTAAACAGGTCGGAGAGGAGCACACTGGACGTCTGTGACTGTGATGATGTGTGAGCATGCTGTATCAGATCAGCTGACTGGACCCGGTGGACCACCGATGGGACCACCCAGCAGGTCTTTGTCCTGTTAGCCATCCGCTAATTAGCTTTTGCTTTCCCAGCTGAATGTAAACATGATTTGTATTCTAATTTCATCGACTGCAGCTCCAGTTTACGTGTTTGAGTATTGAGTACACCTCAGTGGGGCTTTATAATTTACTGATGTTCAATCTACTTCTGTTGGGCTAATTTACTATATTTGATATAATATCTCTCGCCTCCTTGTTGACATGTCTGCTGTGGTCTGGTGGTAGGTCTAGTGTGTGTGGCGTCTGTGGCCAGCAGGGGGCGACGCTGGTCAATCTAAGTGTCTGTGTTGAACGTTAGTGCAGACACCTCCCCTCTGCTGTGCCAGGCTGATGAGATGTCTGCTGCTGGGAGATTACTGTCAACCTAACAGCCAAAGCTGCTGTGATGCGCCTGTTGGCCTCCATATACGCAAATTAAGTGTACAGTAATTTTAAGAACATTTTAACTGTTGACCACTTGTGTAATTTCTCTTTGTTGAATGTTTATTTGGTCTGTGCTCTATGAATGTCATGAAATAAAACCATTTTGAATGATGACAGCAACATTGTATTAGTCTCAAATTTAAATAAATCAGGTAAATGTTGGTGCTATAAATGAATCTTATATGGTTCAAGGAGTGTAACATACATGGGGAGGCTGGTTAAGGTCGTATCCAGTGTTCATTTCTTCACTCTTTGTGCTTTCTTGATTGTTCTGGACTGACTGTAAACAAATGGAATAGAATACAACATGAATCAACACAAAGAAACGGATCTGGTATCAGAATGAACATCCTTTGACATGGAGGACCAACCCATGTCTGCCCTGAGCCAACCAGCCAACCAGCCGACCAGCCGACCAGCCGACCAGCCGACCAGCCGACCAGCCGACCAGACAACCAGCCGACCAGACAACCAGCCAACCAGCCGACCAGCCGACCAGCCGACCAGACAACCAGCCGACCAGACAACCAGACAACCAGCCAACCCATGTCTGCCCTGAGCCAACCAGCCAACCAGACAACCAGACAACCAGCCAACCCATGTCTGCCCTGAGCCAACCAGCCGACCAGCCGACCAGCCGACCAGACAACCAGCCGACCAGACAACCAGACAACCAGACAACCAGACAACCAGACAACCAGACAACCAGACACGCTGCCCAAACCAACGGCCCTGAATGCCCTCTGCTGCCGTCTGTCAGTGACCTCATATTCCATAACATCTGAAATGGGTCAGAATTCAGAGCCAGATTGGCCCGGTCTCAGTCACACAGAACCATCGTTGATGTCTCCTCTTCCACCCTCTGGTGTCTCCTCCACCCTCTGGTGTCTCCTCCACCCTCTGGTGTCTCCTCCTCCACCCTCTGGTGTCTCCTCTTCCACCCTCTGGTGTCTCCTCTTCCACCCTCTGGTGTCTCCTCCACCCTCTGGTGTCTCCTCCTCCACCCTCTGGTGTCTCCTCCTCCACCCTATGATGTCTCCTCCTCCACCCTCTGGTGTCTCCTCTTCCACCCTCTGGTGTCTCCTCCACCCTCTGGTGTCTCCTCCTCCACCCTCTGGTGTCTCCTCTTCCACCCTCTGGTGTCTCCTCCACCCTCTGGTGTCTCCTCCTCCACCCTCTGGTGTCTCCTCTTCCACCCTCTGGTGTCTCCTCCACCCTCTGGTGTCTCCTCCTCCACCCTCTGGTGTCTCCTCCACCCTCTGGTGTCTCCTCCTCCACCCTGCCTGGCGTGGCTCATAAAACAGCATCAATGGGCATGAGGCAGTAAACCTGGCCTCTCTCTCTCCATCACGCTTGGAAACGTCCTGCTCAGGGAGCAGTCATGCAGAAGCTATTTATGAGCAGTACCTCCACCACTACCACCACCAAGCAATTATATATGAAACCATTTTAAAAGGCCTGCAAAGGCCCTTTACTGTGTTGTCACCATGTTCCAAGGCAGAGAAATTGAAGCGGGATCCGTGATTGGTCGCCGCTGATGGCTCACTGACCAATAAGAAGGAGTAACCGTTGGTTAGATTATTTGAAATGTGCACAGGCCTCCGTATGAGCTAGCTAGCCATGGCTAATGCACTGAATAAATAACTAATGGAGGTTATTTTTTTTTAATCAACCGACATGGGACTGATGTGGATTTGGTCTGGCAGGTCTGAGGGGCAGGCAGGGAGCCGGGGGTGACCTGGATCAGCCTGCGCTGCTGCTAACACAACACAGACAGACGGTGACACCGACCAACACACCTCACCTGGGCGGGAGGCGGGAGGCCATGCTAGTGTCTCATAAAACAGTGTCCGTGTGTGTGTGTGTGTGTGTGTGTGTGTGTGTGTGTGTGTGTGTATGTATGTATGTGTGTGTGTGTGTGTGTATGTATGTGTGTGTGTGTGTGTGTGTGTGTGTGTGTGTGTGTATGTGTGTGTGTGTGTGTGTATGTATGTGTGTGTCTGTGTGTGTGTCCTTGCACGATTTGAAACCAAAACCAAGGACAAGCCTTAGCCTAAGCGACACTTGACCAGTACAAAGACCCAGGCCAGTATGTTTTACTGTAGTAAACTTGACCAGTACAAAGACCCAGGCCAGTATGTTTTACTGTAGTAAACTTGACCAGTACAAAGACCAAGGCCAGTATGTTTTACTGTAGTAAACTTGACCAGTACAAAGACCCAGGCCAGTATGTTTTACTGTAGTAAACTTGACCAGTACAAAGACCAAGGCCAGTATGTTTTACTGTAGTAAACTTGACCAGTACAAAGACCCAGGCCAGTATGTTTTACTGTAGTAAACTTGACCAGTACAAAGACCAAGGCCAGTATGTTTTACTGTAGTAAACTTGACCAGTACAAAGACCCAGGCCAGTATGTTTTACTGTAGTAAACTTGACCAGTACAAAGACCCAGGCCAGTATGTTTTACTGTAGTAAACTTGACCAGTACAAAGACCCAGGCCAGTATGTTTTACTGTAGTAAACTTGACCAGTACAAAGACCAAGGCCAGTATGTTTTACTGTAGTAAACTTGACCAGTACAAAGACCCAGGCCAGTATGTTTTACTGTAGTAAACTTGACCAGTACAAAGACCCAGGCCAGTATGTTTTACTGTAGTAAACTTGACCAGTACAAAGACCCAGGCCAGTATGTTTTACTGTAGTAAACTTGACCAGTACAAAGACCCAGGCCAGTATGTTTTACTGTAGTAAACTTGACCAGTACAAAGACCCAGGCCAGTATGTTTTACTGTAGTAAACGGTAGCTTACTGTGGAATCCTTCTGAACTGCAGCTGGTAGAAAATGCAAATAACTCAAATGGAGTCACAGGCATCAACAGGATGGACACACACACACACACACACACACACACACACACACACACACACACACACACACACACACACACACACACACACACACACACACACACACACACACACACACATGACTACCTGTTAGCTCTGTGCTAACCCTGGACCCAGAGCTGGTCGGCTCGTTCCATCAGTCTGTCTCCCATCTGGTCCAACGCACTTTAATTAAGACGGGAATTACAAGAAGAAATTCAGGGCCTAATCATTTAAATTTCCTAATTCCAGTTTGTTCTTGACGTACGATGACAATGCACAGCCCAGCGCAGCTCCCAAACACCTGTCACACACACACGTCTGTCACACACACACACGTCTGTCACACACACACACGTCTGTCACACACACACGTCTGTCACACACACACGTCTGTCACACATACACGTCTCCCCAACTGTCTGAGGACTGGAGCCTCCTCCAGACATGCAGCCTGCCAGCCAACCAACCAGCCCCTCCCTCCACCCTCCACCCCCACCCCCACCTCCCACCTCCCACCTCCCACCGCCCACCCATCACCCCTCGTCTCCACCCTCCGCCCCCCACCCTCCACCCTCCACCCCCCCCTCTCCACCCTCCCCCTCTCTCTCTCTCTCTCTCTCTCTCTCTCTCTCTCTCTCTCTCTCTGTCTCTCTCTCTCTCTCTCTGTCTCTCTCTCTCTCTCTCTCTCTCTCTCTCTCTCACTGTCTCTCTCTCACTGTCTCTCTCTCTCTCTCTCTCTCTCTCTGTCTCTCTCTCTCTCACTGTCTCTCTCTCTCTCTCTCTCTCTCTCTCTCTCTCTCTCTCTCTCTCTCACTGTCTCTCTCTCTCTCTCTCCGTCTCTCGCCTGGGTGGAGTCTCTGTCTGGTGTGCTCTCTGTTGACAGGTAGGAGACTGGTACCATGTCGAGCCGTTCAGAGGGAGCTTGTACAGGCGATCCTGAGGGAGTTCAGGTACAGTGCAGGCTGTCTCTCTTCATCAGGCGTCTGGGAGACAAATGAAGTTCCTTTCCTGCTGTAAACACCAGGGATCGAACGTGGGTCTCCCGTACGTCATTCCCAAGCATATATCATTAGACCAGGAGAACATCCCTATGGTCCATGGATGATGGAAGCAGGGCTACCCGTAACAAGAGCCAAGTTACAAACCACCTCCACTACACTGGAACAATGTGGGGTTTCTATCACAAGGACCTTGTCAAGGTGATTCTGTGGGAGTTCAGTCACAGCAGAGTGTGTCTACATGTGACAGGCGGGATTCGAACCTGGGTCTCCCAAGTAGAAGATCCAAACATCTACCATCAGGCCCAAGAGGACAACCTCAAGGTCTGAGGGAGTCTCAGGCAGGGCTACCTCGTCACCAGAGCGTGACTCCAAACCACCTCCACTACACATGCAGGATCTTTCCCTTCATCAGAGAGAACAAGTCCTTCTCCTGCCATACAGGCTGGCAGACACATCCACCCTCGCAGGAGACTAGCTCCACCACTAGAACAGGACCACAGGAAGACAGATGAGACATTTAGCATAGCTGAGTGTTTCAGTGTGCTGTGTACACACACATGCTGGCATTCACATCAACTATGGAACGCTACAGACTGTGCATGTCCTCTCTCATCTATTTCAATGGTTCCCTGTGTGAACTACAGCACGTACCAAGAGTCTAGACCTCCACCGACATGCATGCATCCAGACTTCTCCGTAAGGAAATGTCCAAAATCACTAAAACGGCAAAAATGAATTCTAATTCTCTTTTGAACAGTTATCGATTGCCAATAAATAGAAATGTGGGTCGTCTTGTTTGGCATTTCTCCCTAAGCCCTCTGCCACAGCCCTGCCAAACCTCTCCTCCCCTTATCAGCAGCAAGCAGCCCCCTCGGTCTGGCAAATCTGTGGCAGTTCAAATTGAGGGTAATGTCTTCCTCTTTGTGAGGGGGGCCGATCACATCGCGTGGATAAAGCGATTATGGAAATCCAACGGTGGTGTCGAAATCAGCTTTCAGGGAGCAGGGAGGATGCTGACATTGAGTCACGAGAGAGGGGGAGGGGGGGAGAGAGGAGAGGAGGGGAGAGGAGAGAAGGGGAGAGAGGGGAGAGAAGGGGAGAGAGGGGAGAAGAGAGGAGGGGAGAGAGGGGAGAGGAGGGGAGGGGAGAGAGGGGAGAGGAGGGGAGAGGAGAGGAGGGGAGAGAGGGGAGGGGAGAGAGGGGAGAGGAGGGGAGAGAGGGGAGAGAGGGGAGAAGAGAGGAGAGGAGGGGAGAGGAGGGGAGAGGAGAGGAGGGGAGAGGAGGGGAGAGGAGAGAGGGGAAAGGAGGGGAGGGGAGAGAGGGGAGAGGAGGGGAGAGGAGGGGAGAGAGGGGAAAGGAGGGGAGGGGAGAAGAGAGGAGAAGAGAGGAGAAGAGGGGAGAGGAGGGGAGAGAGGGGAGAGGAGGGGAGAGATCTCATCTCACCTGTCCTAATGTCCCTTCAATGGTTGCCTGTCAGTTTTAGAATAGATTTTAAGATCCTTTTATTGGTGTTCAAATCACTCAATGGACTAGCACCTGAATACTTGTCAGACATGTTTTAATATATGCTCCCTCTAGATCACTCAGGTCCTCTAGATCACTCAGGTCCTCTAGATCACTCAGGTCCTCTGGATCACTCAGGTCCTCTAGATCACTCAGGTCCTCTAGATCACTCAGGTCCTCTGGATCACTCAGGTCCTCTAGATGACTCAGGTCCTCTAGATGACTCAGGTCCTCTAGATCACTCAGGTCCTCTAGATCAGGTCCTCTAGATCACTCAGGTCCTCTAGATCACTCAGGTCCTCTAGATCACTCAGGTCCTCTAGATGATTCAGGTCCTCTAGATCACTCAGGTCCTCTAGATCACTCAGGTCCTCTGGATCACTCAGGTCCTCTAGATGACTCAGGTCCTCTAGATGACTCAGGTCCTCTAGATCACTCAGGTCCTCTAGATCAGGTCCTCTAGATCACTCAGGTCCTCTAGATCACTCAGGTCCTCTAGATCACTCAGGTCCTCTGGCCTTTCAGTGGTTCCCTGGTTGAGGACAAACAACTACGGGGAGGCGGCATTTAGTGTCTCTGGTCCTGGCCTCTGGAACAGCCTGCCAGAGGAACAGCCTGCCAGAGGAGCTGAGGGCGTCACCATCTGAAACCTGGCCTCTGGAACAGCCTGCCAGAGAAGCTGAGGGCGTCACCATCTGAAACCTGGCCTCTGGAACAGCCTGCCAGAGGAACAGCCTGCCAGAGGAGCTGAGGGCGTCACCATCTGAAACCTGGCCTCTGGAACAGCCTGCCAGAGAAGCTGAGGGCCTCACCATCTGAAACCTGGCCTCTGGAACAGCCTGCCAGAGGAACAGCCTGCCAGAGGAGCTGAGGGTTAGGGTTAGGAACCTAACCTAACCCTAACCCTAACCCTAACAGCCTGCCAGAGGAGCTGAGGGCCTCACCATCTGGAAACACCTTTAAAAGAAATCTGAAGACACCGTTTTATCTTAGCTTTCTCTTAATCCATCTTATTTTAATGTAGCCTCTTCTACTGTGCTGCGCTGGTCTCTGTTCTACCATGTCTCCTATTTCCTATACTATCATTTCCTTATATTAATGTTTATTTTTATTTTATTGTTAAGCACCTTGTATTGCAATTTTGCACAAAAGGCGCTATATAAATAAAGTCTGATTTGATTTGATTTGAGGGGAGAAGAGAGGAGAGGGGTGGAGAGGAGGGGAGAGGAGGGGAGGAGAGGAGGGGAGAGAGGAGAGGAGGGAAGAGGGGTGGAGAGGAGGGGAGAGGAGGGGAGAGAGGAGAGGAGGGGAGAGGAGGGGAGAGGAGGGGAGGAGAGGGGAGAGGGGTGGAGAGGAGGGGAGAGGAGGGGTGGAGAGGAGAGGAGGGGAGAGGAGGGGAGAGGGGTGGAGAGGAGAGAAGGGGAGAGAGGGGAGAGGAGGGGAGGAGACGGGAGAGGGGTGGAGAGGAGGGGAGAGGGGGGTGGAGAGGAGAGGAGGGGAGAGAGGGGAGAGGAGGGGAGAGGAGGATTGGGTTGTATTGGAAACACTGGGCTGTGTTCTGTCATGATAAACAGCTTTATGTAGAGGACCCAGACAGCATTCATCCTAAAACAATCAGTCTGGCAGGAAACTGAAGAGAATTCTTGGGGTGCCAGTTGTGATTTTGATCTGTCACCTTGTGTGATCTCATGTTCATCAGCCAAATGAATTGTGTTAAACAATTACTAATGAACCAGTCTATCATTGTGCGGCCAATGTTTTTTCTAGCTTTACAATATAAGTGAGATAATTATCATAACTAAGATATGTATCATGGATTACATATACAGTATCAACCAATGGTGTTGGAGCCATTTCTGTTCTAATATGAATGAGTAGGTAGTGATCTGCAGTGCTCCTGGGACCCGGGACCACGACCAGGACCGGGACCATGACCAGGACCGGGACCAGGACCGGGACCAGGACCAGGACCGGGACCACGACCGGGACCAGGACCAGGACCGGGACCATGACCAGGACCGGGACCATGACCAGGACCGTGACCGGGACCATGACCAGGACCAGGACCAGGACCGGGACCAGGACCAGGACCAGGACCAGGACCGGGACCAGGACCGGGACCATGACCAGGACCGGGACCAGGACCAGGACCGTGACCGGGACCATGACCAGGACCAGGACCAGGACCAGGACCAGGACCAGGACCAGGACCAGGACCGGGACCAGGACCAGGACCGGGACCGTGACCGGGACCATGACCAGGATCGGGACCAGGACCGTGACCGTGACCGGGACCATGACCAGGACCGGGACCGTGACCGGGACCATGACCAGGATCGGGATCAGGACCAGGACCAGGACCAGGACCATGACCAGGACCATGACCATGACCATGACCAGGACCAGGACCGTGACCGGGACCATGACCAGGACCAGGACCAGGACCAGGACCAGGACCAGGACCAGGACCAGGACCAGGATCGGGACCATGACCAGGACCGGGACCGGGACCAGGACCAGGACCAGGACCAGGACCAGGACCAGGACCAGGACCAGGATCGGGACCAGGACCAGGACCAGGATCGGGACCAGGACCAGGACCAGGACCAGGACCAGGACCAGGACCAGGACCAGGATCGGGACCAGGACCAGGACCGGGACCAGGACCAGGACCAGGACCAGGACCAGGACCAGGATCGGGACCGGGGTCAGTCTAATTAGAGGCACCTGTGTGTGAAACTAAAGACAGAGACAGTTTTCGACCTGCGTTGTTTATTCATATTAGATCGACTTCTGATATACTTTATTATATCATTATATCATTACTTTATTCATCATTTTATTTTGAAACTTTGTAAAGGCCTATTTTCGTTTGTTTGGGGATTGTTTCTTTTGTTTGATTTGAGTGTAATGTAACTCCCCAATTGGATCTATTCGCTGGCCGGGATTATCATTATTACGCCTGCCCAAGAACTTCTACAAGGTAGTCCAAAGCCGGGAAGTATACGCTGTTTTTATAATGAAGATGATGGGTCAGAACCGAGGGTGTGTAGAAGCGGCCTGTAGAGAAGCACACCCTAACTGTATGGTAGGGTTAGGGTTAGGATCCGGGTTAGGATCCGGGTTAGGATCCGGGTTAGGATCCGGGTTAGGATCCAGGTTAGGATTCAGATTAGGATTCAGATTAGGATCCTGGTTAGGATTCAGATTAGGATTCAGATTAGGATCCGGGTTAGGATTCAGGTTAGGATTCAGGTTAGGATTCAGGTTAGGATTCGGGTTAGGATCCGGGTTAGGATTCAGGTTAGGATTCAGGTTAGGATTCAGGTTAGGATTCAGGTTAGGATTCAGGTTAGGATCCGGGTTAGGATCCGGGTTAGGTTCCGGGTCTATGGCAAATATGTTGACAGAGCGAGGGTAGTTACCAGTGGAGGGGGGTAGTTACCAGTGGAGGGGGGTAGGTACCAGTGGAGGGGGGTAGTTACCAGTGGAGGGGGGTAGTTACCAGTGGAGGGGGGTAGTTACCAGTGGAGGAGGATAGTTACCAGTGGAGGAGGGTAGTTACCAGTGGAGGGGGGTAGGTACCAGTGGAGGGGGGTAGTTACCAGTGGAGGGGGGTAGGTACCAGTGGAGGGGGGTAGTTACCAGTGGAGGGGGGTAGGTACCAGTGGAGGGGGGTAGTTACCAGTGGAGGGGGGTAGGTACCAGTGGAGGGGGGTAGTTACCAGTGGAGGGGGGTAGGTACCAGTGGAGGGGGGTAGTTACCAGTGGAGGGGGGTAGTTACCAGTGGAGGGGGGTAGGTACCAGTGGAGGGGGGTAGTTACCAGTGGAGGGGGGTAGTTACCAGTGGAGGGGGGAATTGGAGGACAGGCTCATTGTTACGGATGGAATGAGAAGGTGATTGATACCGTTCCTCATTCCATTCCATGCATTACAATGAGCCCGTCCTCTGATTTCTACCTTCACCAGCCTCCACTGATAGTACCAGTATCATTACACATTAAATAAATTGCTCTCTATAAAAACGAACTATTTCAACTTGATTTTAGTACTAATCAGAAAACCCCCACTGGTAAAGACAGCTGGTTCATCATCATTCTCCCAGGAACAAAGGATATAAATCAAATCAAAGTGTATTTATCAAATACACAATATACAGGATACAATGCAATGAAATGCTTAGGGCAAGCTAGCTATATAGGTAGATAGCCATTATTATATAGAGCCATGGTACATATATTTACCATTATTGATAAAAGTGTATTCAAATGAAGGCTGATCTCAGCCAGCACCCATGAGCAATCTGACTCATTATCTAATACTTCAGGCTCATCTCAGACAGACGGGCCGGATGATGATGAATTTCCATTTCATCCCAATTAGCCGAGGTTTCGGGCCATGGGTTTAGGAATGAGAGATTAGGAATGTAATTTCGGGGAGCAAGTCAGTGCGTCTTGGCATGACACTGTATTACAGGGGTGAGGAGATAAATGGGGTGTCTTGGGTAGCGTACAGTACGCCCTCTAAACGGATCATAGAGCCATTACTCAGAGGCAGCGAGCAGAGACGAGGAGCCGTCCAGGTGTCTGGTTCACCTCCAGGACCACATGATGCCACATTGTCATTGGAGTGGATGGGAATGATGTAACAGTTAGGTTCAATCTCCCGTGATGCACCCAGACAGATGAGACAGACCAGGCCGGCCAGGAGACCAGTCAGCAGCGCTCCTCAGACTTCCTCATTGTTGTTGTCGCGGCGTAGAGATGCTCCTGAGGTCCGGTGTTTTGATTCAACCTCGTACGGAGCAGTCGGTGTCATGGGAACGGTGCTGTGTGAGGATGAGGTCACAACAGGGGAGGCTGGTGGAGGTAGAAATCGGAGGACAGCCTCATTGTAACGCATCGAAAGGAATGGGGAACACGTGTGTTTGATACCACTCCTCAGACCATGCCATGCATTACATTGAGGTGGTCCTCCAATTTCTACCTCCACCAGCCTCCAATGCGTATTATTTCAGTCTCATACACCAGTGTAGGGAGTAACATTCTTAGGCTTGGTTCCATGACAATGCAGCATACAAAAATACAATAAGCAGTAGGCAATGAAATAAGGTCAAGACAATAAGTGACATAAGTGCAAGACAAGTGAGACAGTTGGACAGTGACGGTTGTTGGAGACACATAAGACAATACACACAATTGCAGTATAAATAGTAAAAAGTAAAAAGTAAAGTGGTTCAGTGGAATGTCATTATTATTGCACTGTGCCGTTGGTGTAAGAGGTGTTGTTAAAGTGACTGTGTGCTGGTAGAGTCCATTCTGTGGGTGTGCTGGTAGAGTCCATTCTGTGGGTGTGCTGGTAGAGTCCATTCTGTGGGTGTGCTGGTAGAGTCCATTCTGTGGGTGTGCTGGTAAAGTCCATTCTGTGGGTGTGCTGGTAGAGTCCATTCTGTGGGAGTGCTGGGGGTAAAGTCATGGGTTTGGGGTAGGCTTGTTCATGAGCCTGATGGCCTGGGGGAAGTAGCTTCTGCCTCTGAGTTTTGGCCCTGAGGCTCCGGAGGAGGCTCTGTCTTTTGGACGGCAGCAGTTCAAACAGGTTGTGACTGGGGTGGCTGGGCTGGTCATTAGGTTCAACCTCTGTTAGCCAGGTAGATGAGTGGACGGCTCTGGCAGCAGATAGTGGAGCTCTGCTGCTGGAGTTGAGGAGCTGTAGTCTACTAACCCTAACCCTAACCCTAACCCTAACCCTAACCCTAACCCTGTAGTCAAGGCCTCTGTGTTTGATTCCCCCAGAAGGACGTGTAGTTACCATGGCAGCTACCGCGTCAGGAGAGAAGTATGAGAATGAGGTATTTAACGTTTACCGTTACTTCAACTCCACACACCGTGGAGACAGATGACTGAGGGGATCAGGGCCATGTAAACCACGGCAGGGTAAGCTATGCTACTTAGGTTAGAAGCCTAATTTCAGTTATGTCATAAGTGTAAAAGCTGCCATGTTAAAATGCAATAAAACCTCATAAACTGTTTTACAGATTTACTGGCTTTTTCTGATCTCTTTATAAAGCCCCTGGACCTAAATTGGGTGGATACATTTCTCTGTTAATATCCTAGATGTATTGGGGCCTTAGCTTAGTGTTGGTGCTGTGAGCAGTCTGGTGGTTTCAGCCTGGATATGACTGTCCTTCATATGGCCATGCGGATAGCAGACATACTGGATGTAACTGGGAACTTCTCACATGGCTGACACAGACGTAAACCGTTATGCCAAGAGGACGTCCTTGTGGACCGAGGGCTAAATCTGGGCTTAGAGATCTCAGGCAGGGCTACGCACCACAAGAGTGTGACTCCAAACCACCTCTGCTACATTGACACCAGTAGTGTGGTAGGGTGGCACACTAGGTCTCTATGACTGGCAATGGCATGGCTGAATGATGTCAGAACAGGGAGGCTGGTGGAGGTAGAAATTGGAGGATGGGCCATGGTACCATTCCTCAATCCATTACATTCATTACTGTACAATGAGCCTATCCTCCGATTTCTACCTCCGCCAGCCTCCCTGTCATAGCTTACCCCCAAGCCATCCACTCCCTGTGCTTTCCACGTTCTTCCAAGGTTCTGAGCTATTACTGGAAATTTTACAG
>NC_139662.1:24274345-24289345 GCF_951799395.1 Argentina silus
GAGACAGAGAGAGAGAGAGACAGAGAGAGAGAGAGGGAGAGAGAGAGAGAGAGAGAGAGAGAGAGAGAGAGAGAGTAACTACAGCCTGCTTGGAAGAAATGTGAAACCGTGACCTATTCAAAGGGATAATTTGCAAAGATCTGTCATGTCTTGATGGAAATGCTAAGCACATTAATTTAAGACCCCCTCATTTTTTCTCTGTGTGGTTTAAAAAAGAAGGAGAGGAGTGAACAGGGGATTTGCCATAGCTAGGATTAGACGAGAGGAAGCCTTTGATGGTTTCAATTATTACTGAGAGTTTGTGAAGGAAAAGGAGGGGGGGGCATCAAAGAAGAGGGGGGGGGGGCATCAAAGAGTGCAGGCGATTAAGTCACTCCTCACTCCGAGGCGGTGCAGAGGCTAATCTTAAAGGTGACAGCAAACATCCTGTTGGCACTTGAGTCCCGATCTCATCATGTCAGGCTGAGCTGGAGGGTTGATTAACGAAGGACATCTTCAGACCCGTCCTCTGGACACACACACACACACACACACACACACGCACACGCACACGCAACGCACCACACGCACAACGCACACGCGCACGCGCACGCACACACACGCGCACGCGCACACGCACACGCACACACACACACACACACACACACACACACACACACACACACACACGCACACGCACACACACACACACACGCACACGCACACACACACGCACACGCACACACACACACACACACACACACGTATGTATGCACTCACACACGCGCACATGCACACGTCCATTTACACATACACAAAGGCCAAGCAGAAACCTCCCACTCACTTAAAGGCAGGAGGAAAGGCATGCTGCTCTCAGAGTGTGGTGGGGGAGGCGGGGGGTGGGGGGGTGGTGAGGTGGGGGGGTGTTGGGGGGTGGGAGGGTGGGGGGGTGTTGGGGGGATGTTGGGGGGATGTTGGGGGGTGTTACGCAATAATGCAATGTAGTCCCACACTGCAGAGTAGGTGTGATGTGTCACAATAACATGCTGTCTGATTAGCTCATTGTTCCGGGGGGGTGGGGTGGGGGTTAGGGGGGGGTAGTTATTATAGAATGTCCTATGAGAACTAACCTTGCCTCCTTGCTTTGTTGACTAAAACGCTTCCATGCTGAACACACTGCATGGTCGCCTGTGCTGAATCACCAATCAGTGTCCTTATACTGGTGAACACTGGTGAGATAATCGGCCTTGATACATGAAATGGGTATATGGCTATGGGTATACAGTAGCAGGAGAGGCTGGTGGAGGTAGAAATTGGAGGACGGGCTCATTGTAATGCATGGAAGGGAATAAGGAATGGTATGAAACCAGCAGCCTCCATTGGGGTAGAGTGTATGTATGGATATTGTTATGTTGGGGTATAGTGTCTGGGTATATGGAGTCATGGGGAGGGATAAAGAATTGATGATTTATTCTGTTGCTCTATAAAGAGACTTTAATTGATGAATGAGTGTTATCTCAATACCAAGTCTGAGGCTGGGAGCCCTGAGATTACCAGAGCATAAACACCGTCTGTGGTATTCATCACTCCGCAATAAAATGCCAGAGAGTTCCATAATTGGAAGCTTCGTGTTCCGTTGCATTTCGAGCAAAACTTCCTAACGTGTAGCGGAACACTGGGCCGGTCGCTTCTGGAGTTCAGTAAACTAAGTGTGTTGTAGTGGAGGAAGATCAAGGACAAAATCAAGTTGAACCAAGGATATTCTCGGTCTGTTGTTTTATCCTGGCAGAAAATCTATCAGGCTGGGATCTGGTGGAGGGTGAAACTAAGGACAGGAGGAGAGTTATGCAGCTGTACTGGGGTACTGGAGGCCTAATGGTCAGCTCAGTCACACTGGGAGATGAAGAGGGTGGAAGACAGCTTGTCTATATGAATGGATGCCATTTAGTGGACGCTTTTATCCAAAGCTCAGTCATGCAAGGACATAAGCCCTGTCTGGATATACCATGTTATGTACGTATGTGCGTGTGTTATTTAGCAGACATCATTTGTTGCATCTACAGTCCCAGCAGGACTCGAACCCACAACCTTGGCACTGCCAGCACCCTGCTCTACCAACTGTGCAACCATCTTGAAAATAAATTTAATAGCGATGAATGCATTGTTATGAATCATGCCTTTCATGACTTTGATGAATGCATTGTTATGAATCTTGTCTTTCATGACTTTCACTCAAACATGATGTCTAATACCTATGAATTAACTATGAGCTGCACAGGTCATATGACTTCCAGTCATTTGACAGCATAAATGATGCAGAGACTGTCCACACTGTTGCTATGGTGGTTTTGATGCTACATCAGAGGGAGGCTGGTGGAGGTAGAAATCAGAGGACGGGCTCATTGTAATGAGTGGAACGGAATGAGGAACGGTAGAAAACACGTGATACCATTCCTCATTCCGTTCCACGCATTACATTGAGCTCGTCCTCCGATTTCTACCTCCACCAGCCTCCCTTGTCGTCCTCCGATTGCTACCTCCACCAGCCTCCCACTGGGCTGAGATATACGGTCCAGTCCTGGAGCGTTTGAGTGCCACTGAAAGTTAGATGAGATGAAGGATGAGTCATGATGGAAGCCAGGCCATATTATTGTCTTCAGTAACAAGATGATTGACCTCGTCTAACCGGCAATCTCGCTAATCGATGCTCATCAATTTGTGATCATCTCTTCATCATTATTTAATCATCACTTCACTATGATTAAAACTAGGCCACAGCTGCGATCAGAGTCTGAAGGGGAAGTCATTGTTGGATGGAGTCCTCTGTGATGTATTCATGCTGTCTTCTTGCCTGCTCCTTTGTGAAATAATAAAACGTTGTTGAAACTACCTGAGGGAGGAAGTGACCTTGATGGTGGTGGCAGTGTTGTAGAATAGAATACTGACACTTGAAACAGCCAAGATTCTAAGATCATGAGATTCTAAAGGTGCTTCCACACCTGACACACATACACCTGGTTTGTTGCGGACTGAAAAAGGAGGCAGGATAGATGTCTGTGTTGTTAGCAAAGCTCTGTCTCTCAGGAGTCTGAAAGATAGAGAGATGGAATTATGAACTTTCAGAAAGGAGAGGAGAGAGATTATGCTGTTTATTACTCCATCTGAACTTGGCTGCACACTGAACAATCGGGCCATAATTCCCCAAAAAAGGATCTCGGGCCCCTTCCATTAGAACCGTGGTGCGGTTCTTTACTAGTGTGAACACAATTTGGTAAAGGTCCGGACCAATCACAGGAAGTAAACTATTTGTGGGTTAATGTTTGGTGGATGTTGTTGATGTTAGCAGGTAGCAGACAGCCGTACAGGAAAGCAGAAAGACACAAAGGTTCTAAAAAAGATCTGGGGCTCACATGGAAGATGAAGAGGTCACATGGAAAGATGAAGAGGTCACATGGAAAGATGAAGAGGTCACATGGAAAGATGAAGAGGTCACATGGAAGATGAAGAGGTCACATGGAAAGATGAAGAGGTCACATGGGAAGATGAAGAGGTCACATGGAAGATGAAGAGGTCACATGGAAGATGAAGAGGTCACATGGAAAGATGAAGAGGTCACATGGAAAGATGAAGAGGTCAAACGCCTCTTGGAAATATGAGCCGACTTCATAAAAGAACAGCTCGAGAAAACACAAAAATGCACAAAAATATAGAACCGTTCAACATGTTCATGTATAGAACCTTTCAACATGTTCATGTATAGAACCTTTCAACGTCTCCATGTATAGAACCTTTCAACATGTTCATGTATAGAACCTTTCAACGTCTCCATGTATAGAACCTTTCAACGTCTCCATGTATAGAACCTTTCAACGTCTCCATGTATAGAACCTTTCAACGTCTCCATGTATAGAACCTTTCAACGTCTCCATGTATAGAACCTTTCAACATGTCCATGTATAGAACCTTTCAACATGTTCATGTATAGAACCTTTCAACATGTTCATGTATAGAACCTTTCAACATGTTCATGTATAGAACCTTTCAACGTCTCCATGTATAGAACCTTTCAACGTCTCCATGTATAGAACCTTTCAACGTCTCCATGTATAGAACCTTTCAACATGTTCATGTATAGAACCTTTCAACATGTTCATGTATAGAACCTTTCAACGTGTTCATGTATAGAACCTTTCAACATGTTCATGTATAGAACCGTGGTGTGCTTGCAGTTGTGAACCAAACCGGCCCAAATGAAACAACCAAGAGAACTTTGAGTCCAACTTTAGCAAGTGGACCAGGTGTGAAAGCCGCCTCTGGAGCGTTGAAGCAGGTGTTAGCAGGGTACCAGGGTACCAGGGTACCTATCAGAGAGGACATCTAATGTTCTCTGGGCCCCAGTTTGATTCAGCAAATAGTGCTGAGCAGAGCAAAAAAATACCTTACAACTAGAATACTCTACAGCAGGGGTGCCCACACTTTTTTCGGCTTGCGAGCTACTTTCAAAATGACCAGGTCAAAATGATCTACCTACATTAAAACATGCTAAATATATATTGCGAAATATAGACATGTGAATGCATGGTGACACGTGACCCGTAGAAGAGAAGCGATCTCAGACTGGCCGCATTGTACGTCAATCAAGTGGCGCACTCACACTGGCTCAACTGCCTCGTACCGTGCTGAAGCACAAATGTCCGTCGTAAAAAAAAATGTCACGCGATCGACTGGTCGATCGTAATTGACGTATTGGGCACCCCTGCTCTACAGCATGATTTTTACTGTATCTTGATTATAACAATGGTTGTGAGAGAACTGTATCATTGCATATCATGGAAATGCTAGACGCAGTATTCAGACCTCCCATCGGATTATTTCTCATTGTGTCTCGACATTTTACGGTAAAGATGGCCAACTTTGTCCCGATTTGACTAATTCATGCACATGCAAATTGGGGCCCCATGTCTCTGTAAGGTTAACACAAGATGGCCACTCATGTCCTCTCCCTTTAAGACTGACCACATCTGACACAGACACCAATATGGGGCAGATGTACCAACCTTGTTACCACAAGAGGAGTATCCAGGACACAACACAAGCAGTCATGTCAGCATTTTGTGTGATAGCATACAGGCTACATAGCCTGCTCCCAAGCGTATATACTTCAGCCAAGTGTTCTTAGAATAGCCTAACACTCATCATCCCCGTGCCAAGCCAGAGTTGGCTGAATCACCACAGATTTGGGACTTACATCCCTCTCCAACCCATCCGACCTATTCAGCACTGAATTTACATATCAACACCGATTTAAAAACACTCAGTTCTTACAAACACACTAACATAAGCCCCCTCCCAAAAAACTTCCCCAGCCTCAGGAGAGAATGAAAGCAATTCAGTTCAAGGTGTAGGCCCTGGGCCCGGGTCTTATGGGCCTGGGGCTGGACCGGTGCAGCCCCCCCCCAATCAACCCTGCTCCTCCTGGTTGGAGGAGCAGTCATTAATTTAGTGGCACTCAGCCAGCAGCTCCACTGGGGGTTCTCCTGATTGGTCCACCTGTACTTGCATTGATACTCAGTTCAAAAGCCCCTCAGTGAGGAGTCTGGCAGCGCTGTGCCTTCAAGCTGCGCTTCATTGACTCCGCCCCTCCAGAACTTTGAGAATGATAAGGATTCCCAGAAGCAGCAGAAGTCTTAAAGCACAATGAACGCCTGGAAAACAATGTTTCCTTCATCTCCATCCAACTACAGAGAGCCTTCCCTGCGGACGCCCTGCCAGGGTTTTGGAGGTCGGCTGTTGGAGTATCAAGAGAACTTTTCAGTTTATTTATGACTGTTCTGGCAGAGCCTCTTTCCTGTCTGTGTTGATGCAGGAGGTAACTACAGCTGTCCTGATGCTGTACTACAACCACAGCAGTGGAGGCTGGTGGAGGTGGAAATCGGAGGATGGGCTCATTGTAATGCATGAAACGGAATAAGGAATGGTATCAAACACTCCATCCCTCATTCCATTCCATCCATAACACGTGTTTGATACCAATCCTTATTCCATTACAATGAGCTGATCCTCTGCCTCCACCAGCCTCCACCAGCCTCCACCAGCCTCCCCTGGACCACATATGAAGCACTGTGATGTCATAAGAGACTGCGTAAGGGTTTGAATATTGATCATTTTGCTCCAGTTTTAGCGGTAATTGAATCATCTAGTCAATGAGGAACGGAACAGTGTTCCATTAAAGTCTCATTCTTTATCCAAACTGATTGAGAATGCTAATGGCATGTGCCTTTTAAAAGGCAATTACCTAATTGGATGCAGCCTCATTCATAATAACAGCAGCATGATTGTGCAGAGCCGTGTGTTAATCTCCTGTCTGCTGGAAGTGAACGAGACACGCAGCTCCACATGACATCTACGTCTCCTCTCCTGTTCTGTGGGTTAGGGTTAGCCCTAACCCTAACCCTAACCCATCTACGTCTCCTCTCCTGTTCTGTGGGTTAGGGTTAGCCCTAACCCTAACCCTAACCCATCTACGTCTCCTCTCCTGTTCTGTGGGTTAGGGTTAGGGTTAGGGCTTCTGTGTCTCTCAGACGGTTTCATTCATCACAACATCTCTGGAGCTGGGAATAAAGAAGCTTAAAAGGCAGAAGAGAATAGTGAAGTGAAAGAGAAGAGATCAATAAAATGCAAAATATTAATTTAATTGTTATTAATAAGTGGCCAGCAGAGTACTTGCAGTTGAATGTGAATGGGGGGGTGGAGGAGGGGGGTATAGGGGAAGAGGGCAAGAGGCTGTCAAACAATGTGATTGGAGGGATGGAGGCTACTTTTTAATTTCCCAGAGTGGTCCTAAAGCAGTGTCTCACGCCTGGAGACTGGGATTAAATTAGGACCCGCGACGACAGAAAGATGCATCCAGAACCCCGGGTCCATCCATCCGACAGCCAACTGGACCCTCACACACACCCCGAATAAGTGGAACGGACACTGGAGCAGGGGGCCATTTCTCAAATGTGCCCCCGGAAAACTCATCCCAGGACCCCTGCTCCTTCCCTCCCCCCTCCTCCCTCCCCCCATGATACCTCCTGTTCTAGAGATTATACAGAACATAAATGATTCCCCAGTTCTAGAGATTATACAGAACATAAATGATTCCCCTATTCTAGAGATTATACAGGAGATAAATGATTTGCCCCCTGTAATTGTGTGGAGACACTGCTCTGAATAATGACTGAAACCCAGCGGGTCTGGGAGTGGTGACGGTGGAGGGACAGTAAAGGGGCTGGAGTTGCGGTTTGAACTGTGCATAGAAATTCAGTTCTAGTTCTCTTGCTTCAGGCGTTCCTCATTTTTAAGCAGTTATTTTCAGTGGTTTTTATAGTTCTTCATATTGAACGTGTATTCGCTAATTGATTCATGATAGTTATGATAGCTCCTCAGTAACGTTCTACCAACGTGTGTTTGATACCATTCTTCATTCCGTTCCATGCATTACAATGAGCCCATCCTCTGATTTCTACCTCCACCAGCCTCCCCTGCTGTATATGTATTTTGATTGAGGGGATCAGCCTCCCCTCCCTGGTCCAGACAGCAGCATCTCCAGGGGCGTGGCCTGTCTGATGTAAGTATCGCCATGGTGACGCTGCTTGTTTTGGACTGTGGAATCCCTCGACACCCAGGGTGACTTGCCAACAGGTAGAGAGGTCCCCTATCTACCGACCCCCCAGGAGAGGTCCCCTATCTACCGACCCCCCAGGAGAGGTCCCCTATCTACCGACCCCCCAGGAGATCCAACCTCACTGACCCAACCTCACTGACCCAACCTCACTGACGCTGCAAAAACAGCGTTGTTTACAGATCTGGTTATGTCATTGCACCAGTGGAGGCTGGTGGAGGTAGAAATTGGAGGACAATGCAGGGGAGGCTAGTGGAGGTAGAAATTGGAGGACGAGCTCATTGTAATGCATGGAACGGAAAAAGGAATGGTACCATTCTAACGGGGGGGGGCTGTGTTTGGGAAGCGGGGGGGTGCTGTAGGTGTATGTTTGGGAGACGGGAGGGGGGGGGGGGGGTCAGGGGTGCTGTAGGTGTGTGTTTGGGAGGCGGAGGGGGGAGTGGGGGTGGCGCTGTAGGTGTGTGTTTGGGAGGCGGGGGGGGCAGCTGCATGTGTTTGTGTGCAGTTATTTGGTGTTTTCGCAGACACACATTTCTGTTCCCTGCAGGTTTCAGCGTGCTCTGTTAATGAGAACCCCCCAGCATGCATTCGTTATTTATAAACCCCACCCCCCAGAGGCTGCTGCCTTTTGACGCCTGTTTCTCCCTTTCTCTCTGTAATCCTTCCCTTTCTGTCTGGAGGAGAAACTCTTCCGCTTGTGTGTCTCCCTCTCTCTCTCTCTCTCTCTCTCTCTCTCTCTCACCCTCTCTCCCTCTCTCTCTCTCTCTCTCTCTCTCTTTCTCTCTCTTTCTCTCTCTCTCTCTGTCTCTCTCTCTCTGTCTCTCTCTCTTTCTCTCTCTCTCTCTCTATTTATCCCTCTTCAGAAGTTGCACCTTCTCTCACACATAAATATTCATATTCTGCGTTACTTTTCTCAAAAACATCAGGCAGTGATGTAGGAGAGAGTCGCTGTCGATTTGTAGAGGAGGAATCTGACAAATGTTGTGATGAATAGTGTGTCTGTATGTTGTCTTATGATTCACAAATCTGAACTGCCATGTCCTTGCTAGGCTAGTGGCTAGGCTAGTCTATTATGATTATGACAACACTGATATCACCCAAACACTGCATACTACTAATAAAGGGTGGACACGATTGAAGAAGTCAATGCAGTCATGAATGAACGAAAAATTTAAAATTATTCCTCATTATTCCTTTGAAATATCACAAATATGAACAACCACACGAACAATATTATTCATCTATTCAGATGGGTATTAGGTTTATCTTCATAATCATCTGTCTCACAGCTTTGTTTACAATCCTTCTCCATGTTCAACAACTTTGATCTGATTCGGATGTTCTAATTAATGATGTTGACTGTTCTAGAACCAACTCCACATTTCATGTCCTCCTGCATCCCTGTACATACCTGCCTCTCTCCCAGGCATCAGCCCATTCATCTGTTCTTTATTAAACCTGAATATGGAAATCCCTGTTCATAAAACTGTCTGCCATCTCTCTCTCTGATCTCAGATGAATTGCCGGAGGAGTTTACCAAATCCTCTCCCCTGCTTTTAATCCAGGGAGGCAGAGAAGAAAGCACTATCTCCCCTTTTCATGATGGAGATGGTAATCTGAAAGACGGGATAGATTTAGAAAATCCTTAATGGAGATGCTTCCCAGTAAACATGCTTGTTCAGGGACATGTAAGAAGCCCTGGGGTCCTGGTGGGGATCTAGACAGGCAGGGTGGACCTGGACCCCAGGCTGGGGTCCTGGTGGGGATCTAGACAGGCAGGGTGGACCTGGACCCCAGGCTGGGGTCCTGGTGGGGATCTAGACAGGCAGGGTGGACCTGGACCCCAGGCTGGGGTCCTGGTGGGGATCTAGACAGGCAGGGTGGACCTGGACCCCAGGCTGTGGTTCTGTGCTGCCTCAGATATCCTCCTTTAACTCTGTCCTGTTCAGCACTGTTGGGACTGGTACTGTAACCAGGCCAGCCCAGTACGGTTCAGTACAGTTGGGACTGGTACTGTAACCAGGCCAGCCCAGTACGGTTCAGTACAGTTCAGCTCGGGTCTGAGGTGTGAAGTAGGGTTGTGTCGTTAACCATGCTAGGTGTGGGTAAAGACCAGGGGAGGCTGGTGGAGGTAGAAATCGGAGGACTGGCTCATTTAATGCATTGAACGGAATGAGGAATGGTATCAAACACGTGTGTTTGACACCATTCCTTATTCCATTCCATGTATTACAATGAGCCTGTCCTCTGTTTTCTACCTCCACCAGCCTCCCCTGATAAAGACATTTTGGTATGTAACCTGGTGTGTAGACCTCCTTCCTGTCTGAATGGTATCAGTGTGGGAGTGAAAGGAAAGTAAGGACAGTAAATGTGATTCTTGGTCCACTCTGGGTAATATTTGTGGATTTTTTTTACTAAAACATTTGCCTTTATTTGAATTAAAACATTGAGTTGTTCAGAGAATAGTATTATACACAAATGAAACATCCAAGAACTTACAGCATCATCCACAGTTTAATTAGCAAAACAAAACACCATGCTTGTCATTTCAACATTAAGTTAGAATCCAATCTTTCAAAAACCTCCGACTGAGTAAAAAAAAGTGCAAATATATACAAAACACTTCATTGCAGCCAGCGTTGTAAAGGACTCCTCACTACAACTCCTTCAAACTAACAAACCAAAATATAAAACCCAAAACAATAATTTAAAAAGAAACATTTTAAACAAATAATTATACAAAATATATTTATATATTTATATTGAATTAAGGACTAGGCAGAGTAATCATCCATCAGTCATCAATCACAAAGCTACTCTCTCTCCTGACAAAGTTAATAAATTCCATATATCTTTGAAGCTGTAAACAATTTGTTACGTTTAAATCGATTAAAACATTTGGGATAAACAGACAAAACCGACAAATAAATTAGAATCAATTTATCTGAGACAAATGTAGTTTTTTTTTTTTTTTTTTTTTACTAGAACACTGACTGAAATGTAGTGATTGGTCTAAAACGGACATAGCTTCTACTGAATCTACTGAGAAACACCACGTTTCCTCACTTCCTTACATGGTTGTTACAGGTGCTTTCTGCTGTTTAAATACAACATTACAAAATCAGACCATAGTAGTGGAGTCTGCAGTGACTCTGAGTTCTACAGCCTCCCCTGGCCCCTCACTGTTTACATGTCATGTGGATGTAATACAGCCTTTGGATTGGATTACAGATTTGGATTACAGAATTAGATTCCAGATTTGACCAGAAACCTGATACCCTATTCGCTGCGTGGGTTGTACCGCACGGTTGGCTTATAGACGGAAAGATCCTGACCGGATTCCAACCTGATGATGGTATTAACCAGGGAGGTGCTTAGTCAAAATTCATGACTTCCCCGTTCCAGATTTATGATTAGTTTTAATTTTGGAAAGTGGCTCAACCAAAGCGTTTGATATTTGTAATATACCTGTGAATGCTGACAGTGCAGCTCTGTCTCTGGGCAGAGCTGCCAGCCTTTTCACACTGAGTCATTTTCACCCCAATGGATGAAGCCCACCCGGACCCAGATACAGCCCACCCAGACCCAGATACAGCCCACCCGGACCCGGACCCAGATACAGTACAGTACTGACCCCGTTTCATCTTCCCCTGCCCCAAAAATAACACATGGAGGTTCAAACCAACGCTCCTTAATGACGATCCCGCAGCTATTAAGATGCTAATGAGCTCCAGATTTTTATTTGAAAATGTTTCAAGGCCAAATTCTAAATTGATTTAGTGCCTATCTACAGTGTGCATCTCCACACAGACACAAAGGGTTCTCTCTGTCTCTGTCTCCGTCTTTCTCTCTCTCTCTCTCTCTCTCTCTGTCTCTCTCTCTCTGTCTCCGTCTTTCTCTCTCTCTCTGTCTTTCTCTCTCTCTCTCTCTCTCTCTCTCTCTCTCTCTCTCTCTCTCTCTCTCTCGTGAGGATTTAATGAAATGTGTGCCGTGTTGTGAGAAGGTATCAGAATGGCTCTTTTGTTCCTGGCTGACAGGCTAATTCTTCCTCAGTAATGAGGTTGTTTCTGATCCATTTCATTTCCATCTAAATAAGGTTGTGCTGTGGTAAAGCAAGGTCCCTCATCACAAAACAACTTGAGGGTTTCAGACCTGTACACTAATAGATCAAAGTATTGTTGTTTCATTTCCTGTATCAAAGTAGATCATTGTAACTGTAATCTTTGAAAACTTGATTCATAAAAAAACACCAGTTAGTTCCACTGAAAACTCTTCTGTTGAAAAACTCACGAGTACAACATTGTTTCTGGGTTTTTGAAGCACTAATTGGAAAACAGAAACATTATGGTATAAAAATGGACCCAGGTTATTCCATGACAGTGTGTCTCTGTCAAGGCTCTCTCTATACAGTCTGCCTCAGGGACAGCAACGTCATTTCAGGCTTTATCCTACTCCATGAACAACCTATCAAAGATATGTTATTGTACCTGACTTAAAGAACATGATTGAATCCCTGGTTCATGATATGTATTATATGGTATTATATAACATGAGGGCCGACCCTAACAACACTGATTCTCCCTCGTTCCTAAAGACAAACAAGATATCTCTTTATTCTCCTCCATGTCTCTGGTCCATATGAGTCTGGTCCATATGAGTCTGGTCCATAAGAGTCTGGTCTATATGAGTCTGGTCCATAAGAGTCTGGTCTATAAGAGTCTGGTCTATGAGTCTGGTCTATATGAGTCTGGTCTATATGAGTCTGGTCCATATGAGTCTGGTCTATATGAGTCTGGTCCATATGAGTCTGGTCTATAAGAGTCTGGTCTATGAGTCTGGTCTATATGAGTCTGGTCTATATGAGTCTGGTCCATATGAGTCTGGTCTATATGAGTCTGGTCTATATGAGTCTGGTCCATATGAGTCTGGTCTATATGAGTCTGGTCCATATGAGTCTGATCCATATGAGTCTGGTCTATAAGAGTCTGGTCTATATGAGTCTGGTCTATAAGAGTCTGGTCTATATGAGTCTGGTGTTGTATGTTAGTTAAAGACTTGAGAGTACGGAGGAGCCCAACTGACACCCCAAGGCTGTGTTCAGTAATGTTCAGTCCCTAACGCTGTACAAAAACAAGAGAGTACATTCTTGTGGAAAAAATTAAAATAAATATGAAATAAATAAAGAAAAACAAATCAATAAATACTTCATCATCATTTGAGAAGGCTTGAACCACATGTACTGTAAGTAGACGGACTAAACTAAAAGTCATGTATCCGACCCACCCCACCCCTCTAAATGCCAGACTTGGTATCCCCCAGTAGAGGAGCATCAGGAAACAACAACACAGGTGGAGACTGAGCTGCAGTACCACCCACTGAACACCAGGAGCGCTACACTAACTACTGCTGTGAAAAGAGAAAGTCGTCAACAACACAGAGCAATGGCATTGAACAGCTGATCAAAACGCCATGCAGCATACTAACTCCCTCACAAGGACCTGGAGGTAAACAGAATGATGGATGGAGGCCTCCTGATAGGTGCATCAGTATTCAGCGTGGCCACCCCCCTCTCCGCTGTCAGGATGGTAATGGGACCAGAGGCCAGGGGAGAGGAGGTCCTCTCTGTAAGCTAATGAGAGGCTGACCTCCAGAGGTCATATGACCACCGCCCCTCACATTCAAATATCCAAGTCTCATACTGGATCCACAGCATTTGTTTTGTTAGTGAGATAAAACACAATGAATATAATGTCTACCCCACCCCCACCCCCCCACCCCCCGGGGTGCCTGGTGTTCCGCATATGTTCGAGGTGTCATTTGCAATATGGCCGACGTCTCAACGTCTCATATGAACGGAAATGTGACTAAACAGACGGGTTACCGTGAGTTACCGTGAGCGGGAGAGAGCGTCTGACGGTCCGTATGGAGCTGTTGCGGTTCAGAGTCGTACGATTATGGAACATGGCTTCCTGTTTTAGCACTTATTGCTCTTGATGGATCAACGACATTTAGGATGCTTGGGTAATATGGGTGAAAAAATAACCATTGTTTCCACGACAGCAGTAGTGCTGCCCCCCCCCCCCCCCCCCCCCCCAGCCCCCCCGACGTATTCACAGTGGTACAGACACAGGGATCCACAGACAGGTGGACAGGTTCAGTAAAGGTGGGACCATAGAATCATAGAACTCACAGAATGTTCTATTCATTCTTATTCTATGGTTGGAACGTCCATATAAGGAGAGGGCTTAATTCACTTCCTGTTAGAATGCATCTCAAAAGGCAAACCTTTGAAAGGACTCTGAGCCCCGCCTCCCCGCCCCGCCCCCCCGCCCCGCCCCGCCAGCGCAGGATCCATTTGGCCCCAAATTCACCAACAACAGAAAAGAAAGACAAAAGAAAACAAAGGCGCTTTGTAGCTATGGCATTTGAGAGAGGAGGGGGCGTGGCCTCCCCTCCAGCTCCGCCTCTCCCCTCAGGTGACGTCAGGTCATCAGGCCTCTGGACCGCCCACTATTTGGTCTCTTCTGTCCACACGACCCTCCTCTGACCTCTGACCCTGACGCAACACAACATCCTCCAGGCCCGTCCTCCTGAGCCCAGAGCTGAAGCGTCTGACGTGTTTCTGACTCTGTTGTTGTTGTAAGACACACAGCAGACATCCGTCAAATCCACAGTCCAAACCTTTACGTACATGTTTACTTTTCAGCATTTTCCTTTTTTTTTTCTTTTTTTTTTTCCTTTTTACAACTCTGCTGATCCCAGGACCCCCCCCCCCCCCCCCCCACCCCACCCCCCCATGGCACTAGCTTGGCGTTCAGCACAGTTTCCCAGGCGACTGTTGGCCTCTATTGGAATGTATCTCGTAGTTTCCACAGTATTCCATCAGGATAGGCAGTTACTAAAGAGTCCGTCATCGCAAAAGGCCAGTGTGAAGAAGAAGAAGAAGAAGAAGAAGTAGAAGTAGAGGAAGAAGAAGAAGAAGAAGAGGAAGAAGAAGGAGGAAAAGAAAAGAAAAACAAACGACGACTCTTGAAGAATGTCTCACTGGCTTCATGGCAGGTAGAGAGAGGTTTCTGAGGGAGTGAGGACTCCATCGGGCCCAGAAGCGGGCCTGTGTGTTCTGTGGTACGTCGGCTCATGTTGTGCTGTGCTGTGGTTCTTTTGTTGATTGTCCAGTGTCTTGTGTCTCTCTGTTTCTATTTGCACAAGCTGTGGTACAGTATGTTCCAACACAGGTCAGTTCACCAGTTCAACCAACCCCCCCTCCCCCCCTCCTCCCCCCACACACACACCCACCCTCCTCTGACACCCCCGGACCCCCCCCTCCCACCCCCCCACCCTCCCCCGCCCCCCCC
>NC_139662.1:24294345-24304345 GCF_951799395.1 Argentina silus
ATAAAACTCTTTAAAAAAAACTGGGTGCAAAATAAGAACAGGAGAAAAGATCAAGAAAGCGACACGGTAGACAGGGTAGACAGGTTAGACAGTAGACATGGTAGACAGTAGACAGGGTAGACAGTAGACGAGGTAGACAGGGTAGACAGGTTAGACAGTAGACATGGTAGACAGTAGACAGGGTAGACAGTAGACGAGGTAGACAGGGTAGACAGGTTAGACAGTAGACAGGGTAGACAGTAGACAGGGTAGACAGTAGACGAGGTAGACAGGGTAGACAGGTTAGACAGTAGACAGGGTAGACAGTAGACAGGTTAGACAGTAGACATGGTAGACAGTAGACGAGGTAGACAGGGTAGACAGTAGACAGTAGACAGGGTAGACAGGTTAGACAGTAGACAGGGTAGACAGGTTAGACAGTAGACAGGGTAGACAGTAGACAGTAGACAGGGTAGACAGGTTAGACAGTAGACAGGGTAGACAGGTTAGACAGTAGACAGGGTAGACAGTAGACAGGTTAGACAGTAGACATGGTAGACAGTAGACGAGGTAGACAGGGTAGACAGGGTAGACAGTAGACAGGGTAGACAGGGTAGACAGGGTAGACAGGGTAGACAGTAGACATGGTAGACAGGGTAGACAGTAGACAGGGTAGACAGTAGACAGGGTAGACAGGGTAGACAGGGTAGACAGTAGACAGGGTAGACAGTAGACAGGGTAGACAGGGTAGACAGGTTAGACAGTAGACATGGTAGACAGGGTAGACAGTAGACAGGGTAGACAGTAGACAGGGTAGACAGGTTAGACAGTAGACAGGGTAGACAGGTTAGACAGTAGACAGGGTAGACAGGGTAGACAGTAGACAGGTTACAATGAGTTATAGAAGAAGTGTGCGTGTGTGTGTTATGTGTGTGCATGCGCGTGCGTGTGGTGTGTGCGCGCATGCGGTGTGTGTGTGTTTGTGTTGTGTGTCTGTGTGTGTTGTGTGTCTGTGTGTGTGTGTGTGTTGTGTGTGCGTGTGCGTGTGTTTGTGTGTGTGCGTGTGTTTGTGTGTGTGTACATGCGTGTGTGTGTGTGTGCGTGTGCGTGTGTTTGTGTGTGTGTACATGCGTGTGTGTGTGTGTGTGTGTGTGCGTGTGTTTGTGTGTGTGTACATGCGTGTGTGTGTGTGTGTGCGCTGACCTGGTAGTGGGCCAGTGTGTTGAGTCTCTTCCAGTCACTTTCGATCTTGGTAGTCACGTCCTCATCTTGAAGGATAATCCTGGTCAGTCTACCCTGCCTCCACTCTGTTAGGAGGAACACACACACACACACACACACACACACATGAGTCTACCCTGCATTCTGTTAGGAGGAACACACACACACACACACGTCTACCTTGCATCCATTCTGTGAGAAACACACACATGCACGCACGCACGCACGCACGCACGCACGCACGCACGCACGCACGCATGCTGCCTCAAAATGAGGCAAGTAACATTCTTATTAAATGGGACACAAGGTGAGTCTCCTGTATGTCTGTAGAACTACCCCGAGTTCTAGGGGTAGTTCTAGGCTGTTCTAGGGGTAGTTTTAGGTGGTTCTAGGGGTAGTTCTAGGCTGTTCTAGGGGTAGTTTTAGGTGGTTCTAGGGGTAGTTCTAGGCTGTTCTAGGGGTAGTTTTAGGTGGTTCTAGGGGTAGTTCTAGGTTGTTCTAGCTGGTTCTAGGGGTAGTTCTAGGTGGTTCTAAGGTAGTTCTAGGTGGTTCTAGGCTGTTCTAGGGGTAGTTTTAGGTGGTTCTAGGTGGTTCTAAGGTAGTTCTAGGTGGTTCTAGGCTGTTCTAGGGGTAGTTCTAGGTGGTTCTAGGCTGTTCTAGGGGTAGTTCTAGGTTGTTCTAGCTGGTTCTAGGGGTAGTTCTAGGTGGTTCTAAGGTAGTTCTAGGTGGTTCTAGGCTGTTCTAGGGGTAGTTCTAGGTGGTTCTAGGCTGTTCTAGGGGTAGGTACCCAGGTCCATGTCGTCAGCCTGCATCCTCTGGGAGTACGGGATGCCCTTGTAGACAGCATCCAGCAGCTTGTCCTTCACCTGGGTCACCGTGTCACAGTTCAGCACCTTCACCGGGACCTCCGTCCCTGCCTCGCCCTCCGGGGGGATGCACATCAGCGTCTGGGAGGGAGGGAGGGGGAGGGAGGGAGGGAGGGAGGGGGAGGGAGAGAGAGAGAGAGAGAGAGAGAGAGAGAGAGAGAGAGAGAGAGAGAGAGAGAGAGGCAAAATAAGTTGTTAGTCAATAGTGTTTTTGTAAATGTATCAAGGGTTGTATTGGAATGAGATTGTGTAGTCTCTCTGTAGTCTCTAGTCTAGGTGGATTCATCAGGTACACGTCAATCTTTACACATGTAAACTTTACACATGTACAGGTACAGTAAACATCATGTAAACTGCCAAAGTGTAGGAGTGGAATTGAGGGGAATTGTTATTGTGAGTAAAGTTAAATGAGGGACAGAGAGAGCAGCAGGTTGGTCACTTCCTTCAGAAAATTAAAAAGAATAAAACTCTCCTCAGGTGTTTGTTTTTCATCAATCACTCTGAACACTTATCAATAGTCGCCACGAGCAACCATATTAACTGCATCGTCGATAATGAAGATTTCATCTGTTTGAAGACAATCTGAGAGAATGCAGGGACTGATCTGCATCCATCTGAGCCCTCCTCAGGTCGGTAGAAAACTGACAGGGACATTGATTCAACTACAAACAGGGATTTATGTGACTCAGTGTAGCCCAGTTAAAGGGAGGGGAGGATGGGGTGGAGGGGAGGAGGGGAGGATGGGGTGGAGGGGAGGGGGGGAGGATGGGGTGGAGAGATAATGTCTCCTCACGAGGCCAATTTCTCTCTCACTCACTCATACACTCACACACTCACACACACACACACACACACACACACACACACACACACACACACACACACACACACAAACTCTACACAGAGGTTATCATGTCACTGTTCAATGAATATGATCATCAATAATTGAATCTTGTTCCACTGTTTGGCTAAAGTGTGTTTTGTAAATACATGAAAGTTACACAGTGTGTGTTGGTGCTGGTGTTGATGGAGGGTGAACAGTGTGTGTTGGTGCTGGTGTTGATGGAGGGTGAACAGTGTGTGTTGGTGCTGGTGTTGATGGAGGGTGAACAGTGTGTGTTGGTGCTGGTGTTGATGGAGGGTGAACAGTGTGTGTTGGTGCTGGTGTTGATGGAGGGTGAACAGTGTGTGTTGGTGCTGGTGTTGATGGAGGGTGAACAGTGTGTGTTGGTGCTGGTGTTGATGGAGGGTGAACAGTGTGTGTTGGTGCTGGTGTTGATGGAGGGTGAACAGTGTGTGTTGGTGCTGGTGTTGATGGAGGGTGAACAGTGTGTGTTGGTGCTGGTGTTGATGGAGGGTGAACAGTGTGTGTTGGTGCTGGTGTTGATGGAGGGTGAACAGTGTGTGTTGGTGCTGGTGTTGATGGAGGGTGAACAGTGTGTGTTGGTGCTGGTGTTGATGGAGGGTGAACAGTGTGTGTTGGTGCTGGTGTTGATGGAGGGTGAACAGTGTGTGTTGGTGCTGGTGTTGATGGAGGGTGAACAGTGTGTGTTGGTGCTGGTGTTGATGGAGGGTGAACAGTGTGTGTTGGTGCTGGTGTTGATGGAGGGTGAACAGTGTGTGTTGGTGCTGGTGTTGATGGAGGGTGAACAGTGTGTGTTGGTGACATCAACTGACATCAACACTCCCTTCACACAGCCTAGAAAACACAGCATGACAAACACTTTACATGAAGGTGCACCTACTGTTTCCAGTACACTGTAATTACATGTGTAGTAACACAAGAAATTACACAAGTAACAATGCTTCACTAAGGTGGCGTTCCAGGTGTGTGGTAACTGCGTGGTAACAGGTATGATGATGTACTGTGTAACTGCGTGGTAACAGGTATGATGATGTACTGTGTAACTGCGTGGTAACAGGTATGATGATGTACTGTGTAACTGCGTGGTAACAGGTATGATGATGTGTAGCAGCATGTTAATGTTGTCACTGTCCTGTAGGGGGCAGCGCCATCATCAGCTGACCTACAGCAGGACCAATCACCACCAAGGTGAACGGGTCCATCAGAGAGGTCAAACGCTGCTGGTCAGAGACCCCCCCCCCCCCCCCCCCCCCCACCTCTGCCCGCCACTCCATCAATATTAACTCATGACGAGACCAGTGGTGTGTGTATGTGTGTGTGTATGTGTGTGTGTATGTGTGTGTGTGTGTGTGTGTGTGTGTGCTGGTGTCAGCCCTAATCAGGTGATTACCACAGTATGGTGCAACCCTGCAGCATCTGCCCCCGCCGCGCCAAGCCCAACCCCCCCCCCCCCGCCCCCCGCCCCCCCCCATGCTGAACCGTTAACAAGCGTAGCATCACTGATTAAAAAGCCATTACACAGGAAGTGACTGTACGGGCTCACGAAGGAACCAGGTAGAGGGTTCTAGAACCTGTCCTAGGTTCTAAGATGTCCTGGTTCTGGTGTGTTATGTTGTGTAGGAGGTGTGTAAAAGTGAGACATCCAGAACCACACCTGAATCAAGCCATTTACCTGGGGCTGCAGGGGGGGGCTGGGGCTGTAGGGGGGGGCTGGGGTAGGACTCACACTGGGGCTGCAGGACGGCAGACTGCACACTAGAGACCTTCCTGACCATCACTGCAGGTCCCTGTGTGTGTGTGTGTGTGTGTGTGTGTGTGTGTGTGTGTGTGTGTGTGTGTGTGTGTGTGTGAGATATAGATACAGCACCTCAGGGATCATGTGTCTCTTTAGGGGCTAATTGCCCTAATCTGCCATTCTGTCCATCTATCTCTCCTCCAGCAGAGCCAGATGAACCAGTTCCACTCTCCACTGTGGGGCTACGCCTCCCACGCAGTAAACTGCTGATTCATGGAGGGGGGGGGGTATGGGGGGGAGTCGTGTATCCGACCCAGTCAGCGTATTGGTGTTTTTTCTCATATAAATAATGAATATGAGGTAATATCTGGAGGTAATATCTGAGCATTCCTGCTCTGGTTCTGAGTCTCATTCCTCCTGTTGCGGCGTGAAGCTTTTATGTGATGGAGAGTAAATCACGGTACTTCCTGGCAGCGGTGCTGTGTTGGCGTCTGGGCGGTGTGGGCGGGTCTGGGCGGGGTGGGCGGGTCTGGGCGGGGTGGGCCAGAGTGGGTCTGGTTTACGGGCGGACAATAAATGGCTTGATTTGTTTGAGTCATTAACCCCCCCCCCCCCCCCCCGGGTGATGGAGTGCTGAGTGGGTTTGTTCCAGCATCAGTCTTCACTATTACACCAGAGTGTGTGTGTGAGTGTGTGTGTGTGTAAGAGGTGTGAGTTGTGTGTGTGTGAGAGAGAGTGTGTGTGTGTGTGAGAGAGAGAGTATGTGTGTGTGTGTGTGTGTGTAAGAGGTGTGTGTTGTGTGTGAGTGGGGGGGGGGGGGGCACTCACCAGCTGTTTGTAGTCGATCTGCTGTCTGATGAGTTTGTCCTCGCTGAGGGAGTAGCGGGCCTCCCCTGTGATGGCGTCGATGGGACCCTTCTCCATCTGCTGCTTTATGGCACAATACAGCATGAAGAGAGGCTCACCTGCACACTCCTGAGAGAGAGGGGGGAGATAACATGTGAGTGGGAGAGAGGAGGGTAGAGAGAGGGGGGGGAGAGGAGGGTAGGGGGGGAGGGAGGGGAGAGGAGGGTAGGGGGGGAAGGAGGGGGAGGAGAGGAGGGTAGAGAGAGAGGGGGGGAAGGAGGGGGAGGAGAGGAGGGTAGGGGGGGAGGGAGGGGGAGGAGAGGAGGGTAGGGGGGGAAGGAGGGTAGAGAGAGAGGGGGGGAGGGAGGGGGAGGAGAGGGTAGAGAGAGAGGGGGGAGGGAGGGGGAGGAGAGGAGGGTAGAGAGAGGGGGGGAGGGAGAGGGAGGAGAGGAGGGTAGAGAGAGAGGGGGGGAGGGAGGGGGAGGAGAGGAGGGTAGAGAGAGAGGTGGGAGGGAGGGGGAGGAGAGGGTAGAGAGAGAGGGGGGGAGGGAGGGAGAGGAGAGGAGGGTAGAGAGAGAGGGGGGGAGGGAGGGGGAGGAGAGGAGGGTAGAGAGAGAGGGGGGGAGGGAGGGGGAGGAGAGGAGGGTAGAGAGAGAGGGGGGAGGGAGGGAGAGGAGAGGAGGGTAGAGAGAGAGGGGGGGAGGGAGGGGGAGGAGAGGGTAGAGAGAGAGGGGGGAGGGAGGGGGAGGAGAGGAGGGTAGAGAGAGGGGGGGAGGGAGGGGGAGGAGAGGAGGGTAGAGAGAGAGGGGGGGAGGGAGGGGAGGAGAGGAGGGTAGAGAGAGAGGGGGGAGGGAGGGGGAGGAGAGGAGGGTAGAGAGAGAGGGGGGGAGGGAGGGGGAGGAGAGGAGGGTAGAGAGAGAGAGGGGAGGGAGGGGGAGGAGAGGAGGGTAGAGAGAGAGGGGGGAGGGAGGGGGAGGAGAGGAGGGTAGAGAGAGAGGGGGGAGGGAGGGGGAGGAGAGGAGGGTAGAGAGATGGCATCTCTTCCCTTTCAGGAGTCATTAGTGAGGATTGGGGAAGTCAGTAATTAGCCACTTAGGGCCTTTTGATGACTAAACAGTGACGCAGAGAAAACACTGTTATTTACTTGTTAGGACCGATTAATGTGACATCATTAATTACATCCTGACATCAGCAGAGAGCCACAGCAGAGACCGTCAGCCAATCAACTCATCCCCCCGCCTGGGAATCATCCCACCTTTAGGAAGTGGGCTAGTATTCAAATTCACACTCAAACAATGGACGCCAAAACCCACAACAGAAGAGGCAGAAGGGCTAATTAAGGAGGTGAAGGAGGGCAGACAGAGCAGAGACTATTATGGTCTGGATGAGTTGTTCCTCTTCATCTGTGGTGCTTTAGTGTCTGGGAATATCATCAACACAACAGGTCCTCTAGATGGGTTATTCAGTTTAAAACCAGGGGCAGGGGGCAGGGGGCAGGGGGGGCAGGGGGCAGGGGGCAGGGGGCAGGGGAGGGAGGCAGGTGGAGAGAGATGCTCCAGCAGCAGCAGGCAGGAACAACAATGGAGCCGCAATTTTGATGGGCGGGGGGGGGCGGGGGCACCTGACAGGAAACGACCACAACTGTCCAGAGCGTGATCTCACTACAGTGTTCTGCTCTCCTCCCCTCTTCTCTCCCCCCCCCCCCCCCCCCTCCCCGCTGGGCAGAGGGAGAGGTAGGTAGACTCGGTTGGTATTTGACCACAGCAGGACTAGTTATGATGATGACCAGAGAACCGAGGATCACTCTCACACTCTTCCACTCAGAACATGAGCCGAGACCTCAGACTTCCCAGTGTGCTGCTGGACAGACACACAGACAGACATCTACTTGTGTTCACCTTGACAATAAGCCTTTTGTTAACAAGTATCCAGATCAGACACACACACGCACACACACACACACACGCGCGCGCGCAGGAGCGACTCACCTTGAGGAACCGATGCAGCAGGAAGGTGAACCAGTTGGTAAGCATCTTCTCTGCTACGGACTCCGTTCTATAGAGCAGAGGACAACACTGATCAGTCTCTGACACACACACACACACACACACACACACACACACACACTCTGTGTGGAGTAAAGTAGTGTGGTGAGCATCTGGCCTGAGCTGGTCTGCTGGATGATAGTCATCTGATCACACCCAAGGACAATGTACCAGGGGAGGCTGGTGGAGGTAGAAATCGGAGGACGGGCTCATTGTAATGCATGGAACGGAATAAGGAATGGTATCAAACACGTTCCATGCATTACAATGAGACTGTCCTCTGACTTCTACCTCCACCAGCCTCCCCTGGTGTTCTACCTCCCCCAGCCTCCCCTGGTGTTCTACCTCCACCAGCCTCCCCTGGTGTTCTACCTCCCCCAGCCTCCCCTGGTGTTCTACCTCCCCCAGCCTCTCCTGACTGTACAGAATTATGCTCTGAATAACCAGGCTGGGAGGAAGTCAGAGTTCTCTGGATATGTGTGATTAAAAGGAAGATGAATCTTTTACACGACTAAAACATCTACAGAAAAAAAACCTCATATCAAATCGTCATCCACACTGGAGTGGAATTAAAAACTCTACGAAGTCTATTTCTGTTTCTTCTGAGGCCAGGCTGGGTCGGGTTCTGCTGAGACCCTTCAGCTCTACAGAACCAGCAGGTCAGAACCAGCAGGTCAGAACCAGCATGTCAGAACCAGCATGTCAGAACCAGCAGGACAGAACCAGCAGGACAGAACCAGCAGGACAGAACCTCACCGGCGCAGCAGCAGTTTGGGGTGGTTCCGGTTCTCCAGGTTCTTCTCGATGAGGTCCGCCAGCAGCTGTTTGAGGACCATGGTGGCATAGTCCATGCGGCCCTGCAGGGCCCCCATCAGCAGCGAGGCCACGTTGCCGCGGTCCCTCATGGAGAAGGAGCGCTGTTCCTCCAGGGTGTGGATAAACGTCAGCAGGAACAGCTTGTTGTGGAGCAGCTGGCTGAACAGACGCAGAGCCTTCTCCACGTTGGCTGGAGACTGGGGGGGGGGGGGCGGGGGGCACCAGGACACAAGAGGGGTGTGAGTGTGTGAGTGTGGGGGGTATACACAGAGGTGAGAGGAAACAAAATGGGGGTCCAGGGGAAGAGAAGGGGGAGAGAGAAGGGACAGAACATGAAGAAGAGACAGAAGAGAAACATTGTTTGTCAAACGCAGCATGAGGATAACAGCACAGCAGAGGCTTTCTCTAGACAAGTAGTCCACTGGCCTCCGGGGGCAGCAGCCTCCAGCCTCAACTTTTAATTAACAAGAAAGGAGGCTGGGAGAAAGAGAGAAAAGAGGTTGCTCTGAAGCTCAGCACTGAGAGAGAGAGATTAGAGAGACAGAGAGGAGACAGAAAGGAAGAGTACTGCTGGCTACTGAGCTTAAGGGATTTCTAAACAGAATCTATCATTTTCTCTTTTTTATTTGACTTTAGATGAGTTACAGCAGAGAAGCTGAGCCCTCAGGAAACACTCCCTGGATCAGACAGTGGAGAGGAGGGGAAGCACCAAGACAAGACGGAAGGAAGGTTCTCTGATGTGACAGGCGGGGATCGAACCTGGGTCTCACACACAGAAGACACAAGCGTCTACCATGGGGTGGCAGGTAGCCTGGAGGTTAAAGAGGCCGGCCAGCAATCGGAAGGTTGCTGGTTCGATCCCCGCTCCAGGAGGGATCTGGATGTGAGCTGGTGACTGGAGGGCATCATATCCAGGTCCCTACCATATTGCTGGCATCATATCCAGGTCCCTACCACTGCTGTTGTGCCCTTGAGCAAGGCACTTAACCCTGAATTGCTCCAGGGGCGCTGACTTGGCTGACCCCAGAGCCCAGCGCTCTGTTCTCCCTGGGGGGGTGTGCACGTGTGTTGTCTCGGAGGGGGGGTGTGCAGTGCGTGTGTTTTGTCTCGGGGGGGGGGGGGGGGGGGTGTGCAAAAAGACCCATTCCAACAATTGATGTGAATTGATTGCATGGCAAATAAACAGTCTTTCTTTCTTTCTTTCAATAGGCCCAGAGGACATCCTCAAGGTCTGAGGGCCACAAGTTTCACACATCTCAGCAGGGATACGCCCTCCTGAGGAGAACGTGGCTCCTAATCACCTCCACTACACTTACATCCAGCTCCTTGAGGACCGGGTGCTCCTCGATGCCGGGGAACATGACCCTCATGGTGTAGTTACGGTACTCCAGGAAGGGGATCTTCACTCCGTCCATGTCATTGGTCAGCTCCTGGATGTCCGTCTGCAGCTCTGCAAACGCTGCAGCATCACAGAAGAAGAGAGAGACATGACTGACAGTTCTGAAGGGTTAGGGTCAGGGTCAGGGATTATAGTGCGAACATTGATTTTGTAATTGATATGACTTAATGAATTAATTTATGATTAACAAATTAATCGTATTGTGAATTGTATTAAGCAGGGCTCCTC
>NC_139662.1:24314345-24321648 GCF_951799395.1 Argentina silus
TTAATGACTGAGTTAGGGTTAATGACTGAGTTAGTAACAGTTAGAAGTTAGAGTGTGTCATTAACATGGATCATCATCGTCTGAACACACCTTTCATGGAGGGAGGCTTGTCGATGAAGAAGTCTCCATCCCACACGATGGAGAAGTCCACAGGCAGGTCCCCCGTCTCATCTCCTTCATACCAGTACTGCAGGACACACACACACACACACACACACACACACACACACGAGTTATCATCCCAGTACTGTACGATACAGCACCACACACAGTAGGTGCATGATGGCCAACATGGTTCAGAGCGTCGCGGCCCTCAGAGATCCTCCTGATAGACGTGATGTCACTCAGCCTCTCTCCTCGCCTGGAACAGCTCAGAGGACACCATTATGTTCTACATACTGTACAATCAAACAACAGCCCATGAAGTAGCCTAGCTTAGCCTAGCATAACGGCCGACTGTAGCGAAGCATGTCAGGGTTAGGGTCAGGGTTAGGGTCAGGGTTAATGGTCTAGAGGGCTGAGGAGGCTTGGAGGTAATCTGGGGTTTTTCTCCTGAGTGTCCAAAATGTGGCTGTTGCTGTCTGGCAGGTGGAGGAAGAGAAGAGAAGAGAAGAGAAGAGAAGAGAAGAGAAGAGAAGAGAAGAGAAGAGAAGAGAAGAGAAGAGAAGAGGAGAGGAGAGGAGAGGAGAGGAGAGGAGAGGAGAGGAGAGGAGAGGAGAGGAGAGGAGAGGAGAGAAGAGGAGAGGAGAGGAGAGGAGAGAAGAGAGGAGGATGTGTATTATGTGTATTCATTTGACCACTGATTGGCCAAAAGAGAATGTAGAAAGGGTACCTTTAAACGAGGGGAGGCTGGTGGAAATTGGAGGATGGGCTCATTGTAATACATGGCACCGAATGAGGAATGATACCAATAACAACCTCAAATTTTTGCCTCCACCAGCCTCCCCTGGTTTAAACCTATTGCAGAGATCACAATGTTTTACAGGTTAGCTACTGTCTGTCACACACAGGGAAACATAGCAGTACCAGACCTGGACTGGTAAAGTACTGATGACCTGGCTGGTAAAGTACTGATGACCTGGCTGGTAAAGTAGAGAACATTCTTGTAGAACTGTCAGTGTTTATCATCCGTAAATCAGACCTGAGAAAACAACCAGCATCCCCCAACTCAGGGTCAAGTTAACTGCAAAATCGTCTGTGTGTGTGTATGCGCGCCTCTGTGTGTGTGTGTGTCAGTGCACACTTGCAAGTGTGTGTGTGTGTGTGTGTGTGTGTGTGTGTGTGTGTGTGTGTGTGTGTGTGAAGGTTTAAATCTTTGTGCAGCTGTTCTGAGGGGAAATATCTGGCAGCAACTGAAGCAGGAATGCAGCAGTGCAGGGTGGGGGAGCTGGGGGGGGACTGGGGGGGAGCTGGGGGGGGGACTGGGGGCAGGGTGGTGAGAGGCTGAACTAAAACCCAGTGAACCTGTTGACACGTGGCTCCACATGTCTCTATGGGGTCCTGGTGCTGGGGGGGGGGGGCTGAGAGGGTGCGTCAGGTCGTAATTGAGGTCAATTATGGATCGCTGGAGGTCAAAGGTCACTGACTACTGAATAAACTCTCCTGTATCATCACCGCATCAAAAAACCCAAACAAGTCAGCTGGAGCCGTGATGAGCTATTGTTGTTACTGCAGCCTATATCCCTCCAGATGCTAATGCTAAGCTAGCAATGAAAGAACTCCCTGCTGCTATTAGCAAACAACAAACTGCACACCTGGATGGAGCCTTTATTGTTGGAGGGGATTCCAACCACTCCAACCTGAGAACTGTACTTCCAAAATCCCACCAGCATGTCTCCTGCCCCACCAGAGGAGACAACACTCTAGATCATGTGTATACAAACATTGCTGAGGCTTACAAAGACATTCCCCTCCTCCACCTGCGACAGTCTGATCACCTCTCATTGTTCCTGTAAGTACACACCACTCATCAAACGTGTGAAACCAACAGTGAGGACAGCCAAAGTCTGGCCAGAGGGAGCGGACTCTACACTACAGCACCAGTTCAGCTGCAGACTCTACACTACAGCACCAGTTCAGCTGCAGACTCTACACTACTGCACCAGGTTCAACACACTGACTGGACTCTACACTACAGCACCAGGTTCAACACACTGACTGGACTCTACACTACAGCACCAGGTTCAACACACTGACTGGACTCTACACTACAGCACCAGGTTCAACACACTGACTGGACTCTACACTACAGCACCAGGTTCAACACACTGACTGGACTCTACACTACAGCACCAGGTTCAACACACTGACTGGACTCTACACTACAGCACCAGGTTCAACACACTGACTGGACTCTACACTACAGCACCAGGTTCAACACACTGACTGGACTCTACACTACAGCACCAGGTTCAACACACTGACTGGACTCTACACTACAGCACCAGGTTCAACACACTGACTGGACTCTACACTACAGCACCAGTTTCAACACACTGACTGGAGTATGTTGGCCACTCAGGCCACCCTGGACTCCCACACGGACACTGACTCATATGCTTCTTCTGTTCTGGATTACATCAATACATGTGTCAACAGTGTCACCACCCACAAACAGATAAGAACTTCCCCAACCAGAAGCCTTGGATGAGCAGTGAGGTCTGCTTACTGCTGAAGGCACGCGACGCCGCTTTTAGATCTGGCGATGCAGAGGCCGACAGCTCATCCAGGGCGAACCTGAAGAGGGGCATCAGGAAGGCCAAACACAACAACAAACTGCAGATTGAGGAGCACTTTCAGAACAACTCTGATCCCCAATGCATGTGACAAGGCATCCAGGCCATCACAGACCCAAAAACACAGCATCCCAAACCAGCACTGCCTCCCTCCCCGACGAGCTCAACCCTCCACCCTGACCCACCTGGATAACAACAACACCTACGCAAGGATGCTGTTCACTGACTTCAGCTCAGCATTCAACACCATCATCCCCTCCAAGCTGGTCACCAAACCCAGTGACCTTGGCATCAGCACCTCCCTCTGCAACTGGACCCTGGACTTCCTGACTAACAGACCCCAGTTTGTTAGGTTAGACAACCACATCTCCTCCACCCTGACCCTGAACACCGGTGTCCCACAGGGCTGTGTGCTGAGCCCTCTCCTCTACTCATGACTGCGTGCCTGTGCATGGCTCTAACACCATCACCAAGTTCACAGACGACACCACGGCGGTAGGCCTGATCAGTAACAACGACGAGCCGGCCTACAGGGAGGAGGTCCAGCGCCTGGCGGTGTGGTGTGCAGACAACAACCTGGCCCTCAACACCAAGAAGACCAAGGAGCTCATTGTGGACTACAGGAAAGCTGGGGGCTGCGGACACACCCCCATCTACATCAATGGGATGGAGGTGGAGCGTGTCTCCAGTTTCAAGTTCCTTGGTGTCCACATCTCCGAGGACCTCTCTTGGACCCTCAACTCCTCCACACTGGTCAAAAAGGTGCAGCAGCGTCTGTACTTCCTGAGGAGACTGAAGAAAGCCCATCTGTCTCCTAGGATCCTGGTCAACTTCTATTGGTGAACCTGACAAACTGCATCACTGTGGTATGGCAGCTGCTCTGTCTCCGACCGGAAGGCCCTGCAACGGGTGGTGAAACCCGGCCAGTACATCACCGCTGCCCAACTCCCTGCCACCGAGGTCCTCCAGCACAGGCGGTGTCTGCGGAGGGCGCGAGGCATCAGTAGGGACACCTCTCACCCCAGCCACAGACTGTTAGCCCTCCTCCCATCAGTAGGGACACCTCACACCCCAGCCACAGACTGTTAGCCCTCCTCCATCAGTAGGGACACCTCACACCCCAGCCACAGACTGTTAGCCCTCCTCCATCAGTAGAGACACCTCACACCCCAGCCACGGACGGTTAGCCCTCCTCCATCAGTAGAGACACCTCTCACCCCAGCAGCGGACGGTTAGCCCTCCTCCATCAGTAGAGACACCTCACACCCCAGCCACAGACTGTTAGCCCTCCTCCATCAGTAGAGACACCTCTCACCCCAGCAGCGGACGGTTAGCCCTCCTCCATCAGTAGAGACACCTCACACCCCAGCCACGGACGGTTAGCCCTCCTCCATCAGTAGAGACACCTCTCACCCCAGCCACAGACTGTTAGCCCTCCTCCATCAGTAGGGACACCTCTCACCCCAGCCACAGACTGTTAGCCCTCCTCCATCAGTAGGGACACCTCTCACCCCAGCCACAGACTGTTAGCCCTCCTCCATCAGTAGAGACACCTCTCACCTCAGCCACAGACTGTTAGCCCTCCTCCATCAGTAGGGACACCTCTCACCCCAGCCACAGACTGTTAGCCCTCCTCCATCAGTAGAGACACCTCTCACCCCAGCCACGGACGGTTAGCCCTCCTCCATCAGTAGAGACACCTCACACCCCAGCCACGGACGGTTAGCCCTCCTCCATCAGTAGAGACACCTCTCACCCCAGCCACAGACTGTTAGCCCTCCTCCATCAGTAGAGACACCTCTCACCCCAGCCACGGACGGTTAGCCCTCCTCCATCAGTAGAGACACCTCTCACCCCAGCCACAGACTGTTAGCCCTCCTCCATCAGTAGAGACACCTCACACCCCAGCCACAGACTGTTAGCCCTCCTCCATCAGTAGGGACACCTCACACCCCAGCCACGGACGGTTAGCCCTCCTCCATCAGTAGAGACACCTCTCACCCCAGCCACAGACTGTTAGCCCTCCTCCATCAGTAGGGACACCTCACACCCCAGCCACAGATGGTTAGCCCTCCTCCATCAGTAGAGACACCTCTCACCCCAGCCACGGACGGTTAGCCCTCCTCCCATCCGGGAGGCGGTACAGGAGTCTCCGTTCCCGCACCAGCAGGCTCAGGAACAGCTTCTTCCCTGCAGCTGTTCATCTGCTGAACTCAGAATCCCAGCAGTAGCCCAGCCCCCCCCCCAGTAGCCCAGGCCCAGGTCCAATTTAGCTTTTGCACTACTGCTTGTTTGCACAAAGCATATTTATTATATTGGTCTCTAATTATCCATCTTACATGTGTAACATACCTCAAGACCTATCGCCCTTCTTCACCTGTACATGTCACACTGATATTCATCTCCTGTATACTCACTTATTATATTCATTTATTTACACTCACTGGAATACCTATATCATGTCTTTTGCACTATTTGGTTAGACGCCAAACTACATTTCGTTGTCTCAGTACTTGTATTCTGTACAATGACGATAAAGTTGAATCTAATCTAATCTAATCTAATGATTTCTATCCATCACAGTGACGGAGGAAAATAAACTACATTTAACCTTTCTTCTGCTTCGCTCACGAGAGCATTACATTCATTCAGAAACCAGATCAGTCAGAGTTAATAGCAGTGTTAATAGCAGTGTTCAGAGCAGTGTTAATAGCAGTGTTAATAGCAGTGTTAATAGCAGTGTTAATAGCAGTGTTAATAGCAGTGTTAATAGCAGTGTTAATAGCAGTGTTCAGAGCAGTGTTAATAGCAGTGTTAATAGCAGTGTTCAGAGCAGTGTTAATAGCAGTGTTAATAGCAGTGTTCAGAGCAGTGTTAATAGCAGTGTTAATAGCAGTGTTCAGAGCAGTGTTCAGAGCAGTGTTCAGAGCAGTGTTAATAGCAGTGTTCAGAGCAGTGTTAATAGCAGTGTTAATAGCAGTGTTCAGAGCAGTGTTCAGAGCAGTGTTCAGAGCAGTGTTAATAGCAGTGTTCAGAGCAGTGTTAATAGCAGTGTTCAGAGCAGTGTTAATAGCAGTGTTAATAGCAGTGTTAATAGCAGTGTTAATAGCAGTGTTAATAGCAGTGTTAATAGCAGTGTTCAGAGCAGTGTTAATAGCAGTGTTAATAGCAGTGTTAATAGCAGTGTTCAGAGCAGTGTTAATAGCAGTGTTAATAGCAGTGTTCAGAGCAGTGTTAATAGCAGTGTTAATAGCAGTGTTCAGAGCAGTGTTAATAGCAGTGTTAATAGCAGTGTTCAGAGCAGTGTTCAGAGCAGTGTTCAGAGCAGTGTTAATAGCAGTGTTCAGAGCAGTGTTAATAGCAGTGTTCAGAGCAGTGTTAATAGCAGTGTTAATAGCAGTGTTAATAGCAGTGTTAATAGCAGTGTTAATAGCAGTGTTCAGAGCAGTGTTCAGAGCAGTGTTAATAGCAGTGTTCAGAGCAGTGTTAATAGCAGTGTTAATAGCAGTGTTAATAGCAGTGTTCAGAGCAGTGTTCAGAGCAGTGTTAATAGCAGTGTTAATAGCAGTGTTCAGAGCAGTGTTAATAGCAGTGTTAATAGCAGTGTTAATAGCAGTGTTCAGAGCAGTGTTAATAGCAGTGTTAATAGCAGTGTTCAGACCAAGGTTAGACCTGTACTTTTCTTTCTGTAAGAATCGGGGTTGTTGTTGTGATGCACTCTCCTGCCAAGGGGGGTCTGGTGATGAAAAGCTGTACCATGTATTTTTGGAGGTAATATAATGTGTTTTGGAGCCTCTCTCCTGTGAAAGGCAGCGGCTCGGAGGAGATCAGCGCTTGTGTGGAAATGGGGGGAGGCTTTTTGTTGGCCCACACAATGGAGGCTTATCTCAGCCGCTCGTGAATTGATTTTCCTCAGGCCTTGGTTCCAGTGGATCTGAGAGGAGTGTGTGTGTGTGTGTGTGTGTGTGTGTGTGTGTGTATGTGTGTGTGTGGGGGGGGGGGGGGGGGGGGGACAAACTGTCCTGGTTCTGTCAGCCAGGCTGACGCTGAGGTAATCTCACCTTTAAAAACCCAAATCCATCAGCGACTAAACACACAGCAAAACATTTATTTCCAACATCCTGCTAGCTGCTAGCGCTGCCCAGACACAGGGACAGCATTTCCATGATCCATTGTCCTGCTCTCCTCTGTGGTACTTCTCATTTTAATGGGTCATAAAGACAGTTATGTGTTATTACAGAGCACATGGAAGCAATTCCTTCTGATCAGCTGACATGCTGAAGGACTATGGTGATAAATGCTACAGACAGACTGGAATGCAGGTGCAGGAGTTTCTGCAAGCAACATAATCCTGCTGTTACTGGAGACTTTACCATGGTAACTACTCATTTGTACTGGTTGAAAATCAAAAGTGATTCAGCTGAACACTGACGAGGACGGCCGCAGGTATTTACTGAACTCTAAACATAGATGGAAATGAAGAAGACAAATACTGAAGTGAAGACATGGACAGAGAGGGAGGGAGGGAGGGAGAGAGGGAGGGAGGGAGAGAGAGAGAGAGGGAGAGA
>NC_139662.1:24321848-24336848 GCF_951799395.1 Argentina silus
ATATAAACAAATGATAGATGTATTAACCACATGGCTTCTCTAGTCATTAGTGACCTCATACCCACAATGGGCCTGAAAACACTCCAGGCTTGGTGTGCCAGGAGGAAACAGGAGGAATCAGGATTGAAACAGGAGGAAACAGGAGGAATCAGGAGGAAACAGGATGAAACAGGGAGGAAACAGGAGGAAACAGGGATGGAACAGGAGGAAACAGGGATGAAACAGGATGAAACAGGAGGAAACAGGAGGAAACAGGGATGAAACAGGAGGAAACAGGGATGAAACAGGAGGAAACAGGAGGAAACAGGGATGAAACAGGAGGAAACAGGGATGAAACAGAGGAAACAGGAGGAAACAGGAGGAAACAGGGATGAAACAGGAGGAAACAGGGATGAAACAGGAGGAAACAGGAGGAAACAGGAGGAAACAGGGATGAAACAGGAGGAAACAGGAGGAAACAGGGATGAAACAGGAGGAAACAGGAGGAAACAGGAGGAATACAGGGATGAAACAGGAGGAAACAGGAGGAAACAGGAGGAAACAGGATGAAACAGGAGGAAACAGGGAGGAAACAGGGGGAAACAGGAGGAAACAGGGATGAAACAGGAGGAAACAGGGATGAAACAGGGATGAAACAGGAGGAACAGGATGAAACAGGGATGAAACAGGGATGAAACAGGAGGAAACAGGGATGAAACAGGAGGAAACAGGGATGAAACAGGAGGAAACAGGGATGAAACAGGAGGAAACAGGAGAAACAGGAGGAAACAGGGATGAAACAGGAGGAAACAGGAGGAAACAGGGATGAAACAGGAGGAAACAGGATGAAACAGGGATGAAACAGGAGGAAACAGGGATGAAACAGGATGAAACAGGAGGAAACAGGGATGAAACAGGAGGAAACAGGGATGAAATAGGGATGAAACAGAGGAAACAGGGATGAAACAGAGGAACAGGAGGAAACAGGGATGAACAGGGATGAAACAGGAGGAAACAGGAGGAAACAGGATGAAACAGGAGGAAACAAGAGGAAACAGGAAGAAACAGGGATGAAACAGGAGGAAACAGGGATGAAACAGGAGGAACGGATGAAACAGGGATGGAACAGGAGGAAACAGGGGGAAACAGGGATGAAACAGAGGAAACAGGGATGAAACAGGATGAAACAGGGATGAAACAGGGATGAACAGGAGGAAACAGGATGAAACAGGAGGAAACAGGAAGAAACAGGGATGAAACAGGGAGGAAACAGGAGGAAACAGGGATGAAACAGGGATGAAACAGGAGGAGAAACAGGAGGAAACAGGAGGAAACAGGGATGAAACAGGAGGAAACAGGGATGAAACAGGGATGAAACAGGGATGAAACAGGGATGAAACAGGAGGAAACAGGAGGAAACAGGGATGAAACAGGAGGAAACAGGGATGAAACAGGAGGAAACAGGATGAAACAGGGATGAAACAGGGATGAAATAGGGATGAAACAGGAGGAAACAGGGATGAAACAGGGATGAAACAGGAGGAAACAGGGATGAAACAGGAGGAAACAGGAGGAAACAGGAGGAAACAGGGATGAAACAGGAGGAAACAGGAAGAAACAGGGATGAAACAGGAGGAAACAGGAGGAAACAGGGATGAAACAGGAGGAAACAGGGATGAAACAGGTGGAAACGGATGAAACAGGGATGGAACAGGAGGAAACAGGAAGAAACAGGGATGAAACAGGAGGAAACAGGAGGAAACAGGGATGAAACAGGAGGAAACAGGAGGAAACAGGGATGAAACAGGAGGAAACAGGAAGAAACAGGGATGAAACAGGAGGAAACAGGAGGAAACAGGGATGAAACAGGAGGAAACAGGGATGAAACAGGTGGAAACGGATGAAACAGGGATGGAACAGGAGGAAACAGGAAGAAACAGGGATGAAACAGGAGGAAACAGGGATGAAACAGGAGAAGGAAACAGGAGGAAACAGGAGGGAACAGGAGGAAACAGGAGGAAACAGGGATGAAACAGGAGGAAACAGGAGAAACAGGGATGAAATAGGGATGAAACAGGAGGAAACAGGGATGAAACAGGAGGAAACAGGATGAAATAGGGATGAAACAGGAGGAAACAGGGATGAACAGGAGGAAAAGGATGAAACAGGAGGAAACAGGATGAAACAGGAGGAAACAGGATGAAACAGGAGGAAAACAGGAGGAAACAGGGTTTTCTACAGATTTTTCGACATCAGAACATTTTTGAAACAGGATCATTCTCCTTAGCAACAGCATTTATAGTTGAGAATCCATTTGATTGGATCCTGAGAGCTTGGCACAAAGCTCAACATGAAGAGAGACCAGAAAGAGACACACACACACACACACACACACACACACACACACACACACACACACACACACCACACACACACACACACACGGTAACCAAGTGATGGTATATACAGTAACTACTGTAACCTAGGCTGTAGAACACCATCTCTTATGGGCAGAGACCATCTCTCTCTCTCTCCCTCTCTCCCCCCCCCCCCCTCCCTCCCTCCCTCCCCCGCCCCTCCCCTCTGTGTGTGTGTGTGTGTGTGTGTGTGTGTGTACAGAGGGTTCTATTCAGTGGCTGACATTCAAGCAGGTCTAGTATATCTGGTTACTCAGAGCTGTTCATTGGAGGCGTTCATGGCTGCAGCAGTGAAGCCTGAGGCTGGGAGACCCTCACCTCCAAACACAGGTTCACCAAACTGGCAACATTCCACAGCGCCAAGGGGACTTTATTCACCAAAAATGCATCAATTATGATACTTCATTTTGTAGCCAATCAAAGTGTAAATACCACATCAAATACTTGGTGCTGGAGGTGGTGAGTGTTCTGGAGCGGTCTGGCAGGTAACAGACCCGTCCAGCCCGTCTGCAGCCACACAAACAGGATGGAACTTCATGGGTTTTTCAGCCTCGTCAATTCTAGAAGCAGCCCTGCCTCTTCCCTACCCTAACCCTAACCCTAACCCTGCCTCTTCTCCTTCTACCACATTCATCTAACCCTAACCCTAACCCTAACCCTAACCCTGCCTCTTCCCTACCCTAACCCTAACCCTAACCCTGCCTCTTCTCCTTCTACCACATTCATCTAACCCTAACCCTAACCCTAACCCTGCCTCTTCCCTACCCTAACCCTAACCCTAACCCTAACCCTAACCCTGCCTCTTCTCCTTCTACCACATTCATCTCAACAAACTGTTGGAAAATCCCAAAATGAGTCATTTTGTGCTTAAATACTAAAACATGTATTAAATCATTTAAAAATGACATCATGCGGAACTTGTGTCCACACACGGTCTTGCGCACACGCACACGCACACGCACACGCGCACACACACACACACACACACACACACACACACACACACACACACACACACTCTCTCTGACTTGGTAATCATTCAAATGCCATATCTCTGTTATCTCTGAGTCACCAAACACAATGTCCCTGAACTGCAGTCAGTCCAGTAGCAGGACAGAGAGAGCTCTCCTCCTCTCCTCCTCCTCCCCTCTCCTCTCCCCTTCCCTCTCCTCCTCTCTTCTCCTCCTCCTCTCCTCTCCTCCTCCCCTCTCCTCCTCTCTCCTCCCCTCTCCTCCTCTCTTCTCCTCCTCCTCCCCTCTCCTCCCCTCTCCTCCTTTCTCCTCCCCTTTCCTCCTTTCTCCTTTCCTCCTCTCCTCCTCTCCCCCTCCCCTCCCCTCTCCTCTCCTCCTTTCTCCTCCTTTCTCCTCTCCTCTCCTCCTCAGTTGAAACCTTAATGACTTCCTGTCTGGAGCGTCTCCCCGTGGCACGTCACCGTTAGCTCCTTCCCTAACCCTAACCCTGCTGGGTTTCATCAACATGGTGGATCCCTGCCGTATCAGAGGTGAAGCACCCGCCCACAAGTGGTTTGTTTATCAGAAACCTTTTGGTGACATTCTAAAAGGAGAGCAGTAACACAACAACCCTAACCCTAACCCTAACCCTAACCCAACCCTAACCCTAACCCTAACTCCAGTCGCCTGTTCTGCTGATGCTGATTAGCGTCCCATTCGGGCAGCGCTGGCAGACTCCAACCTGCAGACAGAAGTGCTGTTAACCTTATTGTGCAGATCCCACTTATCCCATATCCCAGTTATCCCACTTATCCCATATCCCAGTTATCCCATATCCCAGTTATCACGCTGACAACCACTTCTCTGTGTTCCAGCATGAAAGGCCAGGGACACAAAAACATGCCACTGTTCTCTCTGTCTCTCTCTCCTTTCTCTCCCTCTCTCCCTCCCTAAGAACATGGGAGAAGGAGCAGGAAACGGCTGCTTGCTTACATCCACATTTCTCCAGCGATGCTTCGTCACTATTCTCTCTCTCTCTCTCTCCCTCTTCCATTTCCTCCTTCCCTTAATCCCATTTGCAGTCTCTGTTCGCTGTAATCCTTGAAATGGGCTCCAAGACGGTAGAAAACCCTCCTCCAAATCATTTGAGAGCTGCTCCAATTAAACGCTAGCTAGCTGTCCTGCCTGCTGCTGGTTCTCATCACACTAAACTAGACGCTTCTGTGTTCAACCTGGGAGAAGACAGGCTGTCCAGTCAGCTGTTAGTTCAGCCTTCTGGGACAGACGTGGGAGAGAGCTTCACTGTTCCTTCTACCGATCCTGAGACAACCCTGATGACAACATGGCTGGAAACTGTGGCTGACAGCAGCCTTGACAACGGAGGGTCGGCCAGGCCACTCAGGGGTGCAGAAACATCCGTAGGTGATGGAGAGGCAGCAGACGTTTCTATTGGCTGTTATCAACAACAACAACACAGCATACTGAGATCATGTAAAAACAAGATAGCTTATCATCAATCTGCTGAGCCTGGGAGGAGTGGAGAGAGGGAGAGACCAGAACAGGACATCAGTCAGCCTCTAATCAGAGGCTAGAGGAGGAGGGAGGCTGACTGATGTCCTGTTCTGGTTTCTGTGGCCGGGGGAACGGGGGGCCGGGGGGACGTGGCCAGGGAGGGGGGGGGGGGGGCTAATGGGCTGCTGGTGACAGATGCACACAGTGCATCACTTCCTGTCCCGCTGGGGTGCTGATCCTTCACCGCTGCTGCTTCCTGCCAGGACCGCTGCTACTTCCTGCCGGGCTGACGGCTCCGTGTCACTCAGCCTCTGTTAATTACTGGACCGCTAGTTAATTAAGCCCCTCCCACTGAGACCAACAGCCGCGCCCAGGGGACACACTTGTTTTTAGAACAGCTGTGTGTGTGTGTGTGTGTGTGTGTGTGTGTGTGTGTGTGTGTGTGTGTAGCAGAGCAGAGCAGAGGCGTAGTGAGCCAGTGGTGTTGTGTTTGATGTCTCCTCCCTCTGGGAAAAGGCCAATATGAAAACGTGTCTTTGAGCTTTTACAGTCACAGTGAGATCCCCACCCCCCCCCGTGTGGACGAGGGGGGGCTGCCTTTATGAGGCAGGGGGCTGCCTTTAAGGTTGATGTAATTAACGTTAGTGTGTGATTAATTAGAGGGGGGGCTAGCTAGCTATCTGCCTGTCGGCGTTCTCTGACAACGGCTGGAAGGGGCAGGATCACACACACACACACACACACACACACACACACACACACACACAGGCATACACACACAGACACAGACACACACAGACACACACACACACACACACACACTCTCTCTCTCTTATCCTGGATAATGGACCTGACGACCAGTAGTTAGGAGCCATACATCAACCAGGGAGGTTGGTGGCGTTAGATACCATGCCTCCACCAGCCTCCCCTGGCCTCCACCAGCCTCCCCTGGCCTCCACCAGCCTCCCCTGGTCTGTACCATCACAGACTAGTCTTTGTATCTGTGCCAACGCTGACAAACGTCATCTAAACCACATGACCACACATGACTGAGACTCATCACCAGACCAGACTGAGACTCATCATCAGGCCAGACTGAGACTCATCACCAGGCCAGACTGAGACTCATCACCAGGCCAGACTGAGACTCATCATCAGGCCAGACTGAGACTCATCACCAGGCCAGACTGAGACTCATCATCAGGCCAGACTGAGACTCATCACCAGGCCAGACTGAGACTCATCACCAGGCCAGACTGAGACTCATCATCAGGCCAGACTGAGACTCATCACCAGGCCAGACTGAGACTCATCATCAGGCCAGACTGAGACTCATCACCAGGCCAGACTGAGACTCATCACCAGGCCAGACTGAGACTCATCCACGCTGTCAGACGGCCTTGAATGCACAACACTCCAAACATCTGAGGGCGTCGCCCAAAACAACTTCACCATCTTCAGTTCAACCTTCAGACCAGAGACTGAACCACACCTACTGACAGGAGGAGAGAGAGAGAGAGAGAGAGAGAGAGAGAGAGTTCTGGAAGGAGCTCAGCTGTTCTCTGATCCAGTCCTATCTCTCTCTCCCACTCCTGGGCTGAAGTGGGCCACTGGGCTGTGGATTATACTGCAGGAGCTGAGCTCCCCTCCCTCCCTCCCTCCCCCCCCTCCCCCCTCCGGCAGCCTGTCTGTCTCTCTGAAGCACCTCTCACCCCGGGCCAACACTGGTACTGCAGCATGCTCCACTGAACAGCACACACACACACACACACACACACACACACACACACACACACACACAATCTGAAGCTTAAAACCTGGACAACTGACACGTTGATCAGTGGACAGAAATCCAGCATCAGTAGAATAATAGACCAGAGGCTTGAGACACAGAGACGTGCCACTGACCAGCTGCCCAGCCCTGCCTAGCATAGCCCAGCCTAGCATAGCATAGCCCAGCCCTGCTCCTCCTGCTATCATATGTATGCTTGTTTGCCACCCTCTCTTTCATCACCCTCTCTTTCTTCCTTCCTTTCTTTCTCTCCTTTCCTCTCTCTCTCTGTGTGGAGGAGCCACCGCTGGCCTGCCTCCCCCCTGCCTCCCCCTTCATTCCCCCTGCCTCCCCCTTCATTCCCCCTGCCTCCCCCCTGCCTCCCCCTTCATTCCCCCTGCCTCCCCCCTGCCTCCCCCTGCCTCCCCCCTGCCTCCCCCTTCATTCCCCCTCCAGTATAAACAGAGCATGACTCACTCGCTTTCGCTGAGTAATTCCTTTTCTCAGTGTGTGTGTGTGTGTGTGTGTGTGTGTGTGTGTGTGTGTATGTGTGTGTGTGTGTGTGTGGGGGGGGGAGATTGTCAGTCGTGGCAGGGGAGATGGGGGAGGCAGGGGGAGACTGGGGGGGGCAGGGCAGGGGGAGGGATGCTGGGGGAGGCTGGGGGAGACAGTGACAGGCGGGTGCATGCCTTCCCTTCTCTCTGCTGCTGGTCTGATAAGCCCAGATCAGATATCATCTCTTTGATGTTCACTTAAGTGTAAAATTAAAATGTACCAAAAGCTGAGGGGTACGTGTTCCAACCCCCCTACCCCCCCCCCCCCCACACACACACAAACACACCCCCGACACCCCCCCCACACACACACAAACACACACCCCCAAACACACACACACACACACACACCCCCGACACCCCCCCCACCAACAGACACACACACCCCCGACACCCGCGACACACACACAGACACACACACCCCCTCCACACACACACACACACACCGCCCCTCTTGTTACAAAGGGACTCCTCTTTTCTCTTAATTTCCCTTCACCTCTTCTCCTCCTCCTCCTCCTCCTCCTCCTCCTCCTCCTCCTCCTCCTCCTCCTCTCCTTCCTGCCTGTCTGACTCAGACCTCCAGTATGGGTTAGGGTTAGTTAGGGTTAGTTAGGGTTAGTTGTTATGGTGACAATTAGCAGAGCTGCCTCCAACACCATGTCACATGACCTCTTCTATTAGCCTCCAACACCATGTCACATGACCTCTTCTATTAGCCTCCAACACCATGTCACATGACCTCTTCTTCTATCATCTATTGTCCGCCACGCTGATGACATCATTCTTCTTCTGGTGTAGAACACAGGATGATGAGCATCTCTCCTCCTCGAGCGCTGGAGGACCAACCAACATCAGCTTTCAACAGGAACTCAGGTTGACTCCTGTAGCTTGTTCTGACGGAGGTTAACAAGCAGGTTCAGCTCCTTGTTCCCCGGTGGTACCAGTCAGGTTCTACTGCAGGTTGTGCTCCAGCATACCGTCTGGTTTGGACCAGGGGTTCCTCAGCTTGCGGGGAAGGTGGCATATCGTTGCCACCGTACAACACAGCGTAGTAGCCGTTAGCTGCTAGGCTATTTAAAGGCAGACACACTTTTTCTAGCCACTTGTCACCAACCGCTAACAGCTAACTGTTAGCATTTCTGGTACATACGGTAGTGTATTAGGCTAGGCTTGGCTACTGTTATTCTGAGCAATACCCTTGGCTGGTGCCTTTGGGCCTCTGGACTGGTCTATGGCTAACAGAGCAAGGATGGAAGGAAGAGAGAGGGAGAGAGAGAGAGAGAGAGAGAGAGAGAGAGGGGGGGGTGGAAGGATTGATGCAAATGTATTTATTATTAATTTATTATTAAAAATATTATGAGGCTCAGTCTTTTGTGAGGGCAATTACTCTGCTGTCACTCTGTCACCGAGTCACAGTCATGGAATCATGGTTTGGATGGTTTCTGTGTTCCCCAGAGAGAGGCTGACTGATGAAGGTTAGCCTAACCCTAACCCTAACCCTGACCCTGACCCTAACCCTATCAAACATCAGATGTTGGGAGGTTCTGTTCCATGGACAGATACAGTCATGTCATTAGGACAGAGCAGAACACTGGCCTCCCTGTTCATGTACCACTAGAACCAGCAGCAGGAAGTGACCTTTTCTATCAGCTCCTCTGCTAAGGCCCTTCCTGTTTCACCCGGCTGAAAGTGTACACAGAAATCAGAGGAATCTGACATTTGCTTTTTGAACAGAACAGCTATGGTTCAACATGACACAGAGTCCAAATAGTGAACCGCGGGTCGGACTAGAACTTTAAGACAGAACCCCAGAGGTTCCAAAGTTCTGAGCTGCTCAGACAATGTGTCACTGTAGGGGAACATCGTCTGCTCTGTTCAGAACTGGCTTCTGGACTCGTGTTAAAGTGTGGATGTCAATGCTGTGATTGTGTCGGAGGACACACACACACACACACACACACACACACACACACACACACACACACACACACTCAACAGGGGGCAGTGTGTTAGATGTGGTGTTAGCCAACGCCAGGTTGGGTCCACAGCTCTGAGGTCAGATGAAGATGAATTGTAATAAACCAGACAGACTTCCAGGGACAGAGGCCTGATCCTGCACCCAGTCTGCTGGGAGATGGCTATTCATTACTGGCTGTGTGTGTGTGTGTGTGTGTGTGTGTGTGTGTGTGTGTGTGCGTGTGTGTGTGTGTGTGTGTGTGTGTGTGTGTGTGTGTGTGTGCGTGTGTGTGTGTATGTGTGTGTGCATGTGTGTGTGTGTGTGAGCGTGTGTGAGTGTGTGTGAGTGTGCATGTATGTGTGTGTGTGTTTGTGGTTTGTGTGTGTGCATGCGTGTGCATGCGTGTGTATGTGTGTGTGTGTGTGTGTGTGTGTGTGTATATGTGTGTGTGTGTGTGTGTGTGTGTGTGTGTGTGTGTGTGTGTGTGTGTGTGTGTGTGTGTGTGTGTGTGTGTGTTACCTCCAGGCCGCTGACTCGTCCCTCCTGGAAGGAGCAGTCAGCCAGGGTGTGGGTGCAGACGTGTCTGTATTTACACCAGTGGCAGGGGAAGGGGCTGCTCACACAGGCCGTGCACCTGGGGGGAGAGAGAGACGTTACTGTACAATGAGCCCGTCCTCCCATTTCTACCTCCACCAGCCTCCCCTGAAACCGAGTCTGAGAACGAGGTCCAGACACCACATCATCGTCATGGCAGCCATGTTAGTGCCTCAAGGGCAACACTAGGATCAATACACACTCGACCTCAGGGCACTGCTGACCAATCAGGGAGCTCTGGAAAGCCAACTGAACTTTGCAACTGAACTTTCCAACAGAACCTTGAGAACCCTCAGAACCCTGAGAATGGGGGGTGGGGGATGGAGGGGTGAGGGGTGGGGGATGGAGGGGTGGGGGATGGAGGGGTGAGGGGTGGGGGGTGGGGGATGAGGGTGAGGGGTGGGGGATGGAGGGGTGAGGGGTGGGGGATGGAGGGGTGAGGGGTGAGGGGTGGGGGATGGAGGGGGTGAGGGGGTGAGGGGTGAGGAGTGGGGGGTGGGTGGGGGATGGAGGGGTGAGGGGTGAGGAGTGGGGGGGTGGGGGTTGGGAGGGGGGGGTGAGGGGTGGGGATGGAGGGGTGAGGGGGTGAGGGGTGGGGGTTGGAGGGGGTGAGGGGTGGGGGGCTGAACTGAGGGGTCCAGAGAGGGAGAGAGAGCCTTAAAAGGTATCCCAGAGATTTCTTAATGTCTTACCTTCCAACCAACCAAGTCACAGAAAAAGCTTTTGTGCTAAGATGCCTGAAATGCCAGAGGGAGGTGGGAGGGAGGGAGGGGGGGAGGGGGGAGTGGAGGGGGGGTGGGGTGAGGGGTGAGGAGGGGGGTAGGGAGGGGATGGGGTAGAGGAGGGGGGGTAGGGAGGGGGGGTGGGGGGTGAGGAGGGGGGGGTAGGGAGGGGATGGGGTAGAGGAGGGGGGTAGGGAGGGGGGGTGGGGTGGGGGTGAGGAGGGGGGGTAGGGAGGGGATGGGGTAGAGGAGGGGGGTAGGGAGGGGGGGTGGGGGTGAGATGGGGGGGTAGGGAGGGGATGGGGTAGAGGAGGGGGGTAGGAGGGGGGTGGGGGGTAGGGAGGGGGGGTAGGGAGGGGGGGTAGGGAGGGGATGGGGTAGAGGAGGGGGGTAGGGAGGGGGGGTGGGGTGGGGGTGAGTGAGTACTGTCCTCCAACGACACCAGAAGAGGAAACCATTCCAGGCTAAATGTTCCCACAGGGCTTTAGAGAAAACAGGACCTGGACCGCCCACCAGTCACCATGGCAACTGGCGAGCCCCTGCATGGATTATGTTGCCCTAGCTTCCTTCCACGAGAGAACTGATTCTTGTGTGTGTGTTGGTGTTGGTGTGTGTGTGTGTGTGTGTGTGTTGGTGTTGGTGTGTATGAGTGTGTTGGTGTGTGTTGGTGTTGGTGTGTGTGTTGGTGTGTGTTGGTGTGTATGAGTGTGTTGGTGTGTGTGTTGGTGTTGGTGTGTGAGTGTGTTGGTGTGTGTGTTGGTGTGTGTTGGTGTGTGTGTGTGTGTATTCATTCAGCGACAGACACACATTGCCAGAAGAGAGAGACCAGGAGAGAGAGAGACCAGGAGGGAGAGACAGGAGAGAGAGACCAGGAGAGAGAGATCAGGAGAGAGAGATCAGGAGAGAGAGACCAGGAGAGAGAGATCAGGAGAGAGAGACCAGGAGAGAGAGACCAGGAGAGAGAGATCAGGAGAGAGAGACCAGGAGAGAGAGATCAGGAGAGAGAGATCAGGAGAGAGAGATCAGGAGAGAGAGACCAGGAGAGAGAGATCAGGAGAGAGAGACCAGGAGAGAGAGATCAGGAGAGAGAGATCAGGAGAGAGAGATCAGGAGAGAGAGACCAGGAGAGAGAGATCAGGAGAGAGAGACCAGGAGAGAGAGATCAGGAGAGAGAGATCAGGAGAGAGAGATCAGGAGAGAGAGATCAGGAGAGAGAGACCAGGAGAGAGAGACCAGGAGAGAGAGAGATCAGGGGGACACAGCTGAGGTGTTTGATGGGGGGGGGGGGGTCACATGGACGTGGCTGCTGCTCTCTGGGTTGTTAGTGAATGTACACACGCACCCTTGTAGAGATAATCAGTGAACCCAGAGTGTCCGTCAGGACCAATCAATATGTTACTTCACTGAGACACCACTCCTCTCCTCTCCTCTCCTCTCCTCTCCTCCTCTCCCCTTCTCTCCTCCCCTTCTCTCCTCCCCTCTCCTCTCCTCCCCTCCTCTCCCCTTCTCTTCTCCCCTCTCCTCCCCTCTCCTCTCCTCCCCTCCTCTCCTCCTCTCCCCTTCTCTCCTCCTCTCTCCTCTCCTCTCCTCCCCTCCCCTCCTCTCCTCCTCCCCTCTCCTCCCCTCTACTCTCCTCCCCTCTCTCCTCCTCAGAGGAGTGAGAGACCATCGTACAGAGATACTCACGATTGAAGGACGCTGCAGTTGTAGAAGATGAAGTCTGTGGAGATGAAGTTGTGGCCCGTCTCTGTGGACTTCAGAGACAGCCGGACCACCCGTCTGTCCCCTGGGAGGAGACAGAGAGAGAGAGAGAACGCCCACAGCAGTCAGCTCTGCAGCTAGAAAACAATTATCCCTCCATCCCTGCTTCCATCCCTCCCTCCCTCCCTCCCTCCATCTTCCATACTCCGGAAAAATAATAATAATTCTTGTTTCTAAGTAAATTGGATAATGTAGATGTTGATTGGTCCTGCCTTCTATCCGCCATTTCCATTACTAACAGAAGTACACTTGTATACAGATAGACCACTCCTTCCCCCCCCCCCCCCTCTCTCTCTGCCCCCCCCCCCTCTCTCCTGTGGACCTGACTTCAAGATAATTGGTAAAACCTTTTTCACAGACATTCAATAATTGCCCTTAATGGAGAAAAGTGGAGACACTGCAGTTCTCTGGTTCCCATCCGGGTTTGGACCAGTCTGTCTGAACCAGTCTGTCAGAACTAGTCTGTCTGAACCAGTCTGTCAGAACTAGTCTGTCTGAACCAGTCTGTCTGAACCAGTCTGTCTGAACCAGTCTTACAGCAGCACTCAGCACCAGCAGAGAACCACAGTGCTACAGAACCTACTGTCCAACAATACAGGCATCCAGAACCCTCTGGGTTCTATGGAGAACCCTCTGGGTTCCATGTACTATAGATCCCTTTCCAGGTTCTACATGTGACCCATAAAGGTTCTTAAAGGGTTCTCCCACAGGGCCTTTGGACAGCTGTGCAGATGGAACAGAACCGCCTTCATCCAGCAGCTGGACAGTCAGGAAGGTATGACATCACACAGCAATAAGGGAGAGTTTGATACCGTTCCTCCTTCAGCCCGTCCTCCGATTTCTACCTCCACCAGCCTCCCCTGGTCTGTACCCTAACCTGTCTAACTCTAACCTGTCTAACCCTAACCTGTCTAACTCTAACCTGTCTAACCCTAACCTGTCTTAAACCTAACCTGTCTAACCCTAACCTGTCTAACTCTAACCTGTCTAACTCTAACCTGTCTAACTCTAACCTGTCTAACTCTAACCTGTCTAACCCTAACCTGTCTTAAACCTAACCTGTCTTAAACCTAACCTGTCTAACCCTAACCTGTCTAACTCTAACCTGTCTAACTCTAACCGGTCTAACCCTAACCTGTCTAACTCTAACCTGTCTAACTCTAACCGGTCTAACTCTAACCTGTCTAACTCTAACCTGTCTAACCCTAACCTGTCTAACTCTAACCTGTCTAACTCTAACCTGTCTTAAACCTAACCTGTCTAACTCTAACCTGTCTAACTCTAACCTGTCTAACTCTAACCTGTCTAACTCTAACCTGTCTAACCCTAACCTGTCTAACCCTAACCTGTCTTAAACCTAACCTGTCTAACTCTAACCTGGACATGACCATGTGACAGCAGCTTACCGTAGCCGTGGGTGACGGAGGGGCCGTCTGGCAGGGGGGGGGACATGCAGAGGACCTGACCCTTAGACAGAACCTCCCCTGGGGTCTCTGTCATCCCCTCAAACACACACAGCACCCCCGCAGACAGGCTGGGCACATTCACCACCTTCACAGTCAGCTGGGTGGGGGGAGAGAAGAGAAGAGAAGAGAGAGATTAGGCATATGTATGAGGAGACAGGTGGAGTATCAACCCCCCCCCCCCCCCCGGCGTTAACAACATGCGGGGTGATTACCTGCGTGGAGGTGGAGGTCACAGACAGGTTGTCGGGGGCGACGCTGAGGTCCACACAGCGCTCCAGCGCTACGGTGAAACGCTGCGGCTCGGTCCACTTCTCACACGCTTCCTGTCTGGAGCACCTGGAGCAGGAAGGGGAGGGGTCAGAGGTCAGGAGGGGTCACAACAACAACAAGGAACATGGCTGCACTGCTAAACACACAGATCAGCAGAGGAGGAGAGAGGAGAGGAGGAGAGATCACACAACAGAGTAGCAGGGGAGAGGACAGACAGGGAGAGGACAGACAGGGAGAGGACAGACAGGGAGAGGACACAGACAGGGAGAGGACACAGACAGGGAGAGGACACAGACAGGGAGGACACAGACAGCTAAATAGTTGAAAAAGTAGAACATGTTTCAGAAAGCTTCGATCAGGGTTCATCAGATGTTGGGAACAGTTGGGTTGGTGTGGACAGGTTGAGAGGCTGTTCCTCAGCCTCCATGTTGAATTAGCCTTTCATTCACAACCATCACAGATGTCCCAGAATCCTCCTCTTCAAGGTTAACACTGCATAGCAGCCATTCTCTTCTGCTAATTGACCAATCGGTCTGGATGATTGGAACCAACTGTTTCATGAATACATCTCTATATCTTCCTGTCTGTCTGAAGCCAGAACAATAACAATTCCACTAAATGGTTTTCCTGCCCAGCCGCCCGCCGGGTTAATGCTGCATATCAGTCCTTCTCCGCATCTCCCTTCTATTTCAGCGGCGTTCCGTCTGTGAGAGAGAAGAATGTCCTGGTTTTCCGCGGCCCAGACGATTCGGAGAAGCGGTGTGGATACTGAACCGTCTGTTAAAAGTTTCACATGTTTAAAGCTTGACAGCTGCTCCGAGGAATGGATTGGGATTACGACCCGTGAACCCCCAGAGAGGAACCCCCAGAGCAGAGAGGTGAACCCCCAGAGCAGAGAGGTGAACCCCCAGAGCAGAGAGGAACCCCCAGACCAGAGAGGAACCCCCAGAGCAGAGAGGAACCCCCGGAGCAGAGAGGTGAACCCCCAGAGAGGAACCCCCAGAGCAGAGAGGTGAACCCCCAGAGCAGAGAGGAACCCCCAGACCA
>NC_139662.1:24356848-24359348 GCF_951799395.1 Argentina silus
AAATCATAAATTAGGCCAATTAAAATTCACTTGTTTCTTGTGTTTAGCTTGGTCTTGAGAGAGCTCTGACCAAAACCATTACACACAGACGGAAGGAATCCAGGTGTCTCTCCCTCTCTCCCTCCTTCTCTCTCTCCCTCTCTCCTTCTCCCTCCCTCCTTCTCTCCCCCCCCCACCCCTAAGCCTGCCAGCCCAGCCCAGGGTATAGGGTTACTCATCAGGAATGCCATGCATTCAGGTTCTGGAACTCCTGCAGGATGGAACACTTGGGACTTCCATTTCCCCTCTCAGGAGGTCTGGGGGTTCTGGTTCTAGAATGTGGCCCGTGAAGCGCCTCCCCCCGAAATGGGGACTGACCAGCTGGCCGGGTCTGGGACTCAGAACAGAACCGCCTCCACATCCAGAACCAGCTCACAGCTTCTCACACTATGTTCCCCAGCGACGTCTGCTTGGTTGGTCCGTCTTCTACAGGACATTCCTGGCTCCTCCCACAGTTTAAGACACACTGACTCAACTTAATGTTCTGTTCATTGTTCTGGATACCAGGTTATTTCTGTCACCGGCGTCCTGCGTGTGTGTGAGGCGTGTGTGTGAGGAGTGTGTGTGAGGCGTGTGAAGCGTGTTTGAGGCGTGTGTGTGAGGTGTGTGTGTGAGGCATGTGTGAGGCGTGTGTGTGAGGTGTGTGTGAGGTGTGTGTGTGAGACATGTGTGAGGTGTGTGTGTGAAGCGTGTTTGAGGTGTGTGTGTGACGCGTGTTTGAGGCTTGTGTGTGAGGAGTGTGTGAGGAGTGTGTGTGTGAGGTGTGTGGTTGAAGCGTGGGAGGCGTGTGGGAGGCGTGTGGGAGGCGTGTGGGAGGCGTGTGGGAGGCGTGTGGGAGGCGTGTGGGAGGCGTGTGGTTGATGTATACGTCTTCATTCCATTGTTGTTTCGGCGTCGTAGTGCCGTGTGACCGCGCCTGCGAACCGTGACTAACACATCTAAAAGCAGAGATGTTTCTGTTCCACATCTCCCTGCGTTCCACTCAATAACACTCCATTAGTGTGTGTGTGTGTGTGTGTGTGTGTGTGTGTGTGTGTTCACACATGAACCAGACGCTGATGACTGATGTTGACAAGTAAACAACTTGCGGACGCAGGAGTGTTGGGACCTGGGACACAGTCAGAGGGGAGACCAGGGTCCTGGGACACAGTCAGAGGGGAGACCAGGGTCCTGGGACACAGTCAGAGGGGAGACCAGGGACCTGGGACACAGTCAGAGGGGAGACCAGGGACCTGGGACACAGTCAGAGGGGAGACCAGGGACCTGGGACACAGTCAGAGGGGAGACCAGGGACCTGGGACACAGTCAGAGGGGAGACCAGGGACCTGGGACACAGTCAGAGGGGAGACCAGGGTCCTGGGACACAGTCAGAGGGGAGACCAGGGACCTGGGACACAGTCAGAGGGGAGACCAGGGACCTGGGACACAGTCAGAGGGGAGACCAGGGACCTGGGACACAGTCAGAGGGGAGACCAGGGACCTGGGACACAGTCAGAGGGGAGACCAGGGACCTGGGACACAGCGGCCTGGTGACCTGTTACAACGTGTTCCTGAGGCCAGATTTATGACCGCGGAGCAGAGATAAACAACAGCCTCTATATGAGCAGTTCCAGGCCATCCTATATATTTGTGGCTGACCTGAATGGGTTTCTGTGCACTAAATAATTAAATTGCAGCCATCTGGAAGCCTGCTGATCTAATTGTGTCCATCTCCACAGAGCAGCCAGCGAACAGGCCTGGGGTTCCTGCCTCCCTGGTGAAGGAGAGACAGCAGAGCAAAAGAGAGAGAGTGAGAGAGGAGGAGGGAGGAGGAGGAGAAGGGAAGAGTGATGTGTCTCAATCAGAGCCCCCCCCCCCACACACACATACACACACCACACACACACACAAAGCCTCGGTCTGACCCCCTGATGCAGCTACGTCCGTGCTGATGTGACAGGCGGGGTTCGAACCCGGGTCTCCCACGTTAGGCCAGGAGGACGTCCTCCAGGAGGGCCATCAGGCAGGGCTACCTCGTGCTCCCAGCCTGACTCCCAACCGCCCCCACTACACACACCTGGCCATGGGAGGGCCGTTGTGTTTGTGCTGCTCTGAAAATAGCTGTGTCCTTTGAACTGTGTGTTCTGTAGGGTTACACACACACACACACACACACACACACACACACACTCCTTCATCTGATAAGAGTGTTAAGAAACAGTCTCTGTGTCAATAGAGACGTCTCCTGTGAGCCTGGAGGAGAGGAGCAACAGCTGCACCTGGCCAGGACACCCCCCACCCCCACCCCCCACCCCCCCTCTGTTTTAGTATGTGCCTGCTAACAGGAGGTGAGGGGGGGGGGGGGGGGGTAACACTGACTGTGGTCTGAAACTCTCTCTCTCTCTCTCTCCCCCCCCCTCCCCAGATTAAAGGCCAGGTCATTGGTCTTATGAAGTCCAGTCTGAACATTCTGAGTGGTTCA
>NC_139662.1:24361848-24364348 GCF_951799395.1 Argentina silus
TGGGGACTTTGGGGAGTTTGGGGAGCATGGGGAGTTTGTAGGAGTTTGGTGAGTTTGTAGGAGTTTGTAGGAGTTTGGGGAGTTTGTAGGAGTTTGTAGGAGTTTGTGGAGTTTGTAGGAGTTTGGGGAGTTTGTAGGAGTTTGTAGGAGTTTGTAGGAGTTTGTGGAGTTTGTAGGAGTTTGGGGAGTTTGTAGAAGTTTGTAGGAGTTTGTGGAGTTTGTGGAGTTTGTAGGAGTTTGTAGGAGTTTGTGGAGTTTGTGGAGTTTGTAGGAGTTTGTAGGAGTTTGTAGGAGTTTGGGGAGTTTGTGGAGTTTGTAGGAGTTTGTAGGAGTTTGTAGGAGTTTGGGGAGTTTGTGGAGTTTGTAGGAGTTTGTAGGAGTTTGGGGAGTTTGGGGAGTTCAGGTAGGTGTTTGACTTGTGTGAGTCCTGTGGTTATCAGGGAAGTGTGACATGCTGTTACCAGTGCTTATAACTAACGTCATAACCAGTTGTTCTAACCAGCTGTCAGTGACAGTAGAGGGAGTGTGTAAGTGATGAGGTGAACAGCCAATCAGAGAAGGGCCTTTCGGTCAGCGGCATTATTTAAACCTAAACACAGTTCCTCCGTCACGCAAATTCTTTTAGAAATAATCAGAAAAATATTGACTTCAAGAGGAGCGGCACTCCTAGATAACCCAACAGGACTCTGATTGCACCCTAACACACTCTGACTGGTCTTAACACACTCTGACTGGTCTTAACACACTCTGACTGGTTCTAACACACTCTGACTGGTCCTAACACACTCTGACTGGTCCTAACACACTCTGACTGGTCTTAACACACTCTGACTGGTCCTAACACACTCTGACTGGTCTTAACACACTCTGACTGGTCCTAACACACTCTGACTGGTCTTAACACACTCTGACTGGTCCTAACACACTCTGACTGGTCCTAACACACTCTGACTGGTCTTAACACACTCTGACTGGTCTTAACACACTCTGACTGGTCCTAACACACTCTGACTGGTCTTAACACACTCTTCTTCTGGTTCTTTTACTCTACTTCGGTCTTCTGTCACCATGTTAGATTTGGTGCCCAGGAGAGGAGTTCCACCAGCAAGGTCAGGTTGGCAGGCTGCCCCCCCCATCTACCCCCCTCCCCCTCTACCCCCCCCCCCCCCAACGCTCCCAGACTCAGAGCCTAATCCTCCGCTCGCTGCCAGGGAGAACATTCTCTGCTCTCCCACTGGCTTCTCCCAGACGACAAAACAAACCTTCTAATCACATCTTCAGCAGAGCAGAGAGGGGTGGAAAACAGAGAGAGGAAGAGAGAGAGAGAGAATGGGGGGGTACAGAGAGAGGGGGGGTAGAGAGAGGGGGGGCAGAGAGAGAGAATGGGGGGGTACAGAGAGAGGGGGGGTAGAGAGAGAGAATGGGGGGGTACAGAGAGGGGGGGCAGAGAGAGAGAATGGGGGGGTACAGAGAGAGGGGGAGAGAGAATGAGAGATAGGGACACAGGGAGAGGGGGAGAGAGACGGACAACAAAAAACCAACAGAATCATTGGGGAAATGCCAGATTTGCGTATTCCTTGCGTATCTCCTTGGCAACAGAATAATAATTGATTTCTCTCTAAAGTCTCATCAGACTTCCTGCTTCTGGCTCCACTCTCCAACAACAGTGATGCTACTGGAGTAAACAACCAGCTGCAGACCAGGGGAGGCTGGGGGAGGTAGAACACCAGGGGAGGCTGGGGGAGATAGAACACCAGGGTTAGCCTAACCCTAACCCTAACCCTAACCCAACAGTGATGCTACTGGAGTAAACAACCAGCTACCTCCCCCAGCCTCCCCTGGTGTTCTACCTCCCCCAGCCTCCCCTGGTGTTCTACCTCCCCCAGCCTCCCCTGGTGTTCTACCTCCCCCAGCCTCCCCTGGTGTTCTACCTCCCCCAGCCTCCCCTGGTGTTCTACCTCCACCAGCCTCCCCTGGTGTTCTACCTCCCCCAGCCTCCCCTGGTGTTCTACCTCCCCCAGCCTCCCCTGGTGTTCTACCTCCCCCAGCCTCTCCTGGTGTTCTACTTCCACCAGCCTCCCCTGGTGTTCTACCTCCCCCAGCCTCCCCTGGTGTTCTACCTCCCCCAGCCTCCCCTGGTGTTCTACCTCCCCCAGCCTCCCCTGGTGTTCTACCTCCCCCAGCCTCCCCTGGTGTTCTACCTCCACCAGCCTCCCCTGGTGTTCTACCTCCCCCAGCCTCCCCTGGTGTTCTACCTCCCCCAGCCTCCCCTGGTGTTCTACCTCCCCCAGCCTCCCCTGGTGTTCTACCTCCCCAGCCTCCCCTGGTGTTCTACCTCCCCCAGCCTCCCCTGGTGTTCTACCTCCCCCAGCCTCCCCTGGTGTTCTACCTCCCCCAGCCTCCCCTGGTGTTCTACCTCCCCCAGCCTCCCCTGGCCTGCAGACAGACACAGTAATTCGTCGGCCTCCACGGAGCCATAAACTGCTGGATCGATGGCAGT
>NC_139662.1:24369348-24384348 GCF_951799395.1 Argentina silus
TGTCAGTCGAAAAAGGCCTTTAGAAAACCTCCTTATCGGTGTGTAGACATGTGATAAGACATGTGATAAGACATGTGATAAGACATGTGATAACCCAGCCTGAATGTAACCGTGAAAGGTCTTATCAAGGACATCAACTCTGCTGAGGAAGAAAGGAGAAGACTTCATTAAGCAGGTTTTCTAAGTGGGCCGTGTTAAAGTGCTGGTACAGCAGCCGTCACACAGACAGGCTTTGTGCTGTCCTGCTTTGTGCTCAGGAGCGCTTCCTGCCTTCTACTTCCCCCAGAGACAAAGAGGAGACACAATGAGCAGTAATCATGGAATTATCAGAAACACAAGACAGATTCATTTGACAGATTCATTTGACAGATTGCGCATCCTTCCCCTTCCCACCATCGTCAGAAGAGACCGTACGCCTCCCTGCCAGATATTCACAGTCCCTCTCTCTTCTCTCAGAGCCAGAACACGTCTTCTTTCTTCCTTTCATCTGTCGGAGCGAGGGAGGGATTCAGACGCTGCTTCTGGCTAACGCAGGATGACAGGTAGTTGAGCAGAATTAGCCTATCTATCATTTCATAAATCCAACTCAGCCATTACGGGTTATAATGTGGAACATTTCAAAATATACTGTATGTCAATAACACATCATATCTCTATGCAATTTCTGGGTATATTACTACGAAGTCAAGCCCCCCCACTCAACACCCTTTTAATACTGTAACATTCGCTTCACTGCTCAAATCAGTCTAAAGAGAAACCCCCCCCCCCCCTCGTCCTCCTCCTCCCCTCTCCCCCCTCCCTCTCCCCCTTTTCGGGGAGAATGACCTAGTTCCAGGTGCCTGGCTTAATGTCGCTGAGAAAAATAAAAATCCACTTCACCCCCTGCACTCTGAGGTCCTCCGATACACATCCCACAATCCCCTGCACTCTGAGGTCCTCCGATACACGGTGACTGGGTGGGGGGGTGGAGGTATACAATCTGGGATGGATACTGTTCATTGGGGAGGGGAGACGTGTGAATGAATTTGTGTGAAACTTTCATTTTCTGCAATATGGTATCATTTGCTTACAAGTATCATTTGCTTACGAGTTTATCCCCTTAAAAGGCTTTGGTTTGGTTTAGAGAGGCGCTGAACTCAATGTGCCGAAGCAGAAATAAGACTTTTAATTGCAGTGTGTGCTTGGTGATCTCAGCCAGGATAGGAGGTGTCGAGGGTCTGGTGACGGAGGTTTGGGCCATATGTCTCTTCCAGTTAGCTAGCTGCTGCTAACAAGATCCCGTGAGTTAGCCCGAGCCAATTACTCTCGACAAACCATGTCAGGCTCCAAATCATCCTCACAACGATTCCCTACTCCAACCAGGCAGGATAAACAACAAAGACAACAAGGGAGAATATGTACAGTTGGTTTTCCAGACAGATTGACTTTATTCAGACACTTCAAAGCATCTTTGATGGATATTCTTTGTCCGGGACTTGGCTTAATCTGCGTCTAGGAAATAGTCCAAATACCCCTGAATAGTCCAGTGATAGCTGCTTGCCAGAACATGGTGGTGAGGCGGTGTTTAACACTGGAGAACAACCATCGCCCTCCACCACTTCCTTTTTTAAGAGTGAAAATAGATGAAGGTAGAGGGGAGGTAGAATTACATCTGGATCCCGTTGGGTCAAACTATTTTCAAAAAGCCACACTTTAACCCACACGGTATGCACAGATAGCTTGTTTTAGAAATGTAGGTCTGTCAGGGGAGGCTGGTGGAGGTAGAAATTGGAGGACGGGCTCATTGTCATGCGTGGAACAGAATGAGGAACGGTATCAACCACTCAGGCTTGTGATACCTCCTCTCTCTCCATGATCAGTCCTGAGAGAGAACTCATGACCACTGTCCCACTCTTTCTTACAAGGCTGCCTGTGTGGGAGCAACGCCAAACACCAACACACACACACACACACACACACACACACACACACACACACACACACACACACGGAATTCACCTAAATGGGAGTAAAAGAGTAAAGCGTCTTCAGCGTCTGAGAGCGTCCCACACTAACTCCCACATCCAGCCAATCAAAGAGGCTCCGAGGGAACATTGACTTTCACCATCAGAGCCTCGGCAGCATAACAACCCGCCTGAGCCTCTAACTGGGAGGAATGTTGACGCGGATCCAACATTAGCAGGTATGCAGAGACGCTCTGCGCTCCTCGGCCAGAGGACAGTCAACAGGGTCAGTGTTGTTGGGCAGCAGCTTCCTGCAGGTCACTGACACACTGACTCTCTTTGTCTGTCCTCTTTATTAAATAACTAATGTCTAATCGGACCATGTGACCACGGGAAAATCTGCAGGGAAATTTCAAGAAGAGACCCCCTCCATTGTGAATTTACCCAAACAGACTCTTCATTGAAGGTACACTGGCAACTCACTCTGAATCCAGGCCTCTTTACATTCCAACAATGTTCACACACACCATGCTGTGTGGAGCTGCTGTGTGGAGTTGCTGTGTGGAGCTGCTGTGTGGAGCTGCTGTGTGGAGGTGGAGGTGGAGGTGGAGGTGATGTATGTAGGTGGAGGTGGAGGTGATGTGTGAAGGTGGTGGAGGTGGAGGTGATGTATGTAGGTGGAGGTGGAGGTGGAGGTGATGTGTGAAGGTGGAGGTGGAGGTGATGTGTGAAGGTGGAGGTGATGTATGTAGGTGGAGGTGGAGGTGGAGGTGATGTGTGAAGGTGGAGGTGGAGGTGATGTGTGAAGGTGGAGGTGGTGGTGGTGGTGGTGATGTGTGGAGGTGGAGGTGATGTATGTAGGTGAAGGTGGTGGTGGAGGTGATGTATGTAAGTGGAGGTGGTGGTGGAGGTGGAGGTGATGTATGTAGGTGGAGGTGGTGGTGGAGGTGGAGGTGGAGGTGGTGGAGGTGATGTATGTAGGTGGAGGTGGAGGTGGTGGTGGAGGAGGTGATGTATGTAGGTGGAGGTGGAGGTGGTGGTGGAGGTGGAGGTGGTGGTGGTGGAGGTGATGTATGTAGGTGGAGGTGGTGGTGGTGGTGGAGGTGGTGGTGGAGGTGATGGTGGAGGTGGTGGTGGAGGTGGTGGTGGTGGTGGAGGTGGTGGTGGAGGTGATGTATGTAGGTGGAGGTGGTGGTGGAGGTGGTGGTGGTGGTGGAGGTGATGTATGTAGGTGGAGGTGGTGGTGGAGGTGGTGGTGGTGGTGGAGGTGATGTATGTAGGTGGAGGTGGTGGTGGAGGTGGTGGTGGTGGTGGAGGTGATGTATGTAGGTGGAGGTGGTGGTGGAGGTGGTGGTGGAGGTGGAGGTGATGTGTGGATTGGCAGCTACACACGGTCACACAACTAAGTATTAACCAATGTTCCCTCTAACTGTGGATGTACCTGAGCCTGACTGACGCTGCCGCTCTGCAGGCCAAAATATCCAACATGCAGAAGAACAGACGTCACTCATCCATCCTCCCTATCTATCCATCCTCCATCCTCCCTATCTATCCATCCTCCCTCACAACCTGAATCATGTCTGGGTCCAGAGGCAGCAGGGAGTTGATGTGGAGGAAGACTGATGGTGAGACCTGGTGTCTCAATTTCACTTCTGACACACTCCCAAGGTTAGAGAGAGAGAGGGAGGGAGGGAGGGAGGGAGGGAGGGAGAGAGATTGGAGGGAGGGAGAGAGAGACAGAGAGAGAGAGAGAGAGAGAGAGGGAAGGAGGGAGAGAGAGAGAGAGAGAGAGAGAGAGGGAGGGAGGGAGGGAGGGAGAGAGAGAGAGAGAGAGAGAGAGAGAGAGAGAGAGAGGGAGGGAGGGAGGGAGAGAGAGAGAGGGAGGGAGACAGATAAAGAAAATGTCTGGGGGGGGGGGGGGTTTAGACAGGCAGACTGCCCAATGAGCTTAATCTCAAAACATCACCCCGCCTATTCATTGGTTGTCCCTGGGTCAGGTAGATGACAGGGTGAAGACATCCTCCAGGGCTGGGACCGCCGCCTTCATCAGAACACACACCACCTGATACGGGCTGTGTGTCACATGACAGGACAGTAGTAGTAAATACGCTTTGCGACAGCGAATAGCTTTCTTCTTTCATCAGCACTGTCACCACGGTGACAGGCAGGGAGGGGCCGGTAGGGAGGGAGAGGTCCCTATATCTGGTTCTGACAGGGAGGGGCCGGTAGGGAGGGAGAGGTCCCTATATCTGGTTCTGACAGGGAGGGGCCGGTAGGGAGGGAGAGGTCCCTATATCTGGTTCTGACAGGGAGGGGCCGGTAGGGAGGGAGAGGTCCCTATATCTGGTTCTGACAGGGAGGGGCCGGTAGGGAGGGAGAGGTCCCTATATCTGGTTCTGACAGGGAGGGGCCGGTAGGGAGGGAGAGGTCCCTATATCTGGTTCTGACAGGGAGGGGCCGGTAGGGAGGGAGAGGTCCCTATATCTGGTTCTGACAGGGAGGGGCCGGTAGGGAGGGAGAGGTCCCTATATCTGGTTCTGACAGGGAGGGGCCGGTAGGGAGGGAGAGCAGTGGACTGACTACACATCTGGAAGCTGTTTTCCTCCATGAGGCAAGTCTGACTGTCTACTGTTTAACAGCTCTCCTCCTCTCCTCCTCCCCCCAACCCCCCCCCCCCCCCCCCCCGTTCTCTCTATGGCCCTGCTCCTGTCAGACAGAGGAACAGCTCACTCCGGTCACGGGGGCACCAGGGGGCAGCTGTGGTGGTCTGGGAGGAGAGGAAGGCTGATGAAGGTGACTCATCTGTTAGGTGACGATGCAGAGAGTCTTCAACCAGAACCTCTGAAGATCGTACAGAGAAGAGAAGAGCAGACTGAGGATTCAGACTGGTTACCATTAAAGAGAAGAGCAGACTGAGGATTCAGACTGGTTACCATTAAAGAGAAGAGCAGACTGAGGGTTCAGACTGGTTACCATTAAAGAGAAGAGCAGACTGAGGATTCAGACTGGTTACCATTAAAGAGAAGAGCAGACTGAGGGTTCAGACTGGTTACCATTAAAGAGAAGAGCAGACTGAGGGTTCAGACTGGTTACCATTAAAGGTTTGTCATGTTCAATACAAGATGCTGAGGTTCATGTTTTGAAAACACTGTCAGAATCACTAGTTGTCCTGACCCCTCCGTGGGAGAGCTCTGCTGACACAGCCATTTCTCTGAATCCCAACAGGAGGTTTTGTGACGATGTTTGAATGCCCCCACAACCATGACAAGGTCAGGGTAGAGCAGGGGAGAGGCAGGGGAGGCTGGGGGAGGCAGAAATCGGAGGACAGGCTCATTGTAATGCATGCGTGTTTGATACCATTCCTCATTCCATTCCATACATTACCATGAGCCCGTCCTCCCCTGAAGGGAGGGTAATGACTAGTAGGGGATGCTGGGTATTGTAGTTTATTCTCAGGTTCAGGCAGAAGCAACAGCTACAATATTATCACAGTTCCAACATGTTGCAACATGTGAACAATATCCACACTCGAGGAAGAAAGACATAGCTTCTACACTCTGAGGTCTACATCCTATGTTGGCAACCTTCTCTCTGAATATGTGACACAAGAATATGACCCCTGAAAACAGGACACTTCTGGCAGAAACATGACAGAGATGTCATCAAAGCTCCTGGAAACCAACATCAAGCCTTCGCCTATACAGTACCCCCCCCCCCCCCCCCCCCCCCCACACACACACACACACACTACCCCCCCACCACCACAGGGAGAACAATGGCTCTGCTCTCCAGACACAACATCACTCAGGCTTGTTCTGTTACGCCACGATTTACGGCAAACAGATTTCCTCATGATCAAACCTGCCGAGGGCCGCGCCGCTCGTAAACCTGCCGCCGACCGCCGCTCTGCCGCCCGTTCCTCCTCCACTGATTTATACTGTAGAATTAGCTCTGGTCCAATTGGAGGCTGACGCCATGGCTCCGGGCCGCAGGGAGGAGGAAAGAACAGAGATGTGGGGAGAGGAGGAGAGGAGGGGAGGAGGAGAGGAGATCACCTGGCCTGGGCTGATAGGGGAGGAGGTGTTCTTAACTCACCAACTGCCAAATAATTCTGGAACCCTCCTCACCTACAGCCAAGTGTTTCATGTGGGGGTTACCTAGCAACAACACTTTGATTAACGACAACATGATCATGATCATCATCATCATTTGGTGAATGAAGTCCCGTTTGTCCAGTTTGGGGCTTTATTCCCCTGCGGCACTGAAGGAGTTGAGGATGGCCGAGCGGTCGTGTTAGGGTCAGGGTCAGGGTTAGGGTTAGGCTTAGGGTTAGGGTTAGGGTTAAGGTTAGGGTCAGGGTTAGGGTCAGGGTCAGGGTTAGGGTTAGGTTAGGTTAGGGTCAGGGTTAGGGTTAGGGTCAGGGTCAGGGTTAGGGTTAGTGTTAGGGTTAGGTCTCAGGGTCAGGGTTAGGTTAGGGTTAGGGTCAGGGTCAGGGTTAGGGTTAGGGTCAGGGTTAGGGTTAGGTTAGGGTTAGGGTCAGGTTAGGGTTAGGGTCAGGGTTAGGGTCAGGGTTAGGGTCAGGTTAGGTTAGGGTTAGGGTCAGGGTCAGGGTTAGGCTTAGGGTTAGGGTCAGGGTTAGGCTTATGGTTAGGGTCAGGGTTAGGCTTAGGGTTAGGGTCAGGGTTAGGCTTATGGTTAGGGTCAGGGTTAGGCTTAGGGTTAGGGTCAGGGTTGGGGTCAGGGTTAGGGTCAGGGTCAGGGTCAGGGTTAGGGTTAGGATTAGCAGGTGGGTGAGCAGGTGATCAGCATTAGTCATGCAATGCTGATTGTAATGAAAATGTTGATGTTGGTTATTAAAATCTACTGTATCTTATCTTACGGCAGGAAGTATTTCCAGAATAAAAACAACAACAAGAACATCCGTTCCTGTCTCAGGAGTCTCCCAGCGGACCCAGGCAGACTCACCGCTCCTGTTCCAGAGAATAGAACACTCTTTACACACACACGCACACACGCACACACACACACACACACACACACACACACACACACACACACACACCACACACACACACACACACACACACACACACATACACACACACACACACACCACACACACACACACACATACACACACACACACACACCACACACACACACACACACACACACACACCACACACACACACACACACTTTTAACATCAGCAGAAGAAGTGGCTTCCCAGCAGCAGCAGTAATGAAGTCGCCTGCTCCCCCTGACAGAGCTGGCCTGCCACTGACACACACCGTCACCCAAAACACCCTTCACTTTTCCAGCAGCACACACACACACGGGGGGGGGGGGGGGGGGGGATGAAATGAAGCAGAGAGGATTAGGAGCAGGATGTGATGTACACCATCATCATCATCATTATCATCATCATCATCCCACTGTTGTCTGTATTCCCGTCTCAATCCTTTCCTGTTCCAAACAGACAGAACTGTGTTCCAGCTGGCTGGATGGATCTTCAGTGCCACAGACGGAGTATCCAATACTGTATAATTCAATTACCACATTCACAAACAAAGACACAGCTGTTCATTACCTACGCAAGAGTACAGGTGCAGAATCACATCCATCACACGCAATCATCCTTAATTGATAATCAGAACATTACTGTTTGCCTTAATTTTTTGCCTGGAAGATCCATCATCTTATAAAATCAATAGAAACACATTTATAGTGGTGCTCAGGAGCTGCAACTGATAATAATCAATATTTCTGCATGACAACAGATTCTCAGTCGGGTTTCATGATGCTTCCTCCATAGAAAGAGAATTCATAGAACAGACAATACCGCAGAGGTAGAACACTTCTAGACCATTTATACATGGAACAGAGATTCTGTATCTAGAGATTCTGTATCTTTGTTCACTCTCAGACCGATTCTAAATTCTAATTCAACTGGTTCCTCTTCTGGTGATGTCATCGTATTCCAGAGAAATCTATTGGTGGGTAACGGAGGGACAGGAAGCACTAAAGGCTCATGGGTGATTTCCGCCAGGGGAAAGCTAGCGGCTTGTGGCTCTTTTCTGTTGCCAAAACAAACAGGCCTTCTGAGAGGAGATATGGTGTAATTATCCTGCCTCCTCCTTCCCCGGCTCTGCCATTACAGCAGGGAGTGTAAAACTCCACACCAGCACAGAGCAGACACATCAACAAGCCTGGCTCCCTCAGTCAGGGGAGGCTGGTGGAGGTAGAAATCGCAATAATTGCATTACAATGAGCCCGTCCTCCGATTTCTACCTCCACCAGCCTCCACTGTCCACTGGATCACATAAAGCATCAGACCCAGAAAAGCCAGCGGGTGACTCTTGAGTGATGTGCATTTTGTGCTAACAGGAAGTGTGATGAGTGGACGTGTGCGTGGTGAGAGCTGAGGCCCTCTGGGATTAACGCTGGGATTGTGGAGCGTTTGACTTCAGACCTATTTGGCCTCTGAAGTCTCCTGGTTTGTTCTTTTGAATGAATAATTCTCTTCTCTTTTCTTGTCATGCATCACTTCAACACAGCAGCCCAGTAAACTCAGTAAACCTTGCCTCCCCCTCAGGATTGTGTTGGCACATAATGCTAATTACCATTTTCTTTTTCAACACACCCAATGAATTTATGATCATCTGCATTTAAAACGAGCAGAGTTTTTAAAAGTCACTTAGGCTTTGGAGAATTTGGAGAGAGAGACAGACATAAATACCTCAGAGCATTATCAATGCAAATAAACAACATATTAGGATAGTGAATCTTCCTGACAGACTCTGTCACCAGCAGAGGCTCAATACCACTAGAGGCAGACATGTAGGCACAGCCTTCTGACCAGTCATTTAATCAACAAGCAGAGGGGCGGGGGGGGGGGGGGGGTATCGAGACGTTTATCATCAGGGGACCTCATAAACTATCCGAATTGAAAACAAAAACACCAGACTCCTCTCCCAGGAGAAGACATTCTAACTAAGAACCAGCCTGGAGGAGGCATGTATGTGTGTGTGTGTGTGTGTGTGTGTGTGTGTGTGTGTGTGTGTGTGTGTGTGTGTGTGTGTGTGTGTTGTTTTCATCCCTCTCTGGGGACCAGGATGGCGAGGACACACAACTGGGTGGAATTCAGTTCCGTCTGATGCATTAGAATTACACTGTCTCCTACCAACATCCTCCCCAAACGCACCAACACACTACCAACACACTACAGCACCAACACACTATCAACACACTACAGCACCAACACACTACCAACACACTACAGCACCAACACACTACCAACACACTACAGCACCAACACACTACCAACACACTACCAACACACTACAGCACCAACACACTATCAACACACTACAGCACCAACACACTACCAACACACTACAGCACCAACACACTACCAACACACTACAGCACCAACACACTATCAACACACTATCAACACACTATCAACACACTACAGCACCAACACACTATCAACACACTATCAACACACTATCAACACACTACAGCACCAACACACTATCAACACACTATCAACACACTACAGCACCAACACACTATCAACACACTACAGCACCAACACACTACAGCACCAACACACTACCAACACACTATCAACACACTACAGCACCAACACACTACAGCACCAACACACTACAGTATCAACACACTATCAACACACTATCAACACACTACAGCACCAACACACTACCAACACACTACAGTATCAACACACTATCAACACACTACAGTATCAACACACTATCAACACACTATCAACACACTACAGTATCAACACACTATCAACACACTACAGCACCAACACACTACCAACACACTACAGCACCAACACACTACCAACACACTACAGCACCAACACACTACCAACACACTACAGTATCAACACACTATCAACACACTACAGTATCAACACACTACCAACACACTACCAACACACTACAGCACCAACACACTACAGTATCAACACACTATCAACACACTACAGTATCAACACACTATCAACACACTACAGCACCAACACACTACCAACACACTACAGCACCAACACACTACCAACACACTACCAACACACTACAGCACCAACACACTACAGCACCAACACACTATCAACACACTACAGCACCAACACACTACCAACACACTATCAACACACTACAGCACCAACACACTATCAACACACTACCAACACACTACAGCACCAACACACTACAGTATCAACACACTACCAACACACTATCAACACACTACAGCACCAACACACTACCAACACACTATCAACACACTACAGCACCAACACACTACCAACACACTATCAACACACTACAGCACCAACACACTACAGCACCAACACACTACCAACACACTATCAACACACTACAGCACCAACACACTACCAACACACTATCAACACACTACAGCACCAACACACTACAGCACCAACACACTACCAACACACTATCAACACACTACAGCACCAACACACTACCAACACACTACAGTATCAACACACTATCAACACACTACAGCACCAACACACTACCAACACACTACAGTATCAACACACTATCAACACACTACAGCACCAACACACTATCAACACACTACAGCACCAACACACTACAGCACCAACACACTACAGTATCAACACACTATCAACACACTACAGCACCAACACACTATCAACACACTACAGTATCAACACACTACAGTATCAACACACTACCAACACACTACAGTATCAACACACTATCAACACACTATCAACACACTATCAACACACTACAGCACCAACACACTATCAACACACTATCAACACACTACAGTATCAACACACTACAGTATCAACACACTACAGTATCAACACACTACAGTATCAACTACCCACACAAGAGGACAGACCTGGTCTCACACAGACAGGCAGGCAGAGGGACTTCAGCAGGACTTCTCATGGAAGGACTCCAATCCAAAACAAGACAACTGTACACATGATGTGGCCCTCGTCCAATGGCAGTCGCACAGCAAACAGAGCAGCTATCCCATCACACCGTAAAACACTGGATATACATCCAGACACGCTCCATTATACAAAGGAGAGATATAGAAACGGATGTGAAATGAGATGAGGGATGTGTTTGGAACTTTGGGGATCATTTCTAGGAACCAGAAGCAGCATTCTAGAATATTGTTATTGTTCTGAACAGCGTGGCACAGAGGGCCAGGGTGAGGCAGGGTGAGGGCCAGGGTGAGGGCCAGGGTGAGGGCCAGGGTGAGGCAGGGTGAGGGCCAGGGTGAGGGCCAGGGTGAGGCAGGGTGAGGCAGGGTGAGGGCCAGGGTGAGGCAGGGTGAGGGCCAGGGTGAGGGCCAGGGTGAGGGCCAGGGTGAGGGCCAGGGTGAGGCAGGGTGAGGGCCAGGGTGAGGCAGGGTGAGGGCCAGGGTGAGGGCCAGGGTGAGGCAGGGTGAGGCAGGGTGAGGGCCAGGGTGAGGGCCAGGGTGAGGCAGGGTGAGGCAGGGTGAGGGCCAGGGTGAGGGCCAGGGTGAGGCAGGGTGAGGCAGGGTGAGGGCCAGGGTGAGGCAGGGTGAGGGCCAGGGTGAGGCAGGGTGAGGGCCAGGGTGAGGGCCAGGGTGAGGCAGGGTGAGGCAGGGTGAGGGCCAGGGTGAGGCAGGGTGAGGGCCAGGGTGAGGGCCAGGGTGAGGGCCAGGGTGAGGCAGGGTGAGGCAGGGTGAGGGCCAGGGTGAGGCAGGGTGAGGGCCAGGGTGAGGGCCAGGGTGAGGCAGGGTGAGGGCCAGGGTGAGGGCCAGGGTGAGGCAGGGTGAGGGCCAGGGTGAGGCAGGGTGAGGGCCAGGGTGAGGGCCAGGGTGAGGGCCAGGGTGAGGCAGGGTGAGGGCCAGGGTGAGGCAGGGTGAGGGCCAGGGTGAGGGCCAGGGTGAGGCAGGGTGAGGGCCAGGGTGAGGGCCAGGGTGAGGGCCAGGGTGAGGCAGGGTGAGGGCCAGGGTGAGGGCCAGGGTGAGGCAGGGTGAGGGCCAGGGTGAGGGCCAGGGGGAGGGCCAGGGTGAGGCAGGGTGAGGGCCAGGGTGAGGGCCAGGGTGAGGCAGGGTGAGGCAGGGTGAGGGCCAGGGTGAGGCAGGGTGAGGGCCAGGGTGAGGCAGGGTGAGGCAGGGTGAGGGCCAGGGTGTGGGCCAGGATGAGGGCCAGGGTGAGGCAGGGTGAGGGCCAGGGTGAGGCAGGGTGAGGGCCAGGGTGAGGGCCAGGGTGAGGGCCAGGGTGAGGGCCAGGGTGAGGCAGGGTGAGGGCCAGGGTGAGGCAGGGTGTTTGTCTTTTTACGCTGGGTGGTAGACTAGGTGGCCATGATTCTCTGCTAGGGTTCCATACATTCTAGAACCTTCTGGTATCCACAAAACCAAGGCCGGATGACAGAGGACGCATCGGACGGTGACATCATACGTCCCTCTGCCAGACACGTGGCATTCAGCCATGACATCATCATGTTGTCACGAGGTCCAACATTCTGGACGGCATTTTTCAACATTTACAACTGTGTGTTTTTATCATCTGAGCCTGTTAGTCGGTTACGAAAGCACTAAATTCAATTAATTATCATCTTTGAATTCATTGAGGCAATAAGTCACTGACTCTAAATATAGTAGTAGGACTGGGTCAGTTCTGACTGCCAGGTGGGTTAGGGTTAGGGTTAGGTGTGCCAGGTGGGTTAGGGTTAGGTGTGCCAGGTGGGTTAGGGTTAGGTGTGCCAGGTGGGTTAGGGTTAGGTGTGCCAGGTGGGTTAGGGTTAGGGTTAGGGTTAGGTGTGTCAGGTGGGTTAGGGTTAGGTGTGCCAGGTGGGTTAGGGTTAGGTGTGCCAGGTGGGTTAGGGTTAGGTGTGCCAGGTGGGTTAGGGTTAGGTGTGCCAGGTGGGTTAGGGTTAGGTGTGCCAGGTGGGTTAGGGTTAGGGTTAGGTGGGTTAGGGTTAGGTGTGCCAGGTGGGTTAGGGTTAGGTGTGCCAGGTGGGTTAGGGTTAGGTGTGCCAGGTGGGTTAGGGTTAGGTGTGCCAGGTGGGTTAGGGTTAGGTGTGCCAGGTGGGTTAGGGTTAGGTGTGCCAGGTGGGTTAGGGTTAGGGTTAGGTGGGTTAGGGTTAGGTGTGCCAGGTGGGTTAGGGTTAGGTGTGCCAGGTGGGTTAGGGTTAGGTGTGCCAGGTGGGTTAGGGTTAGGTGTGCCAGGTGGGTTAGGGTTAGGTGTGCCAGGTGGGTTAGGGTTAGGTGTGCCAGGTGGGTTTCATCGAGTGATGAAAACTCAGATATGTTTCAACTAAACAATAAACCCCAGAAGCCGAGATTATCACGGCAGGTCACGGTAGGGGAACAACACACACCGGAGAAACACACCTGATCAAGCGACAATATTGACCAGAAATCCCAGCTGAGGGCATGACTGCCCGCTTAAACAACAAATGCGAAAATTGCTGAAAGAAACGGACAATTCAAGTATTTGTTTAGTGACAGATGGTGGTGGTTTGTGGGCTGAGAAATAGAGTTCCCAAAAAGACAAACACTGTCAAGGGAACGTGATGAACGCAGGAACATCAGAACAGGTCATTTAACCCTGCCAATACTGTTATTAAATCACCACATCAAACGCCTCTCGGCCAATCACAATGCTTGATTTGATCAACCTGTACTGCTCATGATGTCACAACAACAACAACAACAACAACAACACCTCCAACACCACCTCCTCCACCTCCTCCACCTACCACCTCCACCACCACCTCCACCTCCTCCACCACCACCTCCACCTCCACCACCACCTCCTCCACCACCACCTCCACCACCACCACCACCACCTCCTTCTCCACCACCTCCACAATCACCTCCACCACCACCACCACCTCCACCACCTCCACCTCCACCACCACCTCCACCACCACCATCACCACCACCACCTCCACCACCTCCTTCTCCACCACCTCCACAATCACCTCCACCACCACCACCACCTCCACCATCACCTCGTCCTCCTCCACTGGTCTGGAGACATGGGACGTCTCCCAACGCATGTTCTTCAGAAACAAAGTCAAACTAGGGCAGACATCTTCATATGAATATGGATATATGGTTTAATAAAATCTTGTCGACATGGACTTTAAAGTTTAACATAATTTACAGTAAACAAGCTGGTGTTGAATAGAACGGAGCCTCCATCTGAACCCCAGTGACTCACGGCTGATGTTTCTCATCTATTTTAAATGAGTGAGCTGATGATGGCGCTGTGGCAGATCCCAGCTGAGCAGCTCCCCGAGAACCACGGACAGCTAAACATAGAGTCAGAATAAACCGCCAACTCAAGTCAGAAAGGCCGCGGATAATACCACTGAACAGTCCCAAACCGAGGAGGAATCATCCATTTCTAGAAAGGCTCCATGAGGAGCCATCTGAGGAGAGACCTCTGTAGCCTCCTTCCACCGGCAGTTTCAGGGGGATTCAGTCCAACGAAAAAGAACCATTTTCTAATATTCCCTTCCAGAGTTAACATGTTAGAAATATCACATCACAATGCATTCTAAATCTGTTAGAATAGTGCTGGAGAGCAGAGAACACAGAGGCCTCTTCCCCGAGCCTCGCCTTGTAAACCGTCATGTTGAACATCCTCACAAAGCTGCCAGGGAATAATTGATCAGACCAACTGCCAAGAAACACAACTGAAAAGGATTCCGGAAGAACCTTCTCTCCTACCTTCTTGAGGTGTCCGCTGCGGGTTCCCACAAACACCACAGAGTGGTCTCCGTAGGTGTAGGCCGCCACCGCGCCCATGCCGTCCGTCCGGTCATCGTACAGGGGGGTCCCCTCGATCACTCGCAGGCCCCCTAGAGGCTGGTTCAGCACCAGGCCACAGAAGTCGTCACCAATCTGCTTGGGCTGGAGAACAGAGAGCAGAGAGACACAGAGACTAAGAAAACCTATTCACCTCCATCTGAGGTCACATGGGCTGGAGAACAGAGAGCAGAGAGACACAGAGACTAAGAAAACC
>NC_139662.1:24389348-24399621 GCF_951799395.1 Argentina silus
TTTATGCACTGCAACAACCCCCCAACCCCCCCCCCCACACACACACACACACACATCCCCTACCAACTCCTGCCTGTAGTCCATTTAGAAGTATTAATGACTAAATCGGAGTCAGCCACTGAGACAGCTGTGTGTGTGTGTGTGTGTGTGTGTGTGTGTGTGTGTGTGTGTGTGTGTGTGTGTGTGTGTGTGTGAGACAGAGGGAGTATATTGATTGCAGGGCTTCTGTTGGTTTAGGGCCCTGTCACTCATTGGATGCTAATAAACCTTCCCAGCCATCACTAACACTAATCCACAGCACCTTCCTTCATTAGCCACTACAGCTACAACACAACAGAATAAGAGCACAGATGGACAGAGGTAAATTGGACAGAGGTAAATTGGACAGAGGTAAACTGTACAGGCTAAAACAATATATTAGCAGGTCCAGGATAAGTGATGCTCAGTGGGTCACACACACAGGCTCACTGCCCAGTCACGCCACCCCCCCCCCCGATCAGAGCTGCTGGAATGAAAGAGGTCCTTATGGCTCTCAAACGGCCTGGGGTAGGAAAACTAGAGGTGGGGTAGGAGAACTAGAGGTGGGGTAGGAGAACTAGAGGTGGGGTAGGAGAACTAGAGCTGGCCTGGGGTAGGAGAACTAGAGGTGGGGTAGGAGAACTAGAGGTGGGGTAGGAGAACTAGAGGTGGGGTAGGAGAACTAGAGGTGGGGTAGGAGAACTAGAGCTGGCCTGGGGTAGGAGAACTAGAGGTGGGGTAGGAGAACTAGAGGTGGGGTAGGAGAACTAGAGGTGGGGTAGGAGAACTAGAGGTGGGGTAGGAGAACTAGAGCTGGCCTGGGGTAGGAGAACTAGAGGTGGGGTAGGAGAACTAGAGGTGGGGTAGGAGAACTAGAGGTGGGGTAGGAGAACTAGAGCTGGCCTGGGGTAGGAGAACTAGAGCTGGCCTGGGGTAGGAGAACTAGAGGTGGGGTAGGAGAACTAGAGCTGGCCTGGGGTAGGAGAACTAGAGGTGGGGTAGGAGAACTAGAGGTGGGGTAGGAGAACTAGAGGTGGGGTAGGAGAACTAGAGCTGGCCTGGGGTAGGAGAACTAGAGCTGGCCTGGGGTAGGAGAACTAGAGGTGGCCTGGGGTAGAAGACAGACTTGAGTAGTTTGGGGTTTCAGGTACTTGACTGAGACAAGAGAGCAGAGTAGTGTTTGCGGTTTGGCTAGGCTAGGCTAGGTTAGGCTAAGCTAGGTTAGGCTAGGCTAGATTAAGCTAGGCTAGGCTAGGCTAGCTCCAACCTGTGTTTTGTTCTCTGAATCAGGGCTCATGAATACTGTAGTCACACTACTGCTCTGTCAACTCTTCAGTGTGTCATTGTTTGTGTGATGTACGTTTGTAGCGGCACTTATAGTAACAATACACACTCTGCAGTGCACTGTGCTGTGGAGTCCTGTACTGCTGTGCTGTAATCACCACAGTAGCACCAGCATCGCTAGGCTGCTGAGGTGATGCATCAGGTTCAAACACAGGTCTCCCACGTAGAAGACCCACGCGTCTACGGCTAGGCCAGGTGGACATCCTCAAGGTACAGAGGCAACACTTGAGTTCACACGCGTCTCAGACAGCGCTACCCATCACAAGATTGTGATTCCAAACCACCTCCGCTACACTGAGAGAGAGTAAACCCCTTTAGACAGTCCCCCTGTCCACCTGACTGTGTCATTATTCAGTCACAACAACACCACTACAACTCATCACAGGTCCAATCATCCATGTAATAGTGTTTTGCCTGAAAAATAATTAGCTTTTTAGCATTACTCTCCTTTAATATATGATCTAAAACCTTCTCCAACTCTCTGAGATATCAAACTCTTTGTTCTGTAAATACAGAACCCCCAAAGGAGCACCATTTTTTTGCTCTGATTCCATTCATTGTCAGAAAGGATTTAGCTGTGCTGACTGAGGTGAATGGATCTGCTTGGGTAGAAATGACACAAGGAAATGAAGTAACTCCAAGGCTAGGTTTCTCTTAGGGAGTTCCCTGCAACACGTCTTTAACCTTTCTGAGACCAGGCATTCCTAGTTTGGAAATATTGGAAAAATCCTTTGCAGAAAGTAGCTACAAAGAGGTGGAAACCAGTTTGCAATGAGTGACACCGTCTTCCATTCTCTTCAATGTTGCGAGCTAGCAGAGGCAGACAGTCCCCGCTCGGAAAGACACCATGCGCAAAACAACAAGCGACCGTTGTCCAGGCGTGTGGGGGAGGGGTCTGGGAATGTAACAGCCAATGGATTTGGAGGCACATTCTCCCATCGTTCTGTTCTGTTCAATCCAAGCCAGATGGGCAAATATAAACCTCCAGACAACACTGTCATCTAGGGACACGGCTCCACAACACTAGTTCCTGTTCTACCCAACGTATACAATTACCCTGGAATGACTACTACATTGGAACAACATTTAGTACAGTACATTCAATTAATCATTTATCACATAGTGATATCGCCTAGTTGAGCAGTTTTTGTTGTAACACAAGTGGAATTAAAAGTAATGATTTTCATTGGCTGTGAAACGTCTGCTGTGAGAAAGCAGAAGCACTGCAATGAAAAATAAATGGCAGCGCAGCTTTTCTACAGCAAGCGGATGACCTCTGACCCCATCTCATCTGTGACTGAGGAACAGCACACATGAAGGACTGGGAACAGAATAGGCGAGGCCACTCTGGCCGTCTCCAGCCCAAATTCAGTGCAAACCCCCCAATCATTGCCCATTGTGATACAATGCTGCATTGTGGTCCGTTTCCTGACTTGAGGACGACTATTGAGCAGCGACTCACAATGGTTTCATTACCACAGAACAGCAGAGGAGGCTGGTGCCAGAGGAGCAGAATGCCGTAGCTGAACATCCTGACCTGGAGTCAGGGATTGGCTGCTGGGACTACAGCTGGGAGCGGAGGAGCAGAAGCCTGTGATTGGCTGAAATAACAACTGTAAATAACATCTGAAACCTCAGTGGGACGTTCCACCTCCCTGCCAGAGCAGCAGAATAATTACAGGTTTTAACAGGCTCAACTTCTTTTAATAATCTTTACTGTAGAGAGGGTGTGTGTGTGTACGGGCGTGCATGTGTGTGTGTGTGTGTGTGTGTGTGTGTGTGTGTGTGCAGGATGTGTGTGTGTGTGTGTTTGTGTGTGCAGGATGTGTGTGTGTGTGTGTGTGTGTGTACACATGGTGCAACCAGCCGAGAGCTAGCTCATTTGACAGTGATTAGGCTCAGTTGAAGAGGTTCCAGTAAGGAACACGGCCCGTGGGTCTGTGATGCTGGATGATGCATGTAATAGCCTATCTGTTATCAGTGATTACTCATGACTCTGGTTGGGTCGGGACATCTAAACAACATTAAGGCAACACCACAGGGTCATATTCTAATTACATCATAAAAAAGAACACGTGTGTTTGAGACAATGTGTTGTGGAAATCCAAGACTCAGCCCAAACTCCTCTTCCTCCATTTCAGGATCACTGACAGTAAAAAGACTAGTTCATGGTTGGAGAGGATGAGCACATCACAATAATCCCCCAAACTGGCTGGCAACCATCAAATACTGAGGACCAGTTTCCCAGACGCAGATTAAGCCTAGTCCTGGACTAAATCACACTTTCAGTGGAGATTCTTCATTGAAAATAAAACATTTTTAAATAGGACTAGGCTTAATATAGGCCCAGGAAACCAGGCCTGGGTGAGAGAGAAAATGGAAGCAATGTTTTACAGATGATGGGGTCGGGGACGAGGAGGAAAGAGAGAGAGAGAGAGAGAGAGAGGCTGAGTGTCTGTGGAACACAGAAGGAGCAATCACACCAATCATCATTCAGCCTCATCAAGGCTGTGAAAACACTCTCTCTCCTCCCCCCTCCTCTCTCTCTCTCTCTCTCTCTCTCTGTCTCTCTCTCTCTCTCCTCTACCCAGGGTCAACAGCCCTTGATTAAAACACAGGAAGGCTCTCTTCTTCACTCTTCTTCTCTTCTTCACTGGATTAAGATGCAGCTCCTCTCCCTCGGACACAGATGACCAGGAGGAGAATATATCTGAAAGTCTTCCACTTTAGCCCTCCTTAGCGTTCACAGTGCAAATAGACCCACTGAAGCCTGGCTGGGTTCATCTCCCAGGACTGGAAACTCTGCCTCTACCAGAGTAAAGCATACACCACTCCTTCAGTGCCATAGAAACAAACTAAAGCTCAATCCCATTAAAATGCAATTAGCCTACAAATCTATTATGTAATTAGTATATTTTGTCGGCAAAATTAATTACTATGTAGACAATAAACATGAACACTGTTAGTTACCATAACCCACATTAGTCTTTTGTAGCATGAAGTGAATGTTCTGGGTCATTTTACACGTATCACAGGTATGTGGTTTGAAAATAAGCAGTGTTTATGTTGGTAAAACTCCACCCTATCTTAGGGGTAGATCTGCATCTAGGCTTGGCAGAAGTTGTATGAAAACAGCAGTAGGTCTAAATCAGACATGTGGTCCTCGGCTGAACCTAAATAAACCCCACGGTCACATCTGAGTTCACAGGGACAAGAGGGAGCGTCTGATTGGTTCCTCTTTCTGTTGTTTTTGTCATGTTTATCATCCTGTTGGGAGTCAGGGTCAGCAGATATCTTCCCACCATGACCCCAACATTACCCGTAAAATTACCCCAACATTACCCGTAAAATTACCCCAACATTACCCTAAAATTACCCCAACATTACCCTAAAATTACCCCAATATTACTCGTAAAATTACCCCAACATTACCCCAACATTATTATACAGTCCTGTCCCAACATTATGACATAGTCCTTTCCCAACATTATCCCACAATTACTAAACCAGAAATGGGATCAGACAAACCCAATATTGCCTGTAACTCCAAACCCCAACGCTCACTCACTCATGTAAGGAAAACATAGAACAATAACTACTATCATACTCTGTAAAACATAGAACAATAACTACTATCATACTCTGTAAAACATAGAACAATAACTACTATCATACTCTGTAAAACATAGAACAATAACTACTAGCATACTCTGTAAAACATAGAACAATAACTACTATCATACTCTGTAAAACATAGAACAATAACTACTATCATACTCTGTAAAACATAGAACAATAACTACTAGCATACTCTGTAAAACATAGAACAATAACTACTATCATACTCTGTAAAACATAGAACAATAACTACTATCATACTCTGTAAAACATAGAACAATAACTACTATCATACTCTGTAAAACATGCCATTAAAGATAAACGTATGTTACCTCCGTGGCAGAAAGGAAGCAGACGAAGGTGACATGGAACTGAGAAAGTGCAGAGACAGAAAGCCATCGCTCCCAGATTACCAGTCTGTCTGTGACTTCCCTGCCATCGCTCCCAGATTACCAGTCTGTCTGTGACTTCCCTGCCATCGCTCCCAGATTACCAGTCTGTCTGTGACTTCCCTGCCATTTTACTCACCCTGGGATGAAGTCATGAAATTCTAATGCTCCTTTATACTCTACAATCATAAATAAATATTGGATTGAATCTCCCGTTTATGATTTCAGGAGCCGTGCCTGCCATCTGTGTTGTGATATATTTGAGCCTCTTTCTAAAGGTTGAAATGCAGAGCGGAGATGTTTGATGCTCTTTAGAACAGAGTAGTTAGGGTTAGGGCTAACCCTAACCCTTTAGAACAGAGTAGTTAGGGCTAACCCTAACCCTTTAGAACAGAGTAGTTAGGGCTAACCCTAACCCTAATCCTCACCCTAACCCTTTAGAACAGAGTAGTTAGGGCTAACCCTAACCCTAACCCTTTAGAACAGAGTAGTTAGGGCTAACCCTAACCCTAACCCTCACCCTAACCCTTTAGAACAGAGTAGTTCCAGACACGACAACACTCACAGGACATCACCAGAGAACAACAACACCCCAAATTACAAATGGCATCTGGAACAGATAGAATAACCATGCAGACATTCATCCACCACTACTTTCACTATTTATGACTCAATTGTATCTGCATCTTAACCTACATTCATTCATTCATTCATTCATTCATTCATTCATTCAATCATTCATTCATTCATTCATTCATTCATTCATTCAATCATTCATTCATTCATTCAATCATTCATTCGTTCATTCATTTAGCCTAGTTTGGTTAAGCACACAGGCAAGTCTGACCTTTCATTACTGATCTACAATCACAAAGTGTTCTGGATAAGTGAAGATATCCAGACAGCAGAGAGAAGACTAGTGGGGTTAGTAACCCTGTGTTAATGTACCCTCCCCACCCCCCAGTTAACGTACCCCCCCTCCCCCGTGTTAATGTACCCCCCCCACCCCCCAGTTAACGTACCCCCCCCACCCCACCCCTGTGTTAATGTACCCCCCCACCCCCCAGTTAACGTACCCCCCCTCCCCCGTGTTAATGTACCCCCCCCACCCCCCAGTTAACGTACCCCCCCCACCCCACCCCTGTGTTAATGTACCCCCCCACCCCCCAGTTAACGTACCCCCCCCCCCCCACCCCTGTGTTAATGTACCCCCCCCCACCCCTGTGTTAATGTGCCCCCCCACCCCTGTGTTAATGTACCCCCCCCCCCCCACCCCTGTGTTAATGTACCCCCCCCCCCCCACCCCTGTGTTAATGTACCCCCCCCCCCACCCCTGTGTTAATGTGCCCCCCCACCCCTGTGATTTAAACATCATTCAGGCTGTAATCTTCATTGTTGTGGAGAAACAGGAGCCATTGGGGTTCTAATGCCTATGTGGAATATTGCATTATGAGGAAATGCATCAGGTCCATAAGGAGGAAGGAGATGGGTTAGGGTTAGGGTTAGGGTTAGGGTTAGGGTTAGGGTCAGGGTTAGGGTTAGGGTTAGAGAAGCTCTCCGCCTACACATCTGTTTACATTAAATACATTCACAATTATTCTGATGAAAATTACATGTGACGATATTCCAGATGTCGGACAGTTAACACACCCTAGTACACCGTAGTACACTCTAGTACACCCTAGTACACCGTAGTACACCCTACTACACTCTAGTACACCCTACTACACTCTAGTACACCCTACTACACCGTAGTACACTCTAGTACACCGTACTACACCCTAGTACACCCTACTACACCGTAGTACACTCTAGTACACCGTACTACACCGTAGTACACTCTAGTACACCCTACTACACCGTAGTACTCTAGTACACCCTACTACACTCTAGTACACTCTAGTACACCCTAGTACACCCTACTACACCGTAGTACACTCTAGTACACCGTAGTACACTCTAGTACACCCTACTACACTCTAGTACACCCTACTACACTCTAGTACACCCTACTACACCCTACTACACTCTAGTACACTCTAGTACACCCTAGTACACCCTACTACACTCTAGTACACTCTAGTACACCCTACTACACCCTACTACACTCTAGTACACTCTAGTACACCCTAGTACACCGTAGTACACTCTAGTACACCGTAGTACACTCTAGTACACCCTACTACACTCTAGTACACCCTACTACACTCTAGTACACCCTACTACACCGTAGTACTCTAGTACACCCTACTACACTCTAGTACACTCTAGTACACCCTAGTACACTAGTACACCCTAGTACACCCTAGTACACCTAGTACACTCTAGTACACTCTAGTACACCTAGTACACCCTAGTACACTCTAGTACACCTAGTACACCCTAGTACACTCTAGTACACCTAGTACACCCTAGTACACTCTAGTACACCTAGTACACCCTAGTACACTCTACTACACCCGCATGCAGATGCACAGTAATCTAATCTGACGACCTGTTTAGAAGACTATTGTTGTAGGAGACACATTAAAAACAACAGATTTGATAACATGAATCCGCCAGATAACCGATAAGGCCAGTCTACCTCTGTGTGTGTGTGTGTGTGTGTGTGTGTGTGTGTGTGTGTGTGTGTGTGTGTGTGTGTGTGTGTGTGTGTGGGGTTCATCAACTCTCTAGGAACATGCCGTGTTATCCTACAGCCGACTGTATAGATACCGTTTGTTGCACATGGAGGACAATTAACGGGTCGTTGCTCCGTAAAACGGTGTTTAAATCCCCGTCACGGCTGTTCTGAGTCCCGGAGCACGAACAGAAAAACCTGCTGAGAAACAATATCCGCGTTTTCCAGCAGAGAAATAATGTTTTTAACGCCCCTTTGTTCTGAATGAGCGGCGGCTCCTTGCATCACACTCTGCTGCTCTCACACACACACATACATAGATACATACACACACACACACACACACACACACACACACACACACACACACACACATCCCCGTTCCCCGTACGGTGAGAGCCCTATCCGCACCATTCCTTAGGTAAAACTAAACCCGGTCAGAGAAAACAGCAGCAGACTGTCGTGTGTTTTATCACAGACGAGCAGAAGCACCGACCCGGTGGAGACCGTGAGACCGTGAGACCGTGAGGTCCGCCTCAGCATCGGGAGGCGCCGTCAACACCGCCGTGAGGACCTACCTGGAGTTAACGGGCAACAGTTACATCCACGACCACGTCTCCGTGTCCTTCACTGATGAACACATACAAGTGTAGATAATTCTGTGTCGGTAGAATCGGTGAGAATCTCCTCGAGACAAAACCGACAGCCTTCACCGCTCCGCGCGCATGGCAGTCTCCGTTCTCCGGTCTGTCTCGAGGAGGCTCGGTAACTCTCCTCTATGGACCGAACCACTTCAGGAGGGGGGTTCACACACATTACCTTCACTCAAACACACAATACGGTTATTTAATACCATGATTTTTTTTATCTTAAAATCACGAGTATGTAATTACAATAGAATGTTTTGTCTCACTTTGTGTCTCTGTAAACAATGTAATTGGAGGACAGGTTTCCTCGTGTGCTCGTCCCCCCCTCCGGGGCGGTGGGCCGGTCTCTAATGGAGTGTGTTCCTACCGGAGCAGATGTGGAGGGAAGGAGACGTCCTCAACAGCAGAGGAACATCTTACTAAGTCATCACCCTCCACACACTCACTGTCTGTCTGTCTGTCTGTCTGTCTGTCTGTCTGTCTGTCTGTCTGTCATCAGGTTATAGGACTTCAGTGACTTGATTTGCAAATGCATCAAATATGTCTTCAATAAATTAGCAATTAAAAATAATCTATTATTATAAGCTATGATTTGATTAGGTATCTGACAAATATGTTGTTTGTATTAATAGATGTTTAGTACTTATAAAAGTGTCAAAATGGTGTGGGTCTGTACAGAAATATCATGTTTTCTAATAATGTAATAAAGTCCTGAGGAGAAATGAGACCCATGTTTATTCCACACAACAACAACACAATGTTCAAGGAAATGTAGAAGGCTGGCACTGCAAAGACCAGCAAACAGGTAGACGTTGTAGTCCTTTTCTGTTACTCTGCCCGCCTGGCACCGCCGCTTCTACGTGGACCCAGCGGCCGCGCCACTCGGTCACGGCTTTTCACTGTCCTGGTGCCCCGCTGGTGGAACGAGCTTCCTACTGCTGTCAGGACTGCAGAGTCACTACCGATCTTCCACCGTAGATTGAAAACCCATCTCTTCAGGCTACATCTTAACAGTCCCTCCTAAAGACCTCTTCACCCCCACTACCCCCCTATACTAACCCTAACCCTAACCCTAAAGACCTCTTCACCCCCACTACCCCCCTGTACTAACCCTAACCCTAGAGACCTCTTCACCCCCACTACCCCCTGTACTAACCCTAACCCTAGAGACCTCTTCACCCCCACTACCCCCCTGTACTAACCCTAACCCTAACCCTAGAGACCTCTTCACCCCCACTACCCCCTGTACTAACCCTAACCCTAACCCTAAAGACCTTTTCACCCCCACTTCCCCCCTGTACAAGTTATCTCCTGTTAATAAATAATTAAAAATTAAAAATAAATTTTAAAAATGCCTTCTGGCATTACGACTGCCAATGGCCCCTGGTCTGAGCATTGATTACTTTGTACTCTAACCTACGCTGTAGTCCTTTTCTGTGACTCTAACCTACGCTGTAGTCCTTTTCTGTGACTCTAACCTACGCTGTAGTCCTTTTCTGTGACTCTAACCTACGCTGTAGTCCTTTTCTGTGACTCTAACCTACGCTGTAGTCCTTTTCTGTGACTCTAACCTACGCTGTAGTCCTTTTCTGTGACTCTAACCTACGCTGTAGTCCTTTTCTGTGACTCTAACCTAC
>NC_139662.1:24399821-24425485 GCF_951799395.1 Argentina silus
AATGACAATGAAAGATGGATAACACAAAAACACAACGTTGCCAAGTTACCAAATGCCTGTTTGTTGTGTTTATTTCTGTATTCTGTTTGTTTGTTTTGAAACATGCTTCATTCTGTGGACCATGTGACTGTAGAGACTCTCTCCTCCTATCAAACGGGCCATAAAGGTGCAATGTCACTCATGGTGCTTTTCGCAGCGGTATGATGTCATCCAGTAGAGTTTCCGTTGGTCCTGAAGTGTCTCAATATCATTCCGTGAGTTTTATTGCAGCTATTGAACTCTTGCCTCTCTTCACGAGTCAAACTACTGAGCATCCAGGCCTGCCAAGGACTCTAACTGAAACCAGTCATCTCCTCCCTTCTCTCTCTCTCTCTCTCTCTCTGTCTCTCTCTCTGTCTCTCTCTCTCTGTCTCTCTCTCTCTCTCTCTGTCTCTCTCTGTCTCTCTCTCTCTCTCTGTCTCTCTCTCTCTCTCTCTCTCTCTGTCTCTCTCTCTCTGTCTCTCTCTCGCTCTCTGTCTCTCTCTCTCTCTGTCTCTCTCTCTCTCTCTGTCTCTCTCTCTCTCTCTCTCTCTCTCTCTCTGTCTCTCTCTCTCTCTCTCTCCACCCCTGGCTGCCTCCCCCTGCAGCTGAGGGATGATAAAACACCTCTTTGTCTTTCTACATGTTTTAGATTAGATTAGATTAGATCAACTTTATTGTCATTGTGCAGAGTACAAGTACAGAGACAATGAAATGCAGTTAGCGTCTAACCAGACGTGCAAAAAAAAGCAGAAAAGTGCAATGTGAACAATATATACAGGTAGTGCAGTGTAAGCAGTATATGAGCAGTATAAGTAGTGCAGTATAAGTAAAAGTAAAAGTAGTGCAGTATAAGCAGTGTATGTATTAACAGTAACATTATAAATAAATATAGATAATAATACAAAATAAGTAAATAAGTAAATATAGAATGCCGTATGAACAGTATAAGCAGAATATGAGCTGTATAAGCAGTATATATGTATTAACAGTAACATTAAAGAAGAGTAAATAAGCAGAATAAATATGGAATGCAGTATAAACAATATGAACAGATATGTGCAGTGTATTAACAGTAGCATTATAAGATTAGTACAAAAATAAGGATATGTGCATTATGAACAGTCTAGACAGATATGTACAGAAGAGCAGTAGTATGTAGTATAAGAGCAGTGTGTACAAGTGAAGATACAGGATGTACAGTTTATAGGAATGCTGTAGGGTAAAAGTAGTACAATTGTCCGGCGGGACTGTGACACAGTTGGTGAGGATGCTCTCGATGGTGCAGCGGTAGAAGTTCACCAGGATCTGAGGAGACAGATGTACCTTCTTTAGTCTCCTCAGGAAGAAGAGACGCTGGTGAGCCTTCTTGATCAGGGTAGAGGTGTTGAGGGTCCAGGAGAGATCCTCAGAGATGTGGACACCCAGAAACTTGAAGCTGGTGACTCGCTCCACCTCAGTCCTGTTGATGAGGATGGGGGTGTGTGTGCCAGCTTTTGACTTCCTGAAGTCCACAATGAGCTCTTTGGTCTTCCTGGTGTTGAGAGCCAGGTTGGTCGGTGCACCACACTGTTAGGTGCTGGACCTCCTCCCTGTTGGCCATCTCATCGTTGTTGCTGATGAGACCAATCACCGTTGTGTCGTCTGCAAACTTAACAATGGTGTTTAAGCCGTGTACAGGTGTGTAGTCGTAGGTGAAGAGGGAGTAAAGGAGGGGGCTCAGTACACAGCCTGTCTGCATGCGTCTCATTGATATGTGACAAAAATGATATCCAAGGTCTCATTGTAATTATAATAATAATATTTTATTTGTATAGTGCTTTTTTAGAAACTCAAAGTCACTTTACACCAAACAAAATAATAAACACAAATAAACCACAAATGCAAGATAAATCAAACATTAAAAGCCATTTTCAAAGGGTGGGTCTTAAGAGAGTGTTTGAGGGAGGAGAGGGGTTAGGGTTAGGGTTAGTCCCTGGGGAGAACCTTCCAAAACAATACAATAATAATATTAATTAAAAGAAATCAACATTATAATGTATTTGTCACGTGAAATGCTTTGGGATCTCTGCTCCTCACTCAACAACAACAGTCAGCAACAACCAACAACCAACAACCAACAATCAACAATCAACAACCAACAACCAACAACCAACAATCAACAACCAACAATCAACAATCAACAATCAACAACCAACAACCAACAACCAACAATCAACAACCAACAATCAACAATCAACAATCAACAACCAACAACCAACAACCAACAATCAACAATCAACAACCAACAACCAACAACCAACAATCAACAACCAACAATCAACAATCAACAATCAACAACCAACAACCAACAACCAACAATCAACAATCAACAATCAACAACCAACAACCAACAACCAACAACCAACAACCAACAAGTCATGGGGTGGGGGGTGGCTGGGATGGGGGGGTTGCGGTGGAGTAGAGGTCCTGATTGGCTGGTAGCTCACAGCTGTGATGTTCTGGCCTGTTTTCACCCCCCTCTGAAGAGCCTAACCGTGCCAGGCGCTGACACAGCTGGTCAGGAGACTCTGTGGTGCATCTGGAGAAGGTCCTGAGGATCTGGGGGGCCATGCTAAATGTCCTCCGCTGCCTGAGGAAAAACAGAGCCCTGCACTGAGCCCATCCTCCGATTTCTACCTCCACCAGCCTCCCCTGGAACATACTGACATATTGGATGCTGGATACATTAATTTTTTTTTTCTCACAATAACGGAAAAAAGTTGTTTATTTAATCTCATGTCATTTTATCCAAAAACTGGAAACAGTCTTGAAACAATCAGCTTATTTTGTTTTGATTGAATTTCACTTTTCCTGATGTGAACCTGGTGGGTAATTCCCGTAGAGAATACATGGTTGTTGTCTTCTTTCTCTAGAGCTGCTAATGGAACTTTGTTCTTACTGAAGGTTTTACTTACCATTGATTCACTTACTTTAGACAAAAGTACTTATTGTAAGTCGCTTTGGATAAAAGCGTCTAAATGACTTAAATGTAAAATAATGTAAATGTAAGATAAGAAAAAACTTCATTTTTATGATCCCCAAATTGGATATTTGTGTGTATGTGTGTGTGTGTGTATGCGTGAGATGTGTGTCTGTGTGTCTGCCTGCACCCAAGATTTGTATGTGTGAAAAATGCATCTGTGTGTGTGTGTGTGTGTGTGTGTGTGTGTGTGTGTGTGTGTGTGTGTGTGAGGGTGGGGGTTGCTATGCTAGCAGATAGCTGGAGGCTCTGAGGTTGAGAAGCCATGGCAGAAGGTCATTAGATTCTCATTTGACATTAGCATCTGCTGAATGGGATTTGCCCCCCAGCCGAGCCTAAACCCTGATGTCCCCCAGACTCTACAATGAAGGGGTCATTAGCAACACCCCCTCAAGTCTCTGCTTCCTCCCCCAAAGTCTAACACACTCTAAAACACACTCTCTTTCTCTCTTCCAACTATTCCAAGTTGAACACACACACACACACACACACACACACACACACACACACACACACACACACACTCTCTCTCTTTCCCTCTCCCTACTCCACCGGCCTCGTCTGACTGACATATGAGTGTGTAGATGCTGTGTGGACTCTTCTGAGGTAACAGTAACATGTGGAGATATTCTCTACTGGGATGAGATGATGCAGTTACCACGGTGACATCAGCAGAGTGACAGTGTCACCAGGCTACAGGGACCAGCGCTGCCTTCATCTCCATAGAGACTGCCGAGGATTAACTTGATATCTGGTAGATACACCAGAGCAGGGGAGGCTGGTGGAGGTAGAACACCAGGAGAGGCTGGTGGAGGTAGAAATCGGAGGATGGGCTCATTGTAATGCATGGAATGGAATGAGCAATGGTATCAAATGAACTCCTCCTCCAATTTCTACCTCTACTAACCTCCCCTGATACACAGATGTTGGTGTCAGAGTATGAAGTTGCGTTTCCGTTGATTTCCGTGACTGAAACCCAATCGCAGCAACGCCACCGGATGTCAAAGGTCAGTCTTCAAAGCAAGACTTCCAGTACAGAAGGTTCTAGACTCAGAAAGATTGTTTTCTTGTGATATTTTGAGAATGTAGTGTGTTTTCAAGGGTGTACAGTTCAATATCAGAATAAAATAAGATTTATTTCAATGGTGCTTTCAAAAAATTCTGTTTTTTTCATGCAAAACATTACTTACAATGAGTGTAATGATTATAATGAGTTAAACATTAAAGTAATAAATAATCATTCTACCTGAAAAGAAAAATCCCAACCGATTTTTGAAGAAATGGCAGCGGTAACGGTAGTATAACAGTGGCATAACCCTAACCCTAACCCTAACCTTAACCCTAACCCTAACCCTAACCCTAACCTTAACCCTAACCTTAACCCTAACCCTAACCTTAACCCTAACCCTAACCCTAACCTTAACCCTAACCCTAACCTTAACCCTAACCTTAATCCTAACCCTAACCTTAACCCTAACCCTAACCCTAACCTTAACCCTAACCCTAACCCTAACCTTAACCCTAACCCTAACCCCGATTTTTGAAGAAATGGCAGCGGTAACGGTAGTATAACAGTGGCATAACCCTAACCCTAACCGTAACCCTAACCTTAACCCTAACCCTAACCCTAACCTTAACCCTAACCCTAACCTTAACCCTAACCCTAACCCTAACCTTAACCCTAACCCTAACCTTAACCCTAACCCTAACCTTAACCCTAACCCTAACCCTAACCTTAACCCTAACCCTAACCTTAACCCTAACCCTAACCCTAACCTTAACCCTAACCCTAACCTTAACCCTAACCCTAACCTTAACCCTAACCCTAACCCTAACCCTAACCCTAACCTTAACCCTAACCCTAACCCTAACCCTAACCCTAACCTTAACCCTAACCCTAACCCTAACCCTAACCCTAACCCTAACCTGTCTCCCTCCACCAGCCCCCCCAGCAGCGCCAGCCTCTCTAACCATGTGACGTTCTGGTGAAGCCCGGCGGTATCATCTCTCCAGACGGGTCCACTCTGCTGGAGGGTCCCGTGGACCTTGGGGTTTCCTGATGCGACAGTTGAACCCTGAAGAACCAGAGAGGCGGGAGTCAGTTTCAACTCTCACCACCTACAGTGTTTGATGTGGTATTTACCTAGCAACAACACTTTGATTGGCTATAACATGAAGCATCATAATTTATGTATTTTTGGTGAATAATGTCACCCTTGGCGCTGTAGAATGTTGAGGTAAAGACACCTGTGAGTGCGGTTAACAGAACCAGAGCCTTGTTTTGACATTCGGAATCGAATGATTTCACTTCACTAGTGTGTGACATCATGAAAACATGGGAGAAAAGTATGACCCTTTAGTTGAAGCGCCCTCTTATGAAGTGTAATAAAGCCTTATGAACACAGTCATAGTATCATGGGATAGCTGGAAGGTGTTGGATGGGATAGCTGGAAGGTGTTGGATGGGATAGCTGGAAGGTGTTGGATGGGATAGCTGGAAGGTGTTGGATGGGATAGCTGGAAGGTGTTGGATGGGATAGCTGGAAGGTGTTGGATGGGATAGCTGGAAGGTGTTGGATGGACTGTATCAATCTCTGATAAAGAGCAGATATTCACCCATGCCTCCAGGACTGCTGCCTGTCGCTTTGATGGGGTTGGAGACATACTCATAATCATCTTCTGTTGAAGAATGATCATCTGCTGAGGAAATAAATATTCAAATATAAGAATCTGTATTAATTAATTTAATTAATTAAAAAATTTTTTTTAATAAATATTATACATATTAATAATATTATAAAAGATAGATATGGGTCTTGTAATATTAAATTAGAGACTCAATGTTACTTTAGGCCCAAACAAACTGAATGAACATTTGAGTGTTGCATATTCAGGTCAAGTGAATGTCACACTTCCTTTCAGCGTCAATGGATTACTCAACATGTGCCCTCACTGACACGCCCTCACTGACGCCCTCACAGCGCCCTCACTGACACGCCCTCACTGACATGCCCTCACTGACATGCCCTCACTGACACACCCTCACAGCGCCCTCACTGACACGCCCTCACTGACACGCCCTCACTGACACGCCCTCACTGACACGCCCTCACTGACACGCCCTCACACAGTGTCATGCGTGCATCACCATCCTGGACTACGGTTACTATGTCAACATTGAAATGTTCTTTTGAAAGAAAGGATATTCTATGCAAGACACTGATGACAGACAAAGCACATACAGTGACCTCAACGTCTGATGAAGGTTCGCCAGGGGACGCCAGGGGGCGCCAGGGAGAAACGCTCTCACCTGGGGTGACAAACTCATAGCCACTCTGCTCCGCCTCTGCCGAGGCCTCAGCTAGCCTGTGATTGGCCGGTCCAGCTGTGTCATAGATGGGCGTGGGTGGGTTGCCTGGACACCGTTTCCGTGGCTTCACGGTGCTGTAGAGGGAGGCAGCTGGGCATTTGAGGGTCCCCAGCTCTTCGTTGTCATAGTGATGGAGGGCGGCTGGGGGGGTGGAGGGGGTGGAGGGGGCGGAGGGGGGAGGCAGGAGCTGCTTGGTCTTGTTAACCACGGCGTATGTGTCGTCCATCTTCGGCTGGCGAGGATCAGGAGCGCTGGGCGGCAGGCTGGGGGTTCCACTGACGATCACATTAAAATCCAACTTTATTTAAAGTGTCCAAAATTAACATGAACAATTATTTGTACATATGATTCTTTTTTATTGGATCTGAGGTGAGAGGAGACTGATGTCAATGTAGGGTTAACCCTAACCCTAACCCTAACCCTAACCCAATGTAGCTCCAGACAGAGAGAGAGGACGGACCAATGGAAGAACAGCGTCTATTCTAGAACAAGCACACCAGATCACTATGATGTTTACGTTAGTTCAGGCAGGACACTTTACAGACAGCTGATCTCACGTACGCAAAACATCCATCACATGTTCAGGGACAGGGCTTAAGAGCTAACACTCCACCACGGTTAAACAGTAACTAACCAGGGTTAAACAGTAACTAACCAGGGTTAAACAGTAACTAACCAGGGTTAAACAGTAACTAACCATGGTTAAACAGTAACTAACCAGGGTTAAACATTAACTAACCAGGGTTAAACAGTAACTAACCAGGGTTAAACAGTAACTAACCAGGGTTAAACATTAACTAACCAGGGTTAAACAGTAACTAACCAGGGTTAAACAGTAACTAACCAGGGTTAAACATTAACTAACCAGGGTTAAACAGTAACTAACCACGGTTAAACAGTAACTAACCAGGGTTAAACATTAACTAACCAGGGTTAAACAGTAACTACCCAGGGTTAAACAGTAACTAACCAGGGTTAAACAGTAACTAACCAGGGTTAAACAGTAACTAACCAGGATTAAACAGTAACACTCCACCAAGGTTAAACAGTAACAGCCTCCACCCCAGCCTCTATCCACCGCCCCAGCCTCCACCCACTGCCCCACCCACCTCCCCAGCCTCCACCCACCGCCCCAGCCTCCACCCCAACCTCCACCCACCGCCCCAGCCTCCACCCGCACGGTTGCTCTGTATTTAATCCACCTACGGGGGGGTTTGAGAAGTTCTGGGCTCCCTGCCGAATATAATTGTATTTGATGTTGTTAAACTAACTGTACAGAGTGGAGCCATCCATTTACACCAAACCTAATCTACCATCCAACCATTTAACCAATATTAAACCCACCTAAGTGTCCTGACTGATCTCTGGGTAACTACTCTACAGTAAGTAGTATGGTTAGTATGTAGTACGGTTAGTATGTAGTATGTTAGTATCTAGTATGGTTAGTATGTAGTATGGTTAGTATGTAGTATGTTAGTATCTAGTATGGTTAGTATGTAGTATGTAGTATGGTTAGTATGTAGTATAGTTAGTATGTAGTATGGTTAGTATGTAGTATGGTTAGTATGTAGTATGGTTAGTATGTAGTATAGTTAGTATGTAGTATGGTTAGTATGTAGTATGGTTAGTATGTAGTATGCTTAGTATATAGTATGTTAGTATAGTTAGTATGTAGTATGCAGTATAGTTAGTATGTAGTATGTAGTATGGTTAGTATGCAGTATGGTTAGTATGTAGTATGTAGTATGGTTAGTATGTAGTATAGTTAGTATGTAGTATGGTTAGTATGTAGTATGGTTAGTATGTAGTATGCTTAGTATATAGTATGTTAGTATAGTTAGTATGTAGTATGTAGTATAGTTAGTATGTAGTATGGTTAGTATGTATTATGGTTAGTATATAGTATGTTAGTATGGTTAGTATGTAGTATAGTTAGTGTGTAGTATGGTTAGTATGTAGTATGCTTAGTATATAGTATGTTAGTATAGTTAGTATGTAGTATGTAGTATAGTTAGTATGTAGTATGGTTAGTATGTAGTATGGTTAGTATGTAGTATGCTTAGTATACAGTATGTTAGTATAGTTAGTATGTAGTATAGTTAGTATGTAGTATGTAGTATGGTTAGTATGTAGTATAGTTAGTATGTAGTATGGTTAGTATGTAGTATGGTTAGTATGTAGTATGCTTAGTATATAGTATGTTAGTATAGTTAGTATGTAGTATAGTTAGTATGTAGTATGGTTAGTATGTAGTATGGTTAGTATATAGTATGTTAGTATGGTTAGTATGTAGTATGTAGTATAGTTAGTGTGTAGTATGGTTAGTATGTAGTATGCTTAGTATATAGTATGTTAGTATAGTTAGTATGTAGTATGTAGTATAGTTAGTATGTAGTATGGTTAGTATGTAGTATGGTTAGTATGTAGTATGCTTAGTATACAGTATGTTAGTATAGTTAGTATGTAGTATGTAGTATGGTTAGTATGTAGTACGGTTAGTATGTAGTACAGTTAGTATGTAGTATCATTAGTATGTAGTATGGTTAGTATGTAGTGTGGTTAGTATGTAGTGTGGTTAGTATGAAGTATAGTTAGTATGAAGTATCATTAGTATGTAGTATGTAGTATAGTTAGTATGTAGTATGTGTTATGTTAGTATGTAGTATGTAGTATAGTTAGCATGTAGTATAGTTAGTATGTAATATGTTAGTATGTAGTATGGTTAGTATGTGTTATGTTAGTATGTAGTATAGTTAGTATGTAGTATGTAGTATGTAGTATGTTAGTATGTAGTATGTAGTATAGTTAGTATGTAGTATGTTAGTATGTAGTATGTAGTATAGTTAGTATGTAGTATGTAGTATGTTAGTATGTAGTATGTAGTATATTTAGTATGTAGTATGCTTTGTAGGTGTTACATCGTTTTAGGCAGTATGAGCTTTTGGTCAGTTTTCATGGACCAATCACAGTACAGTGTCACAGACACACTCCCCATGATAGGAAAGTCTTTGAAAATAAGAATTTATAAAAGCAAAATAGACCGGATGACATCATAGGATGTCAAAGACCTGTCTCTTCAGTCTACATCTTAACTGTCCCTCCTAAAGACCTCTTCATCCACACTATCCCCCTGTACTAACCCTAACCCTAACCCTAAAGACCTCTTCATCCCCACTATCCCCCTGTACTAACCCTAACCCTAACCCTAAAGACCTCTTCACCCCCACTACCCCCCTGTACAAGTTTCTCTACTGTAAATAATAATAATTTAAAAAAAAGTAATTCTTCTTTCTTCTAGCATTGTGACTGCCAATGGCCCCTGGTGCTAGCATTGATTTGACTTACTCAGACAAATGTACTTGTTGTTGATTTGGATAAAGGCGTCTGATAAATGTCTGAAATAGGGTATCATTTCCTTTTCTTTCTATCTTTTTCACTACAGAACGTAGAGAAAGTTTTACCAGTTTTACCAGTAGACATGGGTACGGTGCTGGAGATAAACAATATCAAGAGGAAGTGCCCATTTAACTGTGAGATTGGGTGCCTATTCTACTCTAATGAACTTATATAATACTACACCAAGCAATTATGAACTATGGTATTGATAAAGGTGTATACTTAAAAACATAGCATGTAAAGTATTCTCAGCTTCACACATTAGCCTGGGTCGTACTGCAGAACTGAAACAGAATGTGGACTCATTTCTACAAAAGAGGAAGTGGTTATTTGTTATGTTGTAAGTCGCTTTGGATAAAGGGTTAGGGTTAGAACCCTAACCCTAACCCTTTGGATAAAGGCGTCAAAATGTACCTCTCTCAACACCAGCTAAAGGGTGGCCGAATATCTTCTACATCCGACTTTCAGATTACTGAACAATGTCCCAACCGTTGTCATAACAGAGCGTAGCCACAATCACCTCATCATCCACAAGACGGAGGGACAGGCAGCCTACCTGGCAGAGCGGTCCAAGGAGCGTTGAACCTTCAGAGACTGAACATCATCGTAGGAAGACAAGCTTTTCTAAAAAGAGGAAACCAGAGTGTGAGTTACAGCAGGGCAGGGTGGAGGGGAGGAGGGGTGGAGGGGAGGAGGGTGGAGGGGAGGTGGGGTGGAGGGGTGGAGGGGAGGAGGGGTGGAGGGGTGGAAGGTGTCTCTACTGACTGCTCTGTCTCATAAGTAGTGAACATTCAAGCCCTCTCTGAGTCATTTGCATAGAGGAAGCAGCCTGAATGTTTCCTGCTGAAGTGCGTCCTCTTATCAGACTGAGGATCTCAGGAGGAAGTGAAATATGAGAGATCAGACGCATGGTGGCACCAGCACCTCCGGGGGAGGGGGGGGGGGGTCTGGGGAGGGGGGAGATCTGGGGAGGGGGGGGTGTCTGGGGAGGGGGGGGTCTGGGGAGGGGGGGGGGGGGTTAATAGACTCATGCTGTACAGGGCCTGGAATTGCTGAAGGTTGGAGATTAAACAAAAGACTGTGTGTGTGTGTGTGTGTGTGTGTGTGTGTGTGTGTGTGTGTGTGTGTGTGTGTGTGTGTGTGAATGTTGATAAAGGCTGACCTCTGGAGGTGGGAGAGAGCCATTACAAAAACAAGATACATTCAAGACTGGTGGAGGCCAGGGGAGGTAGAAATCGGAGGACGGGCTCATTGTAATGCATGAAACGGAATAGGGAACGTATCAAACTGTGTGATACCATTCCTCATTCCATTCCATGCATTACAATGAGCCCGTCCTCCGATTTCTACCTCCACCAGCCTCCCCTGAGTAGTGTCTAGGGGAGCAGCTGTGGAGGTCCGGGGTGCATCCCACCTTGGGGTGCGGATCAGAGGTCACAGGTGACAGGAGAGCTTTCTCAAACATGTGGGCCACGGCGGAGAACACAAACTGGTACTGCTCCTGAGGGGGGAGGGCAGAGGAGGGGGGAGGAGGGATTATTAATGTCAACATTTCTACAAGACAAAAGAATGTTTAAGACCTGATTTAGTCCTCTGGTTCTGTACTCATAGGGCCGGTTTCTCACACACAGATTAAACCTCATCCTAGATAAAAAAAAACTCTTCAATGGAGATTTTCGATTGAAAGTGTGATTGAGATTAGGGTTAGTCTGTGCCTGAGTCCGCCCCACACTGGGATGGGAATCATTTCATACAACCTTAGTCTGTACAGATGATGGCCTCTGTCTCCTGAGTTCCAAAACTATCTTCATGATGCTGAAATCCTTGCTGATTTGCTGGTGTGGAAATATCGGAATGAATGCATGTTATTGGATGTCAGCTGGTCTGTGGGTGTGGTCTACACATGTCAGCTGGTCTGTGGGTGTGGTCTACACATGTCAGCTGGTCTGTGGGTGTGGTCTACACATGTCAGCTGGTCTCTGGGTAGGGTCTACACATGTCAGCTGGTCTGTGGGTGTGGCCTACACATGTCAGCTGGTCTGTGGGTGTGGTCTACACATGTGAGCTGGTCTGTGGGTGTGGTCTACACATGTCAGCTGGTCTGTGGGTGTGGCCTACACATGTCAGCTGGTCTCTGGGTGTGGTCTACACATGTCAGCTGGTCTGTGGGTGTGGTCTACACATGTCAGCTGGTCTGTGGGTGTGGCCTACACATGTCAGCTGGTCTGTGGGTGTGGTCTACACATGTCAGCTGGTCTCTGGGTGTGGTCTACACATGTCAGCTGGTCAGTGGGTGGGCTGGTCATGTCACAAAAGAACTGCCCAGATGTCCTGTGTATTATGGTTTGTGTGGTCTACAAATGTCTTGTTTGAACAATTCTCTAAAGCAGGGGAGGCTGGTGGAGGTAGAAATCGGAGGACGGGCTCATTGTTATACATTAAATGGAACGAGGAACGGCATCAAACATGTGTGACGTTTGATATCATTCCTCATTCCATTTCCTGAATCACAATGAGCCCGTCCTCCAATTTCCACCTCCACCAGCCTCCCCTAGCCTCCACCAGCCTCCCCTGGCCTCCACCAGCCTCCCTTGGCCTCCACCAACCTCCCCTGCTCTAAACAGAAGTAGTACCTTTGTCACAAGGAGGTCGTGGACGTAATCCAGGGCACATATCACACCTGTCCTTCCACAGCCTGCACTGGAAACACAACAACACAAGTAAAGGCTCTGTACCCCTAACCCTAACCCTAACCCTAACCCTAACCCTCCAACCACCTCTGAACAACACTGGGAGATGATCTCCACATACTCCAGCCCTCATGGACAGACGTGTGGCAGGCGGTGACAGTAGATATGAGCAGCAGGATGTGAATATTGAACATGTCTCACCCACATCATTAACATACAGGCGGCTCTAGGAGGACATGTGGCCTCGCCATAAACAACAGTGAATTATATGAGTTGATGAATTTTAATGTCCATATGGATAATCTGTCTGTCTGGGTCGGGCAGTTGAGTTCTTCACAGATTGGCATTTGAGGGTGAGGCTGTGAAACAGAGGGGCTTTACATTTACAACATTTTTTATTTGTTTTATTTGAGTCATTTAGCAGACGCTTAGAATCCCTTACAGCAACTGACAGGCCACAGGACTGACCCGACCCGTACGGTACTGGGCTGTCTGGGTGCTTTTGTCCTGTCCACTAGTGTTTCAGCAGCTATGGTGGATGCGTAACCAGGCCAGCCCAGTACAGCCTGGCTCAGCTCGGCCCGGCTCAGTAGTATGAGACTGGTACCACACACCTGCAGTGGACGAGGACAGGGCTTGTGCTGCTACCCTGGGCTTGGCGGGCCAGGTCCATCATTCCCAGAATCCCGTGGGCAGCAGAGGGGATGTCATGGTCGGGCCAGGCTGTGTACTGGAACTGGCAGATGGTCCTGGTCTCCTAGAGCAGAGAGCACACTCGCTGACACTCTGGAATAGGATTTCTTTGGCTCTCATATTGAATTTCCTGAAATGTTGAACTCACTGAGAGACGTACTAAAACCATAACAGTCACTACATTCTGTTATAACAATATCACCACTCGTGTTGCAGACAGAAATCAAAACAAAGGGAATGTCTCTTCTTCCTTCTTTACTATTGGCTGCTTACATTCTGATACCTCACTGCCAGCGCCCGAACAATGACTTCCTCAGTTGGGGAACATTCTTCAAGCTGCAAAGATATGATATGATAACACTCAATAAGGTTGGAAAGTGTTTCCTCCAAACTGTGATTTCATGCAACCGTTCAGAACAGGCCGCTTGGTACACAGGAACTGACAAACTACCATATTTCTGTTAGGCAATACTGACGTCCTGAAATAGCGTAATATCACACTTCACTGTATGTGTGTGTGTGTGTGTGTGTGTGTAGTATTCCTGTAAAACATATATACTGCCATCTTACGTTTGAGACGATGAAGAGACCGAAGGAGGAAGTCTCTGAGAGTGTTGACCAGTAGCACTCACACTTTCTCTACATCCAAAACAACAGAAGAAGAACACAACAAAGTGATGAACGTCTGCTTCACCAACCTGCATAATCTACACGGCTAGACTTCCTTCTACAGAGACACTTCATTGAACAAGTTAAACATGATTTCAATCATTCCCATCATCTGTTATTTTAGTGTAATCATTGACAAGTTACCATTACAGTAATTCTATTGAATTAAATTACCTTTCCCATTTCAAATTCCCTGCAAGCCATGAGTATGACCTGAAAGAGGGATTGTAGAGTTAATGTATCATACATGTAGAATAAGACACTGAGGATCAGAGTTCCTGGGATAACACTGTTAGGTTTCACCTTCACATCATATTCCCACATCATTCTCCACAAATCCACCAGCGTTTGCTTCAGAGGGCCCTGGGTGGCGATGTATGTTCTGGTCTCTGTTGCCCCCTACAGGAGAGTCCAGGGATTACAGAATCATCCGTTTTAGGTTGAGTCAGGTTGGCGCAGGTGGGGGTGTTTCAACTAGAGGAGTGAGTTTTACCATCTCAACCCTGTTGCACTGGCATCAGGGGAGGCTGGTGGAGGTAGGAATCGTAGGACGGGCTCATTGTAATGCATGGAATGGAATGAGGAATGGTATCAAATACACATATCAAATACCGTTCCTCATTCCGTTCTATGCATTACAATGAGCCCGTCCTCCGATGTCTACCTCTGAGAGCCTCCCCCCTCTGGCCTCTACTCTACTGTGGGCAGGGCAGTGACCATGGTCAGACAGGCATCATGTGACAGGATGAGAGGGTTACCTGGATGAAGCTGGCGTTGATGTAGTCAGAGTCATGCTCCTGAGTCAGCAGGGTGAGGGGCACACGGGTCTGGTCATCTGGGAAGAGGATTTAACATGACATTCATAGAACCCTTTTAGGTTCCATGTAGAACCCTACATGGAACCCAAAAGTGTTCTAAAGGGTTCCTCCACAGGGACAGCCATATCACCTTTTTGGAAGTCCTTTTTTTCTAAGAGAGTAGACAAGAATGACTTACTAATCACACATTTCCTCAAAAACTTGAAAACCCAGATCACTTTTCCCACCAACATGAAGAGCCAAACATTGCTCACATGGTAAGATGTCCTTGTAGCGATTCTTCTTGACATTCTCCTTCAGCCGGCCGGCGTCTGTGGTGAGACCGTAGTCCTGCGTCACAGCAGAGGTCTGGGCACACAGGTGCTGCAAACATCCAGCAGCAGACCAACACAGCATACCAGGACGCATATATTAACTGTGGTTTATCAACTACCTTCACACACGTCTGAGAAAATAACATCCCTTGACAGAGGATGGGGCTTGAAGGGACTGTTCTAAATGTGTAGCATGGTTAATCACATATATGCTGTAAATAAAGACATTCAAGCCAATAGTGTCTGTATGTCACTGCATATTCCTGCACCATCTGATGTGAAAGCAGTAGATGTTGGTCAGCTATGTAATAACACCTTCTTCAAATATTACACATCGGTTCAGCTGTACTTTCCGGTAATGTACTCAACATTTTACAATTTGCATGAGTTGCTTGATTGCTTAGAAAGAGTCTAAAAGCAGTCAATAGACATATAGTACACACACACACACACACACACACACACACACACACACACACACACACACACACACACACACTGACTAGTTAGTTTGCTGATGGACGAGACACTGGTGTCATTCATCGCTGTCTTTACAATGTGACATCTGAGTGCCACAGTAAACTCCTAGTGCCAATACCACACCAGGGGAACATCCCTGTGGCATTAATGTTAATAGGTAACTTACCTTTGAACTTTGGAAGCTAAATGAGGAACCACAGGAGGACCAACCTACCTATGGACTATCACTTTCAGACTGAAGGAACAAGACTTCTGTAAATTTCAACATTCAACTGTCACAACAAAACTGATTGAGCAAAGTCAATGTCTGTCTTGTATAGACTTGTAAGCACTGAGATGGCCACTGATCTGAAGGATTAGGAAAAGCAACGTTTAAAAATGTATTGTTTTCTAAAATCAATGGCCCTTTTCTCAATTGCATGTATGTACTCTCAAGCAAGGAGCCAATGTAACATGCAGATTTAAAACAGTAGTCATACAAATTGAGTTTAGTAGGCCTAGACGCACACTACCGTTCAATCACATGGAACAACATTGCAGTACTTTTGACTTTTTCATCATGACATGTTTCCTCCAACAAGGTATCTGAAGGTCCCCAGTAATGACGTTGTGCAGTAGTGTGCATGATGTCTCAGGAGACCAGTTGGACCCAAAAAAACGATATAACGCCAATCAATAATAATACAACTGGCATGGGAAATATATCTTTGAAATAACAGTTATTCAATATCATATTATATCATATCATCATGGTGTGTGCGCGCAACATATCCTATCCTACAGTATTAATACTGGTAGTTCACTGAGTTTTGGAACACATTCGCTATAAAGTGACAGAGAATGGTTGAGACAGGTGGTCTTCATAGAGAGATCTCTACTCACTCTGTACTCCGAGACGAGGCTGCCCTCCTCCGCCGTCAGTGTTCGGATCTGGCCGACCAGCCAGGAGAGACGCTGCTCCATCGCCGGGATCGTGGCCGCCGCGGACGCCGTGGTTGTCCGTCTCTCTGCCTGCCGTGCCGGTGACAGGCTCCGTGCCGTTGACAGGCTCCGTGTACTTCGGTAGTTCCGTGTCACTACTGTATATAAGCACATTTACCATTTCCGCAATTTAGGCGTCTCAGAGGCGAAACTTTTTCCACTTCACATAATCAATGACGTGTTCCACTTTAACCCGTCACACGAACCTCCAACAACTGTTCATTCTGGAATCATCTTTTTTTTTATCAACACTCTGGTTGCATCATTTTAATTTAAAACATCTTACATTTGACTATGTTCAGCCCAGTTCATGATAATTATCCGTTATCCAAGTTGTGTTTTCATATTTTCTTAAAACTTGTGTTCAAAGGGTTTTCATACTCCTTATTAGCTATTAACAAAGCAAATCATTATGCAAAAGTGATAAATAGCAAATAAGATGCTCATGGTGTCAGTCAGGGGAGGCTGGTGGAGGTAGAAATCGGAGGACGAGCTCATTGTAATGCATGGAATAGAATGAGGAAGGGTATCAAATGATACTCTGCCATTCTTAATTCCATTCCATGTATTCTCAACATTCTGCCTCCACCAGCCTCCCCTGCGGTCTGTGTAGCCTGAAACCTCTTTTATATTGTGTGTATCTTACTGCATGGGCCAGAGGACTGATATGAAAGCCATGCTGTCTGAGAGGCCATAGGGAGTGCTTGAGTTCTCTTATCAACCAACACAACCCTAACCCTAACCCTAACCCAACACAACCCTAACCCTAACCCTAACCCTAACCCTAACCCTAACCCTAACCAACCAACACAACCCTTACCCTAACCCTAACCCTAACCCTTTGATGTAGTAATAACACCTTGGTGGAGTGATGACACCTTGGTGTAGTAGTAACATCTTGGTGTAGTAATAACTACCTGTAGTAGTTATTATTTTGTATGTTATTACTACCTGTAGTAATAACAGGTAGTACCTGTAGTAATAACACCTTGGTGTAGTAATAACATCTTGGTGTAGTAATAACAGCTTGGTGTAGTAATAACAGCTTGGTGTAGTAATAACAGCTTGGTGTAGTAATGACACAATCACGCAAAGCATTTCACTGTGATTTGTTGTTGACCTTAACTTTATGAAACATATGCGTTAGAACAAGCAGGCAGTGTTTCAGGTAGACTATGGATATTATTTATTCAACCATGAGTTTATGAAAACAACTTCATATGGGCTCACATACGCTGCATTTCACCTGTCAATCCGAGTCAGTGTACAATTCAGGCCTGTCTTTCAAAATGTCACTAATATTTGGATGACATTACTGATTACTGAAATTAATCATCTTATTTAGACCTTAAAAACCGTACAGTATGTGCTAGAGTCCATGTACTGCCACTCAGCACCTGTTGTCCCCCTGCGGCCGGTGGACAGGTAGCCCACCTCGGCGGCCAGCGGACAGGTGGCCCACCTCGGTGGACAGGTGGCCCACCTCGGTGGACAGGTAGCCCACCTCGGTGGACAGGTGGCCCACCTCGGTGGACAGGTAGCCCACCTCAGTGGACAGGTGGCCCACCTCGGTGGACAGGTGGCCCACCTCGGTGGACAGGTGGCCCACCTCGGTGGACAGGTAGCCCACCTCGGCGGCCAGCGGACAGGTAGCCCACCTCGGTGGACAGGTAGCCCACCTCGGTGGACAGGTGGCCCACCTCGGTGGACAGGTAGCCCACCTCGGTGGACAGGTAGCCCACCTCGGTGGACAGGTGGCCCACCTCGGTGGACAGGTGGCCCACCTCGGTGGACAGGTAGCCCACCTCGGTGGACAGGTGGCCCACCTCGGTGGACAGGTGGCCCACCTCGGTGGACAGGTGGCCCACCTCGGTGGACAGGTGGCCCACCTCGGTGGACAGGTGGCCCACCTCGGTGGACAGGTGGCCCACCTCGGTGGACAGGTGGCCCACCTCGGTGGACAGGTGGCCCACCTCGGTGGACAGGTGGCCCACCTCGGTGGACAGGTAGCCCACCTCGGTGGACAGGTAGCCCACCTCGGTGGACAGGTGGCCCACCTCGGTGGACAGGTGGCCCACCTCGGCGGCCAGCGGACAGGTGGCCCACCTCTGTGACAACATCACCTGGCTGTGGCATCATGTCGACAGTGACAAAAGAGCCCTCCTACTGAAAGCTGTTATCCCCTAAGATAGATATTTACACTATATGTATGTATTGTTCTTTCCATTGAACATATTTCAACATATGGCAACTGCTCGGCATCGGACCGGAAAGCACTGCAGAGGGTGGTGAAAACTGCCCAACGCATCACCGGTTCCTCGCTCCCCTCCATCGAGGCTGTCCAGGGCAAACGATGCTTGCGTAAGGCACGCAGCATCGTCAAGGACATCTCTCACCCCAACCATAGACTTTTCACCCCACTCCCCTCCGGGAGGCGCTACAGGTCTCTCCGCACCCGAACCAGTAGGTTCAGAGGCAGCTTCTTCCCTGCGGCTGTCACCCTGCTGAACACGAACACTACACCTACCTGACAACCTACTACCCCCGCAACCCCCACCCCCCCCCCCCACCCGGACAATTGCACTATTGCACTATACTCCCCTCCCCTTCTCTTACTCAATACCACTGCTCTTCTGTACATACCTGTCCATACTGTTCATACTGTTCATAATGCACATATCCTATATTTTCTTTAATACTACTGCACATACTGTAAATACTTGTTTATACTGTTTATACGGCATTCCATATTTATATTTATTCTGCATCTACCTCATGTTACTGTTAATACATATATACTGCTAGACTGCATTACCTATACAGCTCATATGCTGCTACACTGCTCATACTGTAACTATTTATTCTGCTATAATGCTACTGCTACTCACATACTGCTATACTGCACTGCTATATATACTGCTTATACTATACTATATTATACTGCACTACTACTGATCATATATTGCACTACCTGTAAATACTGTTCATTGCACTTTCTGCTATTTTGCACTTCTGGTTAGACGCTAACTGCATTTCGTTGTCTCTGTACTTGTACTCTGCACAATGACAATAAAGTTGAATCTAATCTAATCTAATCTAATATTTCCAAAATCAAGAATGATTTCAAGGAAATGTAGAGCAGGCTAAGGTTTATCCGAGGCGGCGTACCGCCGCTCTGCCCCGCCCGCCCCGCCCGCCCCGCCCGGCCGCCCGCCCCGCCCCGCCCGGCCGCCCGCCCGCCCGCCCCGCCCCGCCCGGCCCGGTGAGAGCAGGCGGAGTCGTTCCGCAGCGCTGGTGAAGATGGCGCAGGCTCTGTCTGAAGAGGAGTTCCATCGGATGCAGGTAGGACGGCGGGTCCGGGGGAGGCCTGGCACCGTCAGCCCCGGGTCACATCACCTGTCAACCTCCGATGCACTTGAACCGGGCTGGTCCAGCACGAACCCGACCTAACGGAGAATAACCAATTACACATCAGGCTAACGTTAGCCCTGCCCTAGCCTAGGCCAACAGTGTTTAGCTAGAGAGCTAACAGTAAGCTATGTTAGCCAGTGTGATCAGTAACAGCTGACGTCGCCTCCGTCCTCGTCAGAGATGATGGACCAACTGTACAACTGTCTCTGCTAGCTAGATAGCTAAGTGGTAAATGGGGTCTTCAGTGCAACAGATAATGCTAAAGCTAATATGGCTAACTAGCCAGCAAATCCATGATTGAAATGAGATTCCGACTGATTCTGATGTGATATTTGGACTGGAGCTAACGCACTGCTAAGCTAAGGCACTGCGACCAGCAGCTGTTTCTGTGTAGTTTCTGTTGGTTGACTGAGTCGCCCTCCTAACAAGCACGTAGCTGCTAATGCCTGTTAGCTCCTCAACTAGCTCCGCTCCTCAGCTCCTCAACTAGCGGATTCCATATTTACTGGCAGGCTGACTTGGTGTCATGATCACGGGGTAGACAACCCGGTCCAGAGGCGAGCAGCTGATGTCCAGTTGATTATCCATGGTTCTGAAGTCCCGGGGTTGGAGTGTTTCTCTACATTTATACTTTAAGCGTCAACTTGCAGTGTCAACATGAAATCACAAAGCTGTTATTATAGAGTATTATAGAGTACTTCTTTTATTATACAGCATCAACACACCTAGCTGCCAGGCCGAGGGGCCACCGTCCCTCCTGGAGCTCTTAGAGAAAACCAGGTTATTGATATAACAATTATAACAGTTATTGATATAACAATTAACAGTTATTGATATAAGGAGAACACTTTGAAGAACCCTTTTTGGATGCAGTTCTTTTCCACAGAGTCTTCTACTGCAGCGACAAGCCGAAGAAACCTTTTTGTATCGACGGTGCTAGAACCGGTTTTCTATGAGTGATATATACTGTGTATATGTATGTATGTATGTGTATATATATATATATATATATACACACACAGTATATATTATATAACTGTGCTTGACTATAACACACAGATATATATATATATATATATATATATATATATATATATATATATATATATATATATATATATATACACATACACACTCACCGGCCACTTTATTAGGTACTGGGTTGGACCCCCTTTTGTAGCCCATCTGCTTCAAGGTTCGACGTGTTGTGCGTTCAGAGATGGTCTTCTGCATACCTTGGTTGTAGCCCGTCTGGCACCAACAACCATGCCACGTTCAAAGTCACTTAAATCACCTTTCTTCCCCATTCTGATGCTCGGTTTGAACTTCAGCAGGTCGTCTTGACCATGTCTACATGCCTAAATGCATTGAGTTGCTGCAATGTGATTGGCTGATGAGATATTTGCCTTACTGAGCAGTTCAACAGGTGTACCTAATAAAGTGGCCGGTGAGTGTGTGTGTGTGTATATATATCTAAAATCTCTACCTGTTGTTGTTTATTCCAGGCTCAGCTGCTGGAGCTGAGAACGCAGAACTACCAACTCTCTGATGACCTGCGCAAACACACTGCTGGTAAACAGACAGCGGTCAAGAAGAGCCGCTTCTCCTGTTTAGAGCCGTTTGTCTCCTGTCCTATTTATAGTCATGCAACTGTGTGTGTGTGTGTGTGTGTGTGTGTGTGTGTGTGTGTGTGTGTGTGTGTGTGTGTGTGTGTGTGTGTGTGAAGAAGTGAAGTGGGTCTGATGACCAAAACCACTTCTAAAACTGACAGGAAAGTGTTGTGCTTTGCCACAGGGCTGAAACAAGCAGGCCAGACCAGAAATGGCTTACAATGTGGTTTTAAGTACTTACCAGGGGAGGCTGGGGGAGGTAGAACACCAGGGGAGGCTGGGGGAGGTAGAACACCAGGGGAGGCTGGTGGAGGTAGAACACCAGGGGAGGCTGGGGGAGGTAGAACACCAGGGGAGGCTGGTGGAGGTAGAACACCAGGGGAGGCTAGGGAAGGTAGAACACCAGGGGAGGCTGGGGGGTGGGTAGAACACCAGGGGAGGCTGGGGGAGGTAGAACACCAGGGGAGGCTGGGGGAGGTAGAAATCGGAGGAATGCTTCCTCATTCCATGGTCAGTTCTATGGTACCAGGGTCAGTTCTGTGGTACCAGGGTCAGTTCTGTGGTACCAGTGTCAGTTATGTGGTCAGTTTGGTCAGTTCTATGGTACCAGGTCAGTTTGTGGTACCAGGGTCAGTTCTGCAGTACCAGGGTTAGTTCTGTGGTCAGTTTGGTCATTTCTGTGGTACCAGGGTGAGTTCTGTGGTTCCAGGGTGAGTTCTATGGAACCAGTGTCAGTTCTGTGGTCAGTTTGGTCATTTCTGTGGTACCAGGGTCAGTTCTGTGGTACCATGGTCAGTTCTTTGTTCTCTACACCTTTAACAGTGGAAAGGGAGGGATTGTGGGTCCTGGGTCAGGTGATTGGTCCAACACAGGTGGTGCTGATCTGATGAGCAGCTGTCAGGTTCAACCTGGAGATACGTGGCCATGGAGGCTTCTGGCTTTTCCACCAGTATGCAACCATCAGCACTTATTTTGTATCATTACTATGTATATATATATATATATTAATATACAGTCATATTAAAGATAGAAGGCCTGAGACAGTGTCATTGATGTGTTGTCATGCTGGACAGCTGTTGATGTCTGAGGTGTTGAGATGTTTTCTGTTTCAGAGCTGAATGCTGTTCGTCAGAAGAGCGTAACCTTGGAGAAGGATTACATCAAAGCACAGAAGGTACTGTTGACATGTAGAACGTGCTAAACTTGATTTGATTGAAAACAAGGTCAGGAGAAGATTGTGGTTTATTTTTAATTCACACCAGGCTCTGGTATGAATTAGACCTCCTGAGATTAGACCTCCTGAGATTAGACCTCCTGTTGAATTACACAGATTGGGTTTATAGGGAGATTGGCGCCCCCTGGTGGAGGAGTTGGGTTTTTAAATATCATTTGCTTTGGCAGGGATGTACAACACAAGGATATCTGTTGTCTTCATCATTCATATCCTGTTGTCTCATACCACAGTGATGCTACCCTGACCTGAAGCCTGTTCTAATTAGCTTTTGATTTTCATCTCCAGGCTTTGAACAAGAGCAAGAAAGCTCAGGTGAGTATGTTTTATCTCTTGTTTTGAGTCTGGGTGATATTTGATTACGTTGCAGACAGCACCATCTGCTGGTGCAACATGCATATTTCCCTCTCCTAGTTCAGATGTCATGCTAAAGTGGAAAATACATCTGTTGAGGCTCACCAAAGTATATTGAGACATTGGAGATGGAAGAGATGAACAAGTCATCTTATAGTATTTATTTTCAGGTGATTTGACCTTGTCTTCCTTCAATTGACAATTCAGTTGTAAATGTTTCTAAGGGAAGCCGGCTGACTAGTCCTATAAAAGCTGAGCATGTGTTTCTGATGGTGTTGAACTAGAAACATGTCAGATTGCCATTCCCCATCCTATGTTGCTTCCTCACCTCAGCCTTCCACATTCTTTCTCTAGTCTTGTTATCTTATTTCACTAGCGCCATCGCTAATGAGAAATCTTTTCAGTTCAATGGATCGAATCATTCCAACAGGTGGCTTTCCATCCCAGTGGTAGTGCAGGGAGCCTGCTGTGGTAGCGACATGTGTTCTGGTGTGTGTCTGGAGACATGTGTTCTGGTGTGTGTCTGGAGACATGTGTTCTGGTGTGTGTCTGGCTGCAGGAGGTGGACCTCTTGCTCAGCGAGAATGAGATGCTGCAGGGGAAACTGCACAGCCAGGAGGACGACTTCAGACTGCAGAACAGCACCCTGATGCAAGAGCTATCCAAGGTGCTGGATCTCTCTGTCTCTCTCTGTCTCTCTCTCTCTCTCTCTCCCTCTCCCTCTCTCCCTCTCTCTCTCTCTCTCTCCTGCCCTCCATAGTCCACATGTCAGTGATGATATATAGTGTTTCTGTTGCCTCTGTCCAGCCCTGCAGCTGCTGGGAAATAAACACAAAACCAACCTGTTCTTCTAGAGAGTGACTTGACCATGGCTGAGATATGCAGTGTTTCCTCACCCTGGATAAGAGCCTCAGCTAGAACAATGTTTCTACATCTGTCTCGTCTTAATGTTCTTGTAAAATCAAGATATCCAATGTATAATGAAAGCACCTCCTTTGTGATTCTGTTTTATGATTATGTTACACTGATATCATAGTGTCCCCTTGTCTTGTCTGGTTTAAGCACTGTGGTTTGATAGTTATAGTATAATTATATTATTATCATCCTCTTGTTTTGACTGTTGTTTTTGCCTATTGTTTTGTCAGACAATGTGGTTTCATGTTTCTGGTATATAGCATCATGTTATTGTGGTTGTGGTTTAGCTCTGTACTCAGATAGAGCAGCTGGAACAGGAGAATGCAGGCCTGAAGCATGGGAAGGCTCCTGACCCAGGCTCCTCCTCCAGCTCCTCCCCCTCCTGCCCGGTGGACGGAGAGCTGCTCCGCCTGCAGGCTGAGAACGCCGCCCTTCAGAAACAGATGACAGGTGAGAACTCGGTCGGTGTCAGGAACTTCAACATGTGAAGGACGTTTCTTATCAGAAACTCATCTTTCTCCTCAACTCTTTATTGATAAAATTGTCTTCTTTCGGTTACGTTTCCTACCTGCCAGTGCTGATATTGATTAGTGATGTTAGATTGGCATGTAATCAATGACACCAGGTGTCCAGTCCCCAGCCTGAGCCTGCCAGGAGTCGACCCCTGATGACCCAGACCTGCTCTTATAACAGTAAAGGTCACACAGAGGATCCACCGTCAAAACATCTGTTTACTATCGTCTCTGATTAGCTGAGAGAAAAGAAGTACCACCTTAGCTGCGACGCTTCAGGAACCTGGCTGATATCTCCACTCCATCTACAGCTGATATCTCCACTCCATCTACAGCTGATATCTCCACTCCATCTACAGCTGATATCTCCACTCCATCTACAGCTGATATCTCCACTCCATCTACAGCTGATATCTCCACTCCATCTACAGCTGATATCTCCACTCCATCTACAGCTGATATCTCCAGTATTGACAACATTTGTTAAGGGGTAGCGTAGCATCAACACCACGACAGAAACAAGCTTGTCAGCAGAAGCCTGATGGATGTCTCTGACCGTGACCTCTGACCTGAGAGAGTTCAGTGTGTTGCCTTGCCTAATGACACCTCTGTTCTCCCTCCCAGCCCTTCAGGAGCGCTGTGAGAGGGAGGGGAGGAGCCCGCGGGGGGGCGGGGCCTCAGACGGGCCGGCCGGGACCAATGGGGTCCAGAGTCCCACTGATGTCACCAAGGGACGGGAGGACGCCATCGCCGACGCCAGCCTCAGACTGGAACAGGTGACGCATCAACTCATCCACTCATCAAGTCTGTTTGGTGTCTTAGTTTGTGAGCTGCTCTTCCTGGGGTCCAGATGAAACCCACAGCACACAACAACCCTGGACAGAAACTATGAGACGTCTAGGAGTAGTCATAATAATAATAATAATAATAATAATAATAATCATAATAATAATTTATTACATTTATAAAGCTCCTTTCATTATACAACAATACATTGCTTTGCTCAGTATTATTGTATTCAGATGGCTGTGTTTTACTGTAATGAGATACCATGTTTCTGCCTCCCATCAACTGGCACATCACAACACAGATGACTCAGACTCTGTTTGGATTAAGACTTTGAATGATTCACGAGGCAGTATGGTTTTTGTGTCAATCTGTTAGCTAATTACAAGATTACA
>NC_139662.1:24428185-24445685 GCF_951799395.1 Argentina silus
ATATAACTAATAACAATACAATAACTAAATAACTATACAAAACACACCATAACGCCACATCGTTTTTAACTACCTGCCCAGGGACGGCAGATACAGCTTTGCCTTTTGGGTAAATCTGGGGCATTTATTGAAATGTTGATCAAGCAGTACTGTCCCCTGTGTCCCAGCCCGCCTGCCTGGTTAGGGGTCAGAGGTTAGGGGTCAGAGACTAGGGGGTCATAGACAGTCACCACATGTCAGACTAACCTCGACACACACCTTCTAGAGCTGCATACGGTTGCCCTTACCAAAATTCTACCCATTCTACGTGAGCCCTTCGTATTTCATTCATGAATCTTGAATGATTGGGTCCCTATCTCACCCTGACTAACACTTTCTGGGGGAAGTTCTACAGTATAAAAGGGTTTACTTTTCAAATTGAATACTAAGTGAATGGCATGGAACACACATATTATAATTGTTTAGCTAGTGCAGGTGGCTAATGTCCTATCTGGAGGCGTACTTGTGTTTTTATGGGTGGACAGAGGGCCTGACAGGGAATCTGTTCCAATCTCACTCTGATACGACTACCGAGGGTAGTTTTGAAGGAAATGTAGTTGTGTGACCAACAAGCAAGTTTGTGGCATTTTAGTCCTGTTTACTGTATTTCCTGGATAGCGGTCCATTCAGTGTACTGTGGAGGTTAGCATGAAGTTAGCATTAGCATAAGAGAGTCAACCTTTACAAGATAATAGCAGCTAGCCTAGCGTAGCCTAGCCTGGCTCATCAAGGCTTGTCTGAAGTGTTGGAGTGAAGTGCTTTCGCCACGGGATGTTTTTGTACACTTGGCTGTAAATGATTAATAGAAAATCACGGCAATAAATTAAACATGAAACAAACACGGCCCTCAGCTACAGACTCACATGCACGGTTCTCAAACAGCAAAACATCAAATCTCACTTGATGCCGACTGAACTGTCAGGTTCTCTTCTATCTGGGTTATTACATATTACTGTACTGGGCTCAATATGCTGCTTTGAGTCTGGTGATGTGCTCCTCCTGTGTGCTAACAGCTAACAGCTAACAGTTCATCACACCAGCAGCAGAGCTCAATGCAGAGTGCTGTTTATGTAGCAGTTTAGTTGGCAGGTCTGAAGAGGCAGGTCTGTAGAGGCAGGGGCAGGTCTGTAGAGGCAGGTCTGTAGAGGCAGGGGCAGGTCTGTAGAGGCAAGTCTGAAGAGGCAGGTCTGTAGAGGCAGGGGCAGGTCTGTAGAGGCAGGTCTGTAGAGGCAGGGGCAGGTCTGTAGAGGCAGGTCTGTAGAGGCAGGTCTGTAGAGGCAGGTCTGTAGAGGCAGGTCATAGTGCCCCTCCCTTCTTCGATTCCTCATCTAACTCTTTTCATTCACCTTCATCTGCTGTTCCACTCCACTGCTTCCTCTCTGCACAGGAACACCGACATCGGTGAATTATTGATGATGTCATGCCGACTGCAGAAGCTCAGCTCCCCCAAAAATGTGTGTTTTTATCTTGGTCCACACGCACAGAGAGCCCTGCCTTACTGTGTCACAGGGGAGGCTAGTGGACGTAGGCTCATTGTAATGCATGGAACGGAATGAGGAATGATATCAAACATGCGTGATGAGCCCGTCCTCCGATTTCTATCTCCTCCAGTGTCCCCCGTACCTCAAGGAGAGGGGAAATGCTTCATGAGCGTTAGTGTTGAGGCAGCCTCCATCTCTGCAATCACTTCCTCTGATGAAGACCCTCCTAATCCTAACCCTAACCCTAACCCTAACCCTAACCCGAACCCTAACTCTAAACCTAACCCTAACCCTAACCCCAACTCTAACCCTGACCCTGAACCTGACCCTAACCCTAACCCTAACCCTAACCCTAACCCTAACCCTGAACCTGACCCTAACCCTAACCCTAACCCTAACCTTAATCCTAACCCAAACCTCCACCAGCCTCCCCTGGTATACAGTAGTCATGCCTCTTCCTCTGATGAAAACGAGTCTCTGCCTGGCTTCCCCATCAGCTGTTGCACACACACACTACAGCCCCCCCCCAACCTGCTACAGCCCCCCCTCCCTGACCTGCTACAGCCCCCTCCCTGACCTGCTAGAGCCCCCTCCCTGACCTGCTACAGCCCCCTCCCTGACTTGCTACAGCCCCCTCCCTGACCTGCTACAGCCCCCACCCTGACCTGCTACAGTCCCCTACCTGACCTGCGACAGCCTCCCCTCCCCGACATGCTACAGCCCCCTTCTTGACCTGCTACAGCCCACTGACCTGCTACAGTGCCCTCCCTGACCTGCTACAGCCCCCTGACCTGCTACATCCCCCCCTCCCTGACCTGCTACAGCCCCTTGACCTGCTACAGCCCCCTGATCTTCTACATCCCCCCCTCCCTGACCTGCTACAGCCCCCTCCCTGACCTTCTACAACCCCCTCCCTGACCTGCTACAGATTACATTTTTTTGTTTACATTTATGGCATTTAGCAGACGCCTTTATCCAAAGCGACTTACAACAAATATATTTGTTTAAGTAAGTGAATCATCTATCCATCAGTCATCATAAGATAAAGTAATCAGTGCTCGGACCAGGGGCCATAGGCAGTCACAATGCTGGAAGAAGGAAAAAAGGAAAAATTACTTTTTTTTTAACAGGAGAGAAACTTGTACAGGGGGGTAGTAGGGGTGAAGAGGTCTTTAGGAGGGACAGTTAAGATGTAGCCTGAAGAGATGGGTCTTCAATCTATGGCGGAAGATTGGTAGTGACTCTGCAGTCCTGACAGCAGTGGGAAGCTCGTTCCACCAGCGGGGTGCCAGGACAATGAAAAGCCGTGACCGAGTAGTGCAGCTGCTGCATCCACGTAGGTGTCAGCCGAGGTGGAAGAGTGGAGTGACCGGGCAGGTGTTTGGGGGCTGACCATTGCTTGCAAGTAGGGAGGGGCTTGTTCCCTTTGCTGCCCAGTAGGCGAGCATCAGGGTCTTGAATCTGATGCGAACTGCTACCGGGAGCCAGTGAAGGGTGTGGAGGAGAGGAGTGAACACCAGACAGGCAGCAGCATTCTGGATGAGCTGCAGAGGCCTGATGGTGGAGGCGGGGAGACCGGCCAAGAGTGCGTTGCAATAGTCAAGGCGAGAGATCAGCGAAGTGTTTGGACCAAAAGTTGTGCTGCTTCTCTGGTGTGGAATGGACGTATCCTTCTGATGTTGTAGAGGAAGAATCTACAGGAGCGTGCTGTCACTGTGATGTTCGCCACACAGGATAAGTGGTTGTCAAGGATCACCCCAAGGTTCTTGGCTGTATGGGGGGAGGTCACAGTAGAGTTCTCTACTGTGATGGAGAAATCTTGGAGAGGGCAGGCTTTCCCTGGGAGGAAGAGCAGCTCAGTCTTGTTAAGGTTGAGCTTGAGGTGGTGGGCTGACATCCAAGCAGAAACACGTGTTGCCACCTGTGAATCAGAAGGGGGGAAAGAGAGAAAGAGTTGAGTGTCATCTACGTAGCTGTGTTAGGAGAAACCATGTGAGGAAATTACCGAGCCAAGAGATTTGGTATAGAGGGAGAACAGTAAGGGCCCTAGGACAGAGCCCTGGGGGACCCCAGTGGTGAGGGCTCACCACTGGGGATCACTGTCCTCTCCACGTCACCTGGTAAGAGCCATCGGCCAGGTAGGATGCAAACCAGGAGAGTGCAGAGCCAGAGATGCCCAATTCTGAGAGGGTGGAGAGAAGGATCGGGTGGTTTACTGTGTCGAATGCAGCGGACAGGTCCAGAAGAATGAGAACAGAGGACAGGGAGGAAGCTCGAGCAAAGTGGTGGGCCTCTGTGACAGCAAGGAGAGCAGTCTCAGTAGAGTGCCGAGCCTTAAAGCCGGATTGGTGAGGATCAAGGAGGTTGTTCTGAAGGAGGTAGTGAGACAGTTGGTTAGAAGACAGAATGTTCAAGGGTTTTAGATAAGAAGGAGAGAAGGGATACCGGTCTGTAGTTATGGACAGCAGACAGGTCAAGAGTTGGTTTCTTGAGAAGAGGCTTGACTCTGGCTGTCTTGAAGGCCGCTGGGACAGATCCTGTGGATAGAGAGGAATTGATTAAGGTGGTAAGGAACAGAAGGAAGTCTTTGGAGATGGATTGGAGAAAGAGGGAGGGGATAGGATCGAGGGGGCAGGTGGTTGCCAGCTTGGATGTAACCAGTTTTAGAAATCAGGGGAGAGGGGGGAAAATCTGATAAACCAGAGACCGGGTGTAGTGCAGTGGGTTTGGGAGGAGAGTTAGCAGTGTTGGTGAGAGGTAGTGGGAAAGAGCTGCTAATGTCATCAACCTTCTTTTCAAAGTAGGTGACAAAGTCATCCGCAGACAGGGAGGAGGGAGGGGGGGTGGGGGTGGGTTGAAGAGTGAGTTAAATGTGGAGAACAGTTTCCTTGGGTCAGAGGCAGAGGATTGAATTCTAGAATGGTAGTAATAAGCTTTAGCAGCTGATGCAGATGAGGTGTGCATCAGCCCCCCATCAGTCTGCTACAGCCCCCCCCCCCCGACTTGCTACAGACCCTGACCTGCTACAGCCCCCTCCCTGACCTGCTACAGCCTCCCCCCCGACCTGCTAAACCCCCCCCCCCAACTTGCTACAGCCCCCTGAGGGGTTTCTAACAGATAGATAGATAGATAGAAACTTTATTTATCCCTAGGGGAAATTCAGGTTCCAAGTAGCTTAAAGACATAGAGACATCACACATAACATACACATACAACATACAACATACAACATAAGCAGGATTGTAAACAGGAAGTCTATATGAACGCTATAGACAGATAAGAATAAAGATACTGAGAAAAATATACTAAATACTAAGTAACAAACAAGTCCACATTGATGTGCTGAGGCTGTATGATAAGGGTGACAGGGCAGGGACTGACCCTGTGGTACAAGATAGTTCAAGTATGATTTGGTGAGGTGCAAAAAGGTAAGGCAAGACAGTGCAATTATAGGTCAGGAGACCAGCATTAAATACTAAAAACTAAATACTAAATATGGGCTAAATAAATATGGACTATTTTTTTTAAAAGTGCATTTAGTCCAGGCTGGTGGAGGGAGGTAGGGGCTGTGTATAAGGCCTAGCATAGCCAGTAAACATTGTAATTAATGAGGTGAAACAGTAAGGTACAGGACAGTGATGTGATACAGAGGGTGGAGGTTATGCAGAGAAGTCCATCTCTTTGCCTTTGATTGACATATTGTATAGTTGTATGGCTCAACAATGCACCATGACATCAGAGCAGGATGATCCCATGCCCTCTGTAATGACTGTCCTGTCACTGTGGCTGTGAACATAGAGCCACCGTGGTCGTAGGACAGATCCCAGAACAGCCCTCTGCTGTGAACATAGAGCCACCGTGGTCGTAGGACAGATCCCAGAACAGCCCTCTGCTGTGAACATAGAGCCACCGTGGTCGTAGGACAGATCCCAGAACAGCCCTCTGCTGTGAACATAGAGCCACCGTGGTCGTAGGACAGATCCCAGAACAGCCCTCTGTTGGGTGTGTGTGGGGTGTGTTGGGGTTGTGTGGGGTGTGTGGGGTGTGTTGGGGGTGTGTGGGGTGTGTTGGGGGTGTGTGGGGTGTGTAGGGTGTGTGGGGTGTGTGTGGGGTGTGTTGGGTGTGTGTGGGGTGTGTTGGGGTTGTGTGGGGTGTGTGGGGTGTGTTGGGGGTGTGTGGGGTGTGTGTGGGGTGTGTTGGGTGTGTGTGGGGTGTGTTGGGGGTGTGTGGGGTGTGTGGGGTGTGTTGGGGGTGTGTTGGGTGTGTGTGGGGTGTGTGGGGTGTGTTGGGGGTGTGTGGGGTGTGTGGGGTGTGTGTGGGGTGTGTAGGGTGTGTAGGGTGTGTGGGGTGTGTGTGGGGTGTGTTGGGTGTGTGTGGGGTGTGTTGGGGGTGTGTTGGGGGTGTGTGGTGTGTGTGGGGTGTGTTGGGTGTGTGTGGGGTGTGTAGGGTGTGTAGGGTGTGTGGGGTGTGTGTGGGGTGTGTTGGGTGTGTTGGGGGTGTGTGGTGTGTGTGGGATGTGTTGGGGGTGTGTGGTGTGTGTGGGGTGTGTTGGGGGTGTGTTGGGGGTGTGTGGTGTGTGTGGGGTGTGTGTGGGGTGTGTTGGGGGTGTGTGGGGTGTGTGTGGGGTGTGTTGGGTGTGTTGGGGGTGTGTGGGGTGTGTTGGGGGTGTGTGGTGTGTGTGGGGTGTGTTGGGGGTGTGTTGGGGGTGTGTGGTGTGTGTGGGGTGTGTGAAGTTTCTGACAGAATGAGCCAGTGTTTCACTGCAGTGACATCACATGTTGATCCCATCCACAGCAGCGTCACCCTGCAGTGAGAATCAGGAATGCTGTCAAACACGTGACAGGACAATACCACACACACCCCCACATCCCACCACACACACCCCACCACACACACCCCAACACCCCACCACACACACCCCAACACCCCACCACACACACCCCCACACCACATCACACACACCCCACCACACACACCCCACCACACACCACACACACCCAACACCCCAACAAACACACACCACACCACACACACCCAACATCCCAACAAACACACCCTACACACCACCACACACACCACACACCCCACCACACACACCCCACCACACACACCCCACACCCCACACCCCACTACACACACCCCAACACACACACAAACCCCACCACACACCCCACCACACACCCCACCACACACACCCCAACACACACCCCACCACACACACCCCACCACACACCCCCCCCCACGCACCCTAACACACACACCCCAACATACACTCTACCACACACCCCACCACACACACACCCCAACATACACTCTACCACACACCCCACCACACACACACCCCAACATACACTCTACCATGCGTGTTTGATATTATTCCTCATTCTGTTTCATGCATTACATTGAGCCCATCCTTTGATTTCCACCAGCCTCCCCTGGTGTGTGTGTGTGTGTGTGTGTGTGTGTGTGTGTGTGTGTGTGTGTGTGTGTGTGTGTGTGTGTGTGTGTGTGTGTTTGGGTAAATGAGCCTCCAGCAGCAGTTCTAGATGGTACTGTACTGTCGGCTGAATGCAGCTTTCGTCTGCATGAATAATTGACAGGAGTGAATAGGTTCTCTGGTCACAGCGTGTTTGTGTTTCTAGACCGTGTCTTTACTGTGTCTTTACCATGTCTTTACCGTGTCTTTACCGTGTCTTTACCGTGCTCTTAAGATTCCGTCTTCTCTTACTGCATGTTATTATATACCTCCTCACCACCAGACTCCTCCTCCTCCTCCCCGTCCTCCTCCTTCTCCTCCTCCTCCCCCCCTCCTCCTCCTCCTCCTTCTCCCCGTCCTTCTCCCCCCTCCTCCTCCTCCTCCTCCTTCTCCCCCCCTCCTCCTTCTCCTCCTCCTCCCCCCCCCCTCCTCCTCCTCCTTCTCCCCCCCCTCCTCCTTCTCCTCCTCCTCCTCCCCCCCTCCTCCTCCTCTTCCTCCTTCTCCCCGTCCTCCTCCTTCTCCTCCTCCTCCTCCTCCTCCTCCTCCTCCTTAAAGACTCCAGGACACACAACCCCTCTCTCTGCCCCTAATCACCTCCTGCACTGTGAATACTGGAGCAGAAAGCCAGGCTACATCATGCCAGGCTACGTCATGCCATACTACGCCATGCCAGGCTACGCCATGCCAGGCTACGCCATGCAGCTTTATGAACATGAAGAAAATGAAATGTTGAGTGTATTCCCAGTAAAACTGCTGAGTCAAACTTCATAAGCCATAATACCAAACTAACACTCTGCTCTGCTGCTGTTGAAGACATTGTTGTGACTATCAGATAACATTAGCTTCACCTCCTTTCAGACTAATGTATAACACTATGTATCTTCAGGAGGTATTGAGGTGAGTGTGTGTGTGTGTGTGTGTGTGTGTGTGTGTGTGTGTGTGTGTGTGTGTGTGTGTGTGTGTGTGTGTGATGAGAGAGCGAGAGAGAGAGAGGGAGAGAGGGAGAGAGAGAGAGAGGGAGAGAGGGAGAGAGAGAGAGAGGGTGGTGGGTTGAGCAAGCAAATGAGAGGTAGAGTTGGAGAGAGTGAGAGCGAGTGGAGCACAGAGCTGAGTGAGAGGAGAGGAGCTGAGGCGAAGCAGGACAATGCCTCTCTCACTATCCTGCCTGCCGTACGCTTCCAGTCCCACAGCAGCGATCGCTCAGACCTGCTTCTGATTCTCCTCTTTCTGCCTCTGGCTTCTCTGTGCTTCCTCTGGACTCCAGCTCCAGCCTCTTCCTCTGGACTCCAGCTCCAGCCTCTTCCTCTGGACTCCAGCTCCAGCCTCTTCCTCTGGACTCCAGCTCCAGCCTCTTCCTCTGGACTCCAGCTCCAGCCTCTTCTTCTCTGACGGCTGGTGAGTATCATCTGCTCTAGACGCAGCCTGACACATTTAGTAATAGCACACTCACTCACTCACACACACACCACACACACACACACACACACACACACACACACACACACACACACACACACACACACACACACACACACACACACACACACACACACACACACATAACTTCATGACTTATTCATGTGGTTGTTTATGTGACAACACACGCATGTACACATTGTACTCAGATCTGCAGATCACCTTTATGTGTGCTGTTTGTTGGAGCAGCGCTGAGTGAAGAGACAGTTGGACTGACGGCTTTTTCCATCTGGTGGAAATGTTTCATGTTTCATTTTACGTTACCATAGTGGCCATGTGGTTTTACTGCAGGCAGCAACCTGCCATAACCAGGTATTAAAGTATCATAACAGCCTAACGTCGGTGGTTCAGGAGGATGAAATCTGAAGTGTCATCTTTCCACAGTCCATCGTTTTCACTTGTAAACTAACGATCATTAGTTACCCTGTCTGTCTGTCTGTCTGTCTGTTTAAGGACTAACGATCATTAGTTACCCTGTCTGTCTGTCTGTCTGTCTGTCTGTTTAAGGACTAACGATCATTAGTTACCCTGTCTGTCTGTCTGTCTAAGGACTAACGATCATTAGTTACCCTGTCTGTCTGTCTGTTTGTCTGAGAACTAACGATCATTAGTTACCCTGTCTGTCTGTCTGTCTTTAGACTAACGTTCATTAGTTACCCTGTCTGTCTGTCTGTCTGTCTGAAGACTAACGATCATTAGTTAACCTGTCTGTCTGTCTGTCTGTCTGTCTGAAGACTAATGATCATTAGTTACCCTGTCTGTCTGTCTGTCTGAGGACACCTGTCCTCTGATTAACGTCACCTGTCCTCTGATTAACGTCATCTGTCCTCTGATTAACGTCACCTGTCCTCTGATTAACATCACCTGTCCTCTGATTAACATCACCTGTCCTCTGATTAACATCACCTGTCCTCTGCAGCACAGAGTGTTACTGTGTCTCATTGATTTCTGATTGGAAGGGGGCATGATGTTGTTACTGTAATGCATCTCTCTGGGCTGGGTCACCACTCAGGGTACAGAGACGGGACCCCCCCCCCACCACATGACTGGGTTAGGGGTAGGGTTAGGGGTTAGGGTCAGGGTCAGGGTCAGGGTCAGGGTCAGGGATAGGGATAGGGATAGGGGTAGGGATAGGGATAGGGATAGGGATAGGGATAGGGATAGGGATAGGGTTTCTCATTGGTTCAGTGTTTTCATGACCCTCATGGTTGTGAAAGGGTTAGGCTGGTAGAGGTAGAAATCGGAGGAGACGGCTGATTGTGATGCATTGAACGGAATGAGGAATGATGTCAAACACACATTTTTGATACCATTCCTCATTCCTTCCCATACATGCAGTATTGAAAACCATTTGATCATTGAACCATTTGAAGAAGTACAGTCGTTCCATATCTCAGAGATATAATATTATTAGATTGATGCATAATTTGTTTAAAGATCAAAAGAGCACAGACTATTGGGCTGGTCTTCTTCATCTACTGTACGTTTATAGAAAGAGTATAAATACTAATCATCCTGTTATGTGTTTCATTTCACTTAAATTAATGAAAGTGTTTAACTGCCTACACTATTAAACGTGATTATTTCTTACATCATCAACTTGAAAGCTGCCTGCAGTATGTAGGGGGACCTGTAGGGGGACCTGGCTGTGTTTGGATATTGAAGCGTAGTCTTTTTTAAACAGACTGTGATGCAAATCTCCAAACCAGGTTCACCCACGCTGTGACACCAGCAGTAGAGGTAGTGTGACGTTAACAAGCTGGTGATGCTGCGCAGGATCTAAGCTGCTTGTTCTGTTGTGTCCTGACAGGTTGGAAAAGGAGACGACCATACAAGGAATTGAAACGCCTCAGACTTGAACCTTTCCATTCACAAGGCCCATCAGACACCGAAGAAACCCTAATACATTTAAGGTTTGCTTGCATAGAGAGAGAGAGAGAGAGAGAGAGAGAGAGAGAGAGAGAGAGACAGACAGACAGACAGACAGACAGACAGACAGACAGAGAGAGAGAGAGAGAGAGAGAGAGAGAGAGAGAGAGAGAGAGAGAGAGAGTAAAAAGAATAAATGAGAAAGAAAAATGAGAGTTAGAGAGGGACAGAGAGAAGCAGCTATAATCAAAAGCTGAGGAGCAACACAGAGAGAGACAGAGAGAGAAGGAGTGGGAGAGAAAGAGAGGAAGAGAGAGGAAGAGAGAGAGGAAGAGAGAAAGAAAGCAACAGAGGAAAATGTGTCTATCTTGCAACTTCGGGGACCATCATCACAATTTAATAAGAATTTGCTGCAACAAATCTGTCTTCTGAGAGGAGGCAGCGACGAGTGAAGGCCAGAGACATTAACCGTTCGATCTCTGGAAGGAACTCTTTTTAAATACCGAGGAGGAGAAGCCATATTACTGTTTTTGTGTCCCGAAATATCACTGTGCTTTTTGTTTATACAATAGGGGTCAATTTTTCGGATGTTTTATGAATCAGACCTAGTTTTACTTAGCTGTTCTAATGGCCTGAGGCGAACACTACCGTGAGCTGTTTCTTTGATGATGAAAACACCGCCGTCTCCTCTCTGCCTGCCTCACATCTCCCTCTCCTCTTCTCTTCTTGGACCCGAGGATCAGACTGACTGAGACGGAAGGCGAGCCAGCCGGTTGTTGAGGCCTGTGAGTTCGGATGATTACAGTGGAGTTACCTTTCCTTTTTCTCTTGATCCGAAATGGCCCAGTTCTAACAGCCTTCAAGCACCTACTGACACTGTCTACCTTCACCCACCACCTGTTTACTCCTGGAAGTGAAGTTATATAAACAAAGATGGCTGCCGGAGTGGCAACATGGTTGCCCTTTGCTCGAGCAGCGGCTGTGGGCTGGCTGCCACTGGCCAAAAAGACCATGCCCAAGCCCCCCGTGGACAAGAAGGCTCGCAGTGACGAGATCCTGTATGTGAACGTGAGCGGACTACGGTTCCAGACATGGAAGAACACTCTGGACCGTTACCCTGATACGCTGCTAGGCAGCTCGGAGAAGGAGTTTTTCTACAATGAGGACACTCAGGAATATTTCTTTGACAGGGATCCAGAGATGTTCCGCCATATCCTAAACTTTTACAGAACGGGGAAGCTGCACTACCCCCGGCACGAATGCATCCAGGCCTTTGAGGAGGAGCTGGCCTTCTATGGCATCGTGCCCGAAATCATCGGCGACTGCTGCATGGAAGAATACCGGGACCGTAAGAAGGAGAACCAGGAGCGCCTGGCGGAGGACACTGAGGCAGAGACGTCAGGCGACGCACCGCTGCCCCCCAACAGTTCGTCCAGAGAGAGGCTTTGGCGGGCCTTCGAGAACCCCCACACCTCCACCATGGCTCTGGTGTTCTACTATGTCACCGGCTTCTTCATCGCTGTTTCCGTCATCGCCAACGTGGTGGAGACGGTGCCGTGCCGGCCGTTGAAGGGCAGTGTGAAGGACCTGCCTTGTGGAGAGAAGTACTCGCTGGCCTTCTTCTGCATGGACACAGCCTGCGTCCTCATCTTCACCTTCGAGTACCTGATGCGTCTGTTCGCCGCACCGAGCCGCTGCAAGTTCATGCGGTCGGTGATGAGCGTGATTGACGTGGTGGCCATCATGCCGTACTACATCGGCCTGGTGATGCCAGAGAACGAGGATGTGAGCGGCGCCTTTGTGACGCTCCGGGTCTTCCGGGTTTTCCGCATCTTCAAGTTCTCCCGCCACTCAGCCGGCCTGCGGATCCTGGGCTACACGCTGAAGAGCTGCGCCTCGGAGTTGGGCTTCCTGCTCTTCTCCCTCACCATGGCCATCATCATCTTCGCCACAATCATGTTCTACGCCGAGAAGGGCACCAAGGGCTCCAGCTTCACTAGCATCCCGGCCTCCTTCTGGTACACCATTGTTACCATGACTACTCTGGGGTAAGTACACACGCTGTTGTGGTTGTGATGCTTATTTACATATCGTATTGTGTCGTTACGAGTGTGGAGTATGGACTTTCCGCCGCCCACGCGGTGTTCAACAGGCCTCTGGAATGTGTGACTCTGTTGCCCTGAATGCTGACCTGCAGTACTGTAGTACTGTGTAGTATTACTAGTAGTACTGTAGTATTCTCTGGGGAATCAGTTGAATGAGTCATTTTATAGCTTCAATCCCCGTCCTCACCTACGCTGCTCTCAGGTGTCTCCCTCTTAAACAGTCTCCCTGCAGGTGCCTGTGAATGGAACAGCGATGCGTTGTGTCCTGACTGTGAATGAGAAATACATGTGCTTCTGAAAATGATGCACTGGAGGGACTTGGAGGAAATGTCTACGGTTGCATTCCTAGCCTAGTTTGTATGTGATGTAGACACTGTACACAATGTTGTTTTACATTCCCCAAGATATGGAACAGATATGAAACACTGTGTACAGTCACTTGGTTTGAAAACATGCCAACATCATCATTAATGAAGATATTAGATCAGTGGTTTGGGAAATATGATGCTGAGGCTGGAGGATACAGGATAGAGAGAATACAGGATAGAGAGAATACAGGATAGAGAGAATACAGGATAGAGAGAAAAGATATTCTCAGCAACCTCAGAGACTCCATGTTGTTGTCAACCTAGACTGCCCTTCAGTAACAACCCTAACCCTAACCCTAACCCTAACCCTAACCCTTCAGTAACAACCCTAACCCTAACCCTAACCCTAACCCTTCAGTAACAACCCTAACCCTAACCCTTCAGTAACAACCCTAACCCTAACCCTAACCCTTCAGTAACAACGCCACAGAGACTCCATGTTGGTAGACTGCCCTTCAATAACAACGCCACAGAGACTCCATGTTGGTCTGTTGATGGAGGACTCACCCCCCCCCCCCTCCCAGAGAGGACTCATCTGTTGAATTATTCCGGGGTGTGGGCCAGGAGATAGTGAACCCCCTCCCTTCTCCCAGAGAGGAACACAGTGCTGCCCCCCCTTCTCCCAGAGAGGAACACAGTGCGCCCCCCCTTCTCCCAGAGAGGAACACAGTGCCGCCCCCCCTTCTCCCAGAGAGGAACACAGTGCCCCCCCCCCCCCCCCCCCCCCTTCTCCCAGAGAGGACTCATCTGTTGAATTATTTCAGAGTGTGGGCCAAGGCATAGTGAACCCCCCCCCCAGTGAGGAACACCCCCCCCCTGTGAGCTAGCTGTGCCGTAGTTCCTTCTTGCCCTTCCTTCTCCAGTGTGTTTTTTCCTCCCCTTCATCCCTTCCGAGTCATCCAGTCCATTAGGCTCAGATCAGTATGTGTCCGAGCTCTAAATGGGCTCAGGCAGCACAGCCCTCCAGCTCCCACTTCCCTCTCCACTCTGATAGATGTTTGAGCCGCTTCAGACCAGCATGAGTCTCGGAGGCTGTTAATGTATAGAAACATGTAGAGACTGAGAGAGATATGAACCGTGATACCGTACAAACTGCAATCTCCTTAATTTCCTCTCTGTAGAATAACAAAGTCGTCAGATTGTAAAATGTCCACGTTTGGATGTGTTTGTTTGTTTCAGAAGCCATTCAGAAGCCATTTCTAGAATCTTAGAACATGGATGCTTTGGTCTTGGCCTTTTAACCATATAGTTCCTGTACTGTAGTACATGTGATTTTATTTTGTACATTTGTCAGTTTATCCATTTTATCTCATGTTAAATTACAGTATGTAATGCTAGCTAGTTAGCCTCACCTTCAGGTAATGCTATGGGTCTAATAATAATGCTATCTAGTTAGCCTCACCTTCAGGTAATGCTATGGGTCTAATAATAATGCTATCTAGTTAGCCTCACCTTCAGGTAATGCTATGGAGGTAAACGTACATCAGGTTATGATGGCAGCAGATGATGAGGCTACTGAACCAACCTGCTCTCTGTTTACCTCTGAAACCTCTGAAACAGCCTCATGTTTCAGTTTGATTGATGAAGGCGGAGCTTGTTTCTGTGTCAGTGTGTCCACGGAGGAGAGGAGAGAGGGAGGAACAGAGGAGAGAGGGAGGAACAGAGGAGTGCTGCCTTGGCCTATTTGTCTTTCCTTTCTTTTCCTCTCTTCCTTCCTTAAAACACTTGACACATTTAGGAAGTCAAAAGGCCTGTCCTGACCTTGGTCCTGTACTGTAACGTAGAGAGAGAGAGAGAGGATCTATGTATCTACCCTATGGAGATGTATGGCCTTTTCTTGGCAGTGGCATTTCACTGCTTTTCAGGAATTGATTAGCAGGTCAATGGCGGTCAATGGCAGTGCAGTGTTAACCTCTTCAGATCACAGATCACAGATCACAGATCACAGATCACAGATCACAGATCACAGGCTGTGCAGACTCATTCTAAAGTAATTACCATGGTATAAGATGGGACTGGGAGAAGGACGTTATTGTACTGGACTGTAGCTATTCCATGATTTATGGATGCTATCTATGTTTGTAGCAAGTAAAGATAAATCAACGTATTATCTCTTTCCAAATATCTCGCGACTTGGCATTTGCATTTGGTTTTATATCATTTTTTAAATTATATTCCATCGCGCCAACACTCCGACGCGCTGGGGTTTGGAGCATGACACCAGGGTCATGTGATATGACACCGCCTTCCCAGAATGGACAATGAAACCAGCGTCATTTCACCAAGTCCCTTATTTCACCACTTCCTCTCTCTGAATGTTATTCTAACTCGTCTCAGGAGATATGTGGCTCTAACTGACAGATTTCAAACAGCTGCATGTTCCATATTAGAACTACATTCAAATGGTGGACTCTGATGATGATGTTCCCAAGTCCCAGACTTGACGTTTACACTAATGATCTCAGTATGACTTGTCAAGACTGATCGTCCTCTGATCGTCACGCTGCTTTGAAGTGGCTTCATCTGAGGGATATTGGCCTTTTGTGTGTCTTAGCCAGACTGGCCAGTGCTGTTGACTGTATCTGACCCTGACCCTGACCCTGACCCTAACCCTAACCAACACTGTCAGAAACAGATTGCCCGCTTCCTGAGATGATTTGACCTTTTTTGGGTGGACGTTGACAGACTTACAGACAGGCAGAACTACAGATATCATTAATTATAATTCTGTTGCAACGTACTCCCCAACAGTAGTTTGAACCACTCTTGCTCAGAGTAGAAGAGAACAGTTCTCAATGGTAACTCCAAACCACTGAAGGAAAATTGAGAACATTGAGAAAATAGAACAGGGGAGGAAAGAAATCGGAGGACGGGATCAAACACGTGAAACCATTCCTCATTACATTCCATGCACTACAATGAGCCTGTCCTCTGATTTCTGCCTTCACCAGCCTCCCCTGGGTTATAAATATATCCCATAATACATTCTCCATATTTCAGCCTAGCCGGCCTCTGGGTAATAGCCGGTCTCTGGGTAATAGCCGGCCTCTGGGTAATAGCCGGCCTCTGGGTAATAGCCGGTCTCTGGGCTCACTGATGATCGCTTGTTAAACGTTCTGCTTTAGTCTTAGTTTGCAGAATAACTGTGCTGATCAGGGCAGAGGGGGAGACGCTTCAGGGACTCTCTGGGGCTGAATAAGTCAAGTTTCTATTTGCAATGACTTTACCCTGTCTGGGGCACTACCTTGACCCTGTCTGGGGGGGTTCTGTCTCTGGGGGGGTTAGGGTTAGGGTTAGGGTTAGGGTTAGGGTTAGGGTTAGGGTGTCGTCATAAATGGAACTTCATATCTACAGTACCTTCTTTCCTTCCCCTTGACCTTGACCTCATACAGAACACTGGTCCAAGAAATATTCCAGATGCTGTAGCAGTGAATAACTTAGATTTCATACCAGACTAGACCAGATTAACTAACCCTAACCCAGATTAACTAATATGATTTATAATTAAGTAATATAGGGTTAATAACCCTAACCCTAACCGGTAAGATAGGGTTAACAACCGTAACCCTAACTGAATTATATCAGCAGTAATATAAGGTTAATAACCCTAACCCTCACCAGTAATATAGGGTTAATAACCCTAACCCTCACCAGTAATATAAGGTTAATAACCCTAACCCTCACCAGTAATATAAGGTTAATAACCCTAACCCTCACCAGTAATATAAGGTTAATAACCCTAACCCTAACCCTCACCAGTAATATAGGGTTAATAACCCTAACCCTCACCAGTAATATAGGGTTAATAACCCTAACCCTCACCAGTAATATAAGGTTAATAACCCTAACCCTCACCAGTAATATAAGGTTAATAACCCTAACCCTAACCCTCACCAGTAATATAGGGTTAATAACCCTAACCCTCACCAGTAATATAGGGTTAATAACCCTAACCCTCACCAGTAATATAAGGTTAATAACCCTAACCCTCACCAGTAATATAAGGTTAATAACCCTAACCCTAACCCTCACCAGTAATATAGGGTTAATAACCCTAACCCTCACCTGCCCTACTGTTCAAACGGTCATATTCTATCAGGAAAAGGTGAATAACATCACTCTGTTTAATCTGAATCCCCAATTTAAGGACAGACCTCTTTACTCCAGTTGCATCATTCCCTGTCTCTGGAGGAATTCAATCCCAGTCCACATCCGTCACCATCTGGTCCAGTCTTATATAAGAGATGCCGCCCTTGAACAACAGTGAGCTCACCGTCACGCTAAAAACACACCAACAACCTCATGACTGGCTTCACATCTCTGTCTGCTCCGTCACAAACAGCTAGGGCTAGCTAATCTCTAACCCTAACCCTAACCCTAACCCTGACCCTAACCCTGACCTTAAGCCTAACCCTAACCTTAACCCTAACCCTAACCCTAACCCCAACCCCAACCCCAACCCTAACCCTAACCCCAACCCCAACCCTAACCCTAACCCTAACCCTAACCTTAACCCTAACCCTAACCCTAACCCCAACCCCAACCCCAACCCTAACCCCAACCCCAACCCCAACTCGAAGCCTAACACTAATGGGAGGTGGAGCCAAGGGGTCTGTAAAAGAGAGGCATTCTGTAGCACTTTACTTAAAGCAGACATTATAACTCATTGTAGTCAAGTATGTAGTC
>NC_139662.1:24451405-24471657 GCF_951799395.1 Argentina silus
GCTGGTGGAGGTAGAAATCGGAGGATCATTGTAATGCATGGAATGGAATGAGGAATGGTATCATTCCCTTATTTTCATGAAAAAATATGATTTGGCTTCTTGTGTTTGCTAATGAAACATTAGTCATGATGACACGTGAATGGAGAGAAGTAGCCTGGCTTAGGGTTAGGGTTAACCCTAACATAACCCTAACCCTAACCCTAACCCTAACATAACCCTAACCCTAATGAAACATTAGTCATGATGACATGTGAATGGAGAGAAGTAGCCTGGCTTAACTGGATTACTGGATTCCAGTTCTTCTTCTACAGTAACTGCATGTTAAAGCCGTATTAAAGCTCTATACTTGCAAATTTAATCATGTTTCTTTACTGCACATATTTACTTAACAGGCAACAGGCTGAAACAGCCTCCGAGCCGCTACCTTCAGCTGGTTTAATGTTTAGAAAATGAGACATGGAATGGTATGAAGAATGGTATCAAACGTGTGTTTGCATCACAATGAGCCCGTCCTCCACCAGCCCTAACCCTAACCTCCACCAGCCCTAACCCTAACCTCCACCAGCCCTAACCCTAACCTCCACCAGCCTCTACTGCAGGAGATGGTGGTTGCTATCGGGCCATGCTACTAAGCAGGAAGTTAAACATCCTAACGCTTCCAGCAGAATTCCAGCATGGTAGTACTGTGTAGTCCCACCTGTCAGGTTGGGCCGGGCTCAGCACTGGGCGGGGCTGAAGTTTAGCTAAAGCCTCACTTCAATCAAAAGCAGATAGCGGCTTTCAGGGATTGTGCTGCAAGAAAGCATGTTAGCTTTGAGACACAGTTAACTTAGTGTAGTTCCACACTGTAAACATTGTGTTGAAGACATGAATCCATCCTCAATCAGAATAATGTCTGTTGTGTCTAGAAACCTGTTATCTGTGACTGGCCGTTCCACTGCTGTGGCGGAGAAAATAATAACCACAACAACAACAACAACAACATCAACAACTGTAGTAGAAATACCAGCTGTTCAATACCCTGACAGCAAACTTTGTCTCTCACAGGTACTCACGCTTATGTATGTGTTATTGCCTTGCCAACTGCTTTGACTCTGCGGCTCCCAGCGAGTCTGAGAGAGTCTGTGTGAGACAGGCATAGAACAGCTGACCTATTGACCCTACATTGTCTCAAAGCATCTATTCTGGTCGAGATTTCTTTTTTGGGAATTGTTCTTCTGTCTCTCCAATCAGCAGTCTGGCAGTGGGTGTATGGTGTGTATTTATAGAGCTGCCTCTGATCTCAATTTGGCATCACAAGTTTCAAAGTATGGTTTTCAGAGCAGTCATTCTGCTCTTGGATTTTGTGATGCATTAGTTCTGTGAAACCACCTGAGCCGTCATCTGCACCGGTCTGGTCTTTAATGTGTCAGTGATATCTGACATATATCTTTAATGTGTCAGTGATATCTGACATATATCTTTAATGTGTCAGTGATATCTGACATATGTCTTTAATGTGTCAGTGATATCTGACATATGTCGGGGCCTTTTGATTAGAAAAGTTAACTTGTGAGTCGTGACGTGTTATTACTAGTGGTGTCTGAGGACCAGCAGGGGGCGCTCCTCTCTCTGGTCTAGGTTGCCCAGCCAGGTTGTGAGGAATGGTATCAATGAGGAATTCCTCATTCTATTCCAAACACGCATGTTTAAAACCATTCCTCATTCCATTACATGCATCACAATGAGCCCGTCCTCCGATTTCTACCTCCACTGTTCACTGGTGCTTGTACAAACTGAACACCATGACACCACTATCACCTCACCAGAGCCATTCAAAGAGTGTCAGACACAAGGTTCACATCTACACTGCAACATAGAACCTCCTACTGTTCCATTCTAGAACCCCCTACTGTTCCATTCTAGAACCTCCTACTGTTCCATTCTAGAACCTCCTACTGTTCCATTCTAGAACCCCCTACTGTTCCATTCTAGAACCTCCTACTGTTCCATTCTAGAACCTCCTACTGTTCCATTCTAGAACCTCCTACTGTTCCATTCTAGAACCCCCTACTGTTCCATTCTAGAACCTCCTACTGTTCCATTCTAGAACCTCCTACTGTTCCATTCTAGAACCCCCTACTGTTCCATTCTAAAAGTGGAATCAAGTAAAGACTTTCTACAGACAGCTTCAGTTCACTCACTGGGCTGGGCAGGGCTGGGCTGGGCTGGGCTGGGCTGGGCTGGGCTGGGTTGGGCAGGGCTGGGCTGGGCTGGGCTGGGCTGGGCAGGGCTGGGCTGGGCTGGGCTGGGCTGGGCTGGGCTAGGCTAGGCTGGGCTGGGCTGGGCTGGGCTGGGCTGGGCTAGGCTAGGCTGGGCTGGGTTGGGCAGGGCTGGGCTGGGCTAGGCTGGGCTGGGTTGGGCAGGGCTGGGCTGGGCTGGGCTAGGCTGGGCTGGGTTGGGCAGGGCTGGGCTGGGCTAGGCTGGGCTGGGCTAGGCTGGGCTGGGTTGGGCAGGGCTGGGCTGGGCTAGGCTGGGCTGGGTTGGGCAGGGCTGGGCTGGGCTAGGCTGGGCTGGGCTGGGCTGGGCTGGGCTAGGCTGGGCTGGGCTGGGCTGGGCTGGGCTAGGCTGGGCTAGGCTGGGCTGGGCAGGGCTGGGCTAGGCTAGGCTGGGCTGGGCTGGGCTGGGCTGGGCTGGGCTGGGCTAGGCTAGGCTGGGCAGGGCTGGGCTGGGCTGGGCTGGGCTGGGCTGGGCTAGGCTGGGCTGGACTGGGCTGGGCTGGGATGGGCTGTGTCAGGTTGTTAATGCTCCACTTGTGTTGCGTGGTACAAGATCGCAGAAGGAGAGAGAAGAGGCAGGTGATGTAAACAATGAAATATCAGGGCGGGGCTAGCAGAGGAACATGCAATACCAATCCTTCCTCCTGCAACTTTTATGCGCTTCCTATCAATAAGTCATTGCAGAATATGAGACTGTTTTGATGGAGGTTGTGAAAAAGAGAGGAGAGAGAATCTGTGGTATCTTTCTTTGAGGTGTGACTCCAGGGTAAGACCAAGATGCAGACAACGTAAAAAAATCGTGTACATCACATTGTGGATTTGACAATCAGTTTGCAGAACTTGAAACTGACGTCTTTTTGGATTGAAGGACTTTGTTTATATGTATTTTTTAGGACAGCAGTAGTTAGTAGCATTAGGTTTACGTTCTGATTCTAGCTTGCTAGCTAATGCACATATTTTGAACACACAAAGCACAGTGTTATTTTTTGTTCACTGCTTCTCAAGAAATGTGTTTGCATCCTTCTGATCTTTGCGGTCCGTCCTCAGGCCCATCAGAACCATGATGGCTCCACTTCCCCCTTGAACCATTTCATCAGACAATTACATTGATGGCACCTTTCCACTGCTTCTGGAGCAAATCTACCATTAGAGCCATGATTGAAACGTCCCTAACTGAAGCAGTCAGGACTCTAACTGAAGCAAGACTCTAACTGAAGCAGTCAGGACTCTAACTGAAGCAGGACTCTAACTGAAGCAGTCAGGACTCTAACTGAAGCAGGACTCTAACTGAAGCAGTCAGGACTCTAACTGAAGCAGGACTCTAACTGAAGCAGTCAGGACTCTAACTAAAGCAGGACTCTAACTGAAGCAGTCAGGACTCTAACTAAAGCAGGACTCTAACTGAAGCAGTCAGGACTCTAACTAAAGCAGGGCTCTAACTGAAGCAGTCAGGACTCTAACTAAAGCAGGGCTCTAACTGAAGCAGTCAGGACTCTAACTGAAGCAGGACTCTAACTGAAGCAGTCAGGACTCTAACTAAAGCAGGACTCTAACTAAAGCAGGACTCTAACTGAAGTAGTCAGGACTCTAACTAAAGCAGGACTCTAACTGAAGCAGTCAGGACTCGAACTGAAGCAGGACTCTAACTGAAGCAGTCAGGACTCTAACTAAAGCAGGACTCTAACTGAAGCAGTCAGGACTCTAACTGAAGCAGGACTCTAACTGAAACAGGACTCTAACTGAAGCAGGACTCTAACTGAAGCAGTCAGGCCTCCTATTCATAAAAGCATCTGATCCCAGATCAGCTCCCCAAGCTCCAGGCCTGCCCATAATATCTGAGTCAATATGAACCGAAGAGCAAAACTGATCCCAGATCAGCACTCCTACAGTTCTCTGGGAAGCTTTGTGACTAGGGAACCAGGAGTCTTACGTAATGACTGTGTTTGTTCTGGACAGCTTCAGCAGCAGAAGGTCGATGTATTATTCTGCTAGGGTTATATAAAAGCGTACTATATATACAATCATTCATAAATGATAACGGGCCTCCTAACACCTTAAATAAACTTAGAGAGAGATGAAGCTGGGTCTGGGAGGCTGGTGGAGGTAGAAATCGGAGGATGGGCTCATTGTAATGCAAGGCATGGAATGAGGAATGGTAACAAACGTGTGTTGAAACATCTGCTCATACTGTATACTAGGTGTAGTACAGAACTGTCTGTGCATTAGTGTTACCTAATATTTCTACCGTGTGCTTTTAAAAAATGCATAAATGTATTATTTGTTGAAATCGCTGGCGATTCCTGTTTATTGCATTAACCCTTCACGGCAGTGTGCTATATTTACAAACTTCTTGTGAAGTAAAAATCCATGTGAAGCCGCGGTGGTCGTGTGTTCAACCCTGCTCTTTGATGATCTGTCTTCTGCTGCCGTGTTAGAGGGGGTGGGAGGGGAGGGGGGTGGTCCTCTGCCTAGGGTTAGGGGGGGTGGTCCTCTGCCTAGGGTTAGGGGGGGTGGTCCTCTGCCTAGGGTTAGGGGGGGGTGGTCCTCTGCCTAGGGTTAGGGGGGGTGGTCCTCTGCCTAGGGTTAGGGGGGGTGGTCCTCTGACTAGGGTTAGGGGGGGTGGTCCTCTGCCTAGGGTTAGGGGGGGTGGTCTTCTGCCTAGGGTTAGGGGGGGGTGGTCCTCTGCCTAGGGTTAGGGGGGGGGTGGTCCTCTGCCTAGGGTTAGGGGGGGTGGTCCTCTGCCTAGGGTTAGGGGGGGGGTGGTCCTCTGCCTAGGGTTAGGGGGGGTGGTCCTCTGCCTAGGGTTAGGGGGGGTGGTCCTCTGCCTAGGGTTAGGGGGGGTGGTCCTCTGTCTAGGGTTAGGGGGGGTGGGAGGGGAGGGGGGTGGTCCTCTGCCTAGGGTTAAGGGGGGGGTGGTCCTCTGCCTAGGGTTAGGGAGGCTGGTCCTCTGCCTAGGGTTAGGGGGGGGTGGTCCTCTGCCTAGGGTTAGGGGGGGTGGTCCTCTGCCTAGGGTTAGGGGGGGTGGTCCTCTGCCTAGGGTTAGGGGGGGTGGGAGGGGAGGGGGGTGGTCCTCTGCCTAGGGTTAGGGGGGGGGGGTGGTCCTCTGCCTAAGGTTAGGGGGGGGGTGGTCCTCTGCCTAGGGTTAGGGGGGGTGGTCCTCTGCCTAGGGTTAGGGGGGGTGGGAGGGGAGGGGGGTGGTCCTCTGCCTAGGGTTAGGGGGGGGGGGGGTGGTCCTCTGCCTAGGGTTAGGGGGGGTGGTCCTCTGCCTAGGGTTAGGGGGGGTGGTCCTCTGCCTTTTGTTACACTCTTTACGTATGCCCCAAGCTGTATTGGCATATGTTGCATATTTTAGCTTCTAGTACTATAGAATTTATATTTATTTATTTTTTGCTATATGCCCCAAGCTATATACTGTGGGGAGATGTAACTATACCTATACACAATATATTTCAGCCTCTAGTTCTAGAACTGATGTTTGGAGGGAAACCAGATGCTGGTTCTCAGAACTCATTTACCACACACAGGTCAAAGGTCAGCCAGCTCATACGAACCAGAAGCCTTGTGTATATTATGTACAAAATCTAACATGAACAGTTGAACTGAGTGTGACCTTTGACCTGGACTGCTGCAGTCCAGGCTGCTGTTTAACAAAGTACTGAAAAGCCACCAGGACAAGAATTTTAATGTAATGTTTAAAAAAAAAAAAAAGATAAATTGCACCCCATGTTGTTTGTTAGGATTATGATTATTGGCACCAGTAAGTTAACCTGAGTAGGTTTGAATGGACCAATTTCGATGGTTTATCTTAACATAATGTCTTATTGTATGTCTAGGCAATGTACCATACAAATGCAGTTTGTGTAGTAATTGCTTACACAAGCAAATATTAAACAACTACCGTACTTAAACTCATTAACACAGAGAACAATAACGTTGAACAATTTATGCTGATAATCTCTCCTCTTTCTTTCAAATACAACAAATGGACTGCATACTGGTCTTGTTTCCCTACAGATTAAGCCTAAAACTAACCTGTGTCCAATTAAACCACATATGTCGCTGCTGAAACAACCATCAGCATAGAGACTTGATACAGACACTGACCCTCCCTACAGACACTGACCCTCCCTACAGACACTGACCCTCCCTACAGACACTGGGCTGACCCCTGATATTCCTGTTTATGAAGAGATGTCTGCAGCCTGGTCAAGCTGGGGGGTTATAAAGCAAACAGTGCATTATGATGCGTTCTAACTGTGTGGTTTGTGTAAAGTAATACCATTGCATCTTGTGGAAGAGAGGCCTGCAGTTCAACATTAGCACTCTGGATGCTTAGAAGTCTTTCAGAGTGTGCATTATAATGCAGAATAATACATTACAACTATGTGCCTTTTGTAAAGTATAACCGTTTCATCCTGTGGTACAGACCTGCAGTTAATGCTTAGTCACTGGATGCAGTAAACATTGACTTTAATTGTCCTTCCTCCTCTCCTTCTTAAATCAATTTATATGGAGGTCGTTTATGAGATCCAGTTGATAAAGATCCTCTCTCTCTCTCTCTCTCTCTCTCTCTCTCTCTCGCTGCCTTAGTCATCACAAGTGGACTCGTATCGTCTCAATCTGGCTCCCACAACACAGCCAAGAACCTCTCTGTCTGCGTTCTCTCTTTCACTCTTTCTTTCTTTCTCTTTCTTTCTCTCACTCTCTCCCCTCCTCTCTCTCTCTCCCATCCCCCCTCTCTCTCTCGTTCTCTCTCTCTTTCTCTAACCCTAACCCTAACCCTAACCCTAACCCTAACCCTGACCCTAACCCTGACTCTGACCCTGACCCTGACTCTGACCCTGACCCTGACCCCTTCTCTCTCTCTCTCTCAGTGCTCCCCTCCCTAGACAGGTGAAGGCTTCCTGGCTCCATAGTTCAGATAATGACTTCAGTGTTCATCCTCATCCTGCTGTACAGTCTTCTATGGACAGGCAGAGGTCACAGAGCAGAGCAGTATAGGAGATCTGAGGAGGGAGGGAGGGAGGGAGGGAGGGAGGGAGGGTGGGTGGGAGGGAGGGAGAGAGGGAGGGAGGGAGGCATGGAGGGAGGGAGGTACAGAAGTGACCTGAGGGTAGAGGAGAGAAGAGGAGGGATGAAGGGATGGAGGGATGGAGGGAGTCTGGTGATGCTTAAGAGGAGTCACTCTACTCAAGGAGTTATAGTGTTATAAAGGAGTTATAAAGTGTTATATAGGTGTTATAAAGGAGTTATAGAGTCAGGAGTTATAAGGAGCTGGGGGATCTTCTAATTCACAGAACACATATAATTGTTGTTGCTTATGCTAATATTTGCTAATGTCTTCCCCTGACCCAAACTTACAACCTGAGCCACCCAAAGTGAATGCCAGACAGTGAGGGGGCTGCAGTATCTCTAACCCTAACCCTAACCCTAACCCTAACCCTAACCCTAACTCTAACCCTAACCCTAACCCTAACCCTGGGCTGGGGGAGAGACAGAGCAGGGCTAGGGCAAGGCTCTGCTGGTGTACAACCCTAACCCTAACCCTAACCCTAACCCTAACCCTAACCCTAACCCTGGGCTGGGGGAGAGACAGAGCAGGGCTAGGGCAAGGCTCTGCTGGTGTACAACCCTAACCCTAACCCTAACCCTAACCCTAACCCTAACCCTGGGCTGGGGGAGAGACAGAGCAGGGCTAGGGCAAGGCTCTGCTGGTGTACAACCCTAACCCTAACCCTAACCCTAACCCTGGGCTGGGGGAGAGACAGAGCAGGGCTAGGGCAAGGCTCTGCTGGTGTACAACCCTAACCCTAACCCTAACCCTAACCCTAACCCTAACCCTAACCCTGGGCTGGGGGAGAGACAGAGCAGGGCTAGGGCAAGGCTCTGCTGGTGTACAACCCTAACCCTAACCCTAACCCTGGGCTGGGGGAGGGACAGAGCAGGGCTAGGGCAAGGCTCTGCTGGTGTACAACCCTAACCCTAACCCTAACCCTAACCCTAACCCTAACCCTGGGCTGGGGGAGAGACAGAGCAGGGCTAGGGCAAGGCTCTGCTGGTGTACAACCCTAACCCTAACCCTAACCCTGGGCTGGGGGAGGGACAGAGCAGGGCTAGGGCAAGGCTCTGCTGGTGTACAACCACCTGCACTGTGTCATACATTATTTATCATTTTGTGCTCTGCACACTAAAATGATTTTAGCCATAATTAGGCACTCATTCAAGAAGCAGTCACTCGTAGAGAAGTTGTATATTGTACTGAGCCCCAGAGCAGGTGAGAAGAGCCACTCCCTGTGTAAATATGTACAGACGAGTGCTGATGAGGGCTGAAGACTAGCATCATTATGAAAAGGGCTACTGATTTATTTCCAATGTTGATATTTTGTTGAAAAACTGGTTGAATTGAAAAAAACTGGTTGGTTGTGAAAAGAAATGTGAAAAGCCTCCCCTAGTGTTCTACCTCCCCCAGCCTCCCCTGGTGTTCTACCTCCCCCAGCCTCCCCTGGTGTTCTACCTCCCCCAGCCTCCCCTGGTGTTCTACCTCCACCAGCCTCCCCTGGTGTTCTACCTCCCCCAGCCTCCCCTGGTGTTCTACCTCCCCCAGCCTCCCCTGGTGTTCTATCTCCCCCAGCCTCCCCTGGTGTTCTACCTCCACCAGCCTCCCCTGGTGTTCTACCTCCCCCAGCCTCCCCTGGTGTTCTACCTCCACCAGCCTCCCCTGGTGTTCTACCTCCCCCAGCCTCCCCTGGTGTTCTACCTCCCCCAGCCTCCCCTGGTGTTCTACCTCCACCAGCCTCCCCTGGTGTTCTACCTCCCCCAGCCTCCCCTGGTGTTCTACCTCCCCCAGCCTCCCCTGGTGTTCTACCTCCCCCAGCCTCCCCTGGTGTTCTACCTCCACCAGCCTCCCCTGGTTGGATTGCAGTTTCTTTTCACAACCCCCTCCTCCTCTTCTTCCTCCTCCTCCTCCTCTTCCTCCTCCTCCTTCCCCTCCTCTTCCTCCTCCTTCTCCTCTTCCTCCTCCTCCTCCTCTTCCTCCCCTGGTGTTCTACCTCCACCAGCCTCCCCTGGTTGGATTGTAGTTTCTTTTCACAACCCCCTCCTCCTCTTCTTCTTCCTCCTCCTCCTCTTCCTCCTCCTCCTTCCCCTCCTCTTCCTCCTCCTTCTCCTCTTCCTCCTCCTCCTCCTCTTCCTCCCCTGGTGTTCTACCTCCACCAGCCTCCCCTGGTGTTCTACCTCCACCAACTTCCCCTGAATCCTCACTACTGTACTGTATAGCAGTTTCAGTTGGAGGAGGAAGAGGAAGAAGAGGAGGAGGAGGAGGAAGAGGAGGAAGAGGAGAAGGAGGAGGAAGAGGAGAGGGAGGAGGGGGAGGAGGAGGAAGAGGAGGAGAAGGAAGAGAAGGAGGAAGAGGTGGAGGAGGAGGAGGAGGAGGAGGAGGAAGAGGAAGAGGAAGAGGAGGAGGAGGAAGAGGAGGAGGAGGAAGAGGAAGAGGAAGAGGAGGAGGAGGAAGAGGAGGAGGGGGAGGAGGGGGAGGAGGAAGAAGAGGAGGAGGGGGAGGAGGAGAGGGAGAGGGAGGAGGAGGAGGAGAGGGGGAGGAGGAGGAGAAGGAGGAGGAGGAGGAGGAAGAGGGGGAGGAGGAGGAGGAGGGGGGGAGGAGGAGAAGGAGGGGGAGGAGGAAGAGGAGGAGAAGAAAGAGGGAGGTGATAATACTATCTTGTGAAAGCGTTTTTGCTTTTGTTGAAGAAATGAAAACAGCCACTGAGGACCAGTTCTATTTTGAAATTGTGAGACGGAAGCTTTTTTTAGATGATTATTTGTAACTCATCCTTTGCTTCCGTGTTTCCAGTAGAATGAGCTTCCCAACGGAACAAGAGTGCTTCTAGAATGACCTCCAGTGAAGTGTTGTTGTGGCGGATCTGATCCACAGAAGGACGTCCACCTGGTGTGGATGGAAGGACGTGATGTGTCCTGTTAATATCAGGTTGTTGTTGTTTGGAACTTGGAACTGAATGTCGTCACGGTGACCAGAAGTGGCAGATCTCTGCTCCGTTAAGGGAAGGAACAATAAATTAAAATAAAGAACAAATTCGTTTTATCCAGAGACTTTTATTTGGCCAAGTATATTTGCACATACAGGAAATTGACATAAAAAACAAATAGCAAATATTGACAAGAAATGTACAAAATAGCAAAGTATTAACAAAATAGCAATAACAAATTTACAAATTTACAAAAAGAGCAGCAGAACAATACATCTTGTAGGCTGTGTGAGACTAAATGGCAATGAGGCTAGAGGCTGTGAAATGGTTGTGGGGCATGTACACTATCAATTAGAATAATTTTAAATAATTATAAATTACACTGTCAGTGCATTGTTTGTGTGACAGGGTGGGGGGGGGGGGTCAGAGAGAGTGTTGAGGTGGCGCGAGGTTTTAGTCTTGATTGACCGGAACCTTTTGCCGGAAGGAAGTCTCTGGAAGAGGTTGTGACCAGGATGGGAAGGATCAGCGATGATCTTTCCTGCTCTCTTACTGGTCCTGGAGTGGAACAGGTCCAGGAAAGATGGCAGGTTGCAGCCGATGACCTTCTTGTCTGACCGAATGATCCGCTGCAGTCTGCCTTTGTCCTTGGCAGTGGAGGCAGCGAACCAGACTGTGATTGATGAGCTGAGGATGGACTCAATGATGGCCGTGTAGAACTCAACCATCACTTTCTGCGGCATGTTGAATTTCTTCAGCTGCCGCAGGAAGAACATCCTCTGCTGGGCCTTCTTGATGGTGGAGTTGATGTTCTCCGCCCACCTGAGGTCCTTTGAAATGATTGTCCCCAGGAATCTGAATGACTCTTCATGACTGTTCATGACTCTTCACGACTCTTCATGACTCTCAATGATCGAAGACAACGTCTGTGTCATCCACGTTGTTATGTCAACCTCAGTCAGAAAGGGAGAGAGAAAGAGAGAGAGAGGGAGAGAGAGAGAGACAGAGAGAGAGACAGAGAGAGAGAGAGAGAGAGAGAAATAGAGAGAGAGAGAGAGAGAGACAGAGAGAGAGACAGAGAGAGAGAGACAGAGAGACAGAGAGAGAGAGATAGAAAGAGAGAGAGAGAGACAGAGAGAGAGAGAAAGAGAGTGAGAGAGACAGAGAGAGAGACAGAGAGACAGAGAGAGAGAGAGAGAGAGAGAGAGAGAGAGAGAGAGAGAGAGAGAGAAAGAGACAGAGAGAGTTTTGGTGGTGGTACCCAGGTGCCTAGCTGGTCCTAAAATCATTAACAGCATCAGGCTCCTCCCCCTCCCCCTCCTCCTCCTCCTCCTCCCCCCTACTGTACCTGTCTTCCCAGTCTGATGTGTGTGTGTGTGTGTGTGTGTGTGTGTGTGTGTGTGTGTGTGTGTGTGTGTGTGTGTGTGTAACTGCTAAGCTGCTTTAACACGGCTGAGTTTAAAACATGTTACAAACAGGTCCTGTGAAGCATTGAACTGTAAAGGACTATTACTGGAAAAAACAGTTTTCACTCATTTCTCGGTTCACTCACCCTTTCCCTCTCTCTCTCTCACCCTCCCCCTCTCTCTCGCTCTCTTCTCTCTCCCTTTCTCTCTCTCTCTCTGTCTTTCTCTCTCTCTCTCTCTCTCTCTCTCCCAACCCTCCTTGACCCCCTTCCGGCCGTCATCTAGGCCAGGCTGCCTGCCTCCTGCTGGGGGACTCGCTCCACTCCCCAATCATAACAACACATGAGATACGCAGGGGAGGCTGGGGGAGGTAGAACACCAGGGGAGGCTGGGGGAGGTAGAACACCAGGAGAGGCTGGGGGAGGTAGAACACCAGGGGAGGCTGGGGGAGGTAGAACACCAGGAGAGGCTGGGGGAGGTAGAACACCAGGCAAGGCTGGAGGAGGTAGAACACCAGGGGAGGTTGGTGGAGGTAGAACACCTGGGGAGGCTGGGGGAGGTAGAACACCAGGGGAGGCTGGTTGAGGTAGAACACCTGGGGAGGCTGGGGGAGGTAGAACACCAGGGGAGGCTGGTGGAGGTAGAACACCAGGGGAGGCTGGGGGAGGTTCCTCTCCTCCACTGTGGGCTCCAGATTAGGGTCCAGGGTTGATGCAGATTGGTCCAGGGAGCAGCAAGCCCCTTTAGGGCTGTGGAAGAGAGAGAGAGAGAGAGAGAGAGAGAGGGAGGGAGAGAGGGAGAGAGAGAGGGAGAGAGAGAGAGGGAGGACGGTAGTGAAAACACACAGTAGACAAGATCTTCACATAAAAAGCATCAGGCAAGATTGCAGGATTTGAGCAAACAGATTTGATTTTTTCTTCTTCTTTTGTGGTTGATGAGTGTGTTTCTGAGACGCAGGGGACAGGCGGTGGCTTTGACAGGCGTTGGCTTTGACAGGCGGTGGCTTTGACAGGCGGTGGCTTTGACAGACGGTGGCTTTGACAGGCGGTGGCTTTGTCTCCTAAACTCGTAGCATCAGATAAAATGTTGCTAACATTCTGCTTTTTTGATTCAGAGGGAAATGCAATGAACTTTTCTCTGGATGGGCAGGCTTTTGTTGTCGTTATGAAGATAATAATATCAGTTAGATGAATTATCTCAAATAATAATGTTTTTCCACTTCATAAAGTCCCATAGACGTGAATATGATGAACAGCTAAGATGTGCCAGGGCTGTTTGGAACGATGTAACTGTCATCAATGAAGATGAATACCTGAAGGGTTAGGGTTAGGGTTAGCCTAACCTGAAGCAGAATAGAAACAACACTGAGGTCCAACACTGAGGTCCAACACTGAGGTCTAACACTGAGGTCCAACACTGAGGTCTAACACTGAGGTCCAACACTGAGGTCCAACACTGAGGTCCAACACTGAGGTCCAACACTGAGGTCCAACACTGAGGTCTAACACTGAGGTCTAACACTGAGGTCCAACACTGAGGTCTAACACTGAGGTCCAACACTGAGGTCTAACACTGAGGTCTAACACTGAGGTCCACCATCCACCAAGGGTTGGTCTCCTCCCCCATCCCTGTGTTGTTTTAACTGTAGTACGATGTTGAAGGCTTGTTCTAACTGTAGTACGGTGTTGAAGCCTTGTTCTAACTGTAGTATGGTGTTGGAGGCTTGTTCTAACTGTAGTACGGTGTTGAAGGCTTCTTCTAACTGTAGTACGGTGTTGGAGGCTTGAGTGGTTTACAGATGTCTCTGCCCTGTAGAACGTCCATTAGCGTTCCCATCAGGAGAGTCTTCCTCTCAGCATTCTGCTCCTGCTTCCCCGGCCGGAGAGGAGACGAATCCATCAGCAACTGCAAATTGAAGCAGTAAATCAAATCTATTTGGGGGGGGGGGCTCCCCTGCTGCATACTGTCAAATACACTTGAACTTATATAAGAAGATCTCAATATGTTCCCACAGGGTTAGGGTTCGGGTTCGGGTTAGGGTTAGGGTTAGGATCAGGGTCAGGGTCAGGGTCAGGGTCAGGGTCAGGGTCAGGGTCAGGGTCAGGGTCAGTGTTGTGTTTCTGACATGTGGAGAGGGGTGTAATGTTGTGTTATGTTGTGTTTCTGACACACAGCTGGTCAGAAGGCAGGAGTCCCTCCCTCCACAGCAGGGTAAGGGTTAGGGTTAGAGTCCCTCCCTCCACAGCAGACCTTCCTCTCTTCTCACCTTCTTTTTCATCCCTCTCTCTCGGCTCAGCACCCTTTGATTTATGGACCCGGCCGGCCAATGAGACAAGAGAGAGGGCGGATGGTGTAATGCATGAGGCAATCCACTAGCAACCTGTGTGTATGTGTGTGTGTGTGTGTGTGTGTGTGTGTGAGTGTGATTGGGTGGGTTCGTGCACCCGTGTAAAATGAGTGAAGGAGAGAAACAGGAATGCTATGTAATCTGTATTGTATATTTGTATTGTCTTAATTGTATGTTTGAGTTTTAGGGTTCATGTTTGTGTTTTAGTTCTAAATAAAACACAGAAGATGATTATTGACATGTTTTCACTCGCAGACGTTTATTTGCACTGTATCGCTAATATCTCTTATAACTACCTCTATCTCTAATATCTCTAATATCTACCTCTATCTGTAATATCTCTCATATCTACCTCTATCTCTCATATATCTAACATATTCCTCTATCTCTCATATCTCTAATATCTACATCTCTCTAATATCTCTAATATCTACCTCTATCTCTAATATCTCTCATATCTACCTCTATCTGTAATATCTCTCATATCTACCTCTATCTGTAATATCTCTCATATCTACCTCTATCTGTAATATCTCGAGTATCTACCTCTATCTGTAATATCTCTCATATCTACCTCTATCTGTAATATCTCGAGTATCTACCTCTATATCTCATATCTCTAACATATTCCTCTATCTCTCATATCTCTAATATCTACCTTTATCTCTAATATCTCTAGTATCTATCACTATCTCTAATATCTACCTCTAATATCTATCTCTATCTCTAATATCTACCTCTAATATCTATCTCTATCTCTAATATCTACCTCTGTCTCTAATATCTACAGTATCTCTATTCTACTGTATCTTGAATATTTACAGTATTTCCAGTCTACAGTGTCATATTCTACAATATGTTGACACGTGAGGTTTATTCTCAAGACCTGAGAAAACGGTGTCACTTTTTCAAGATTTTGGCTCATTTGAATATGAATTATTAATCTTAATGACTCTAGGCCGAAACTGTTGTCTCTCTAATTCTGTTCTACTCTGAATAATGATTGAATAATTCCAAAATCTCCACTTACTGCAGACTGTCCTACACCAGACTGTCCTACTGTCCTACTCCAGACTGTCCTACTCCAGACTGTCCTGCTGTCCTACTCCAGACTGTCCTACTCCAGACTGTCTTACTGTCCTTCTTCAGACTGTCCTGCTGTCCTACTCCAGACTGTCCTACTGTCCTATTGTCCTACTCCAGACTGTCCTACTGTCCAGCTCCAGACTGTCCTACTCCAGACTGTCCTGCTGTCCTACTCCAGACTGTCCTACTGTCCTACTGTCCTTCTCCAGACTGTCCTACTCCAGACTGTCCTACTGTCCTACTCCAGACTGTCCTACTCCAGACTGTCCTACTCCAGACTGTCCTACTGTCCTACTCCAGACTGTCCTACTCCAGACTGTCCTGCTGTCCTACTCCAGACTGTCCTACTCCAGACTGTCCTACTGTCCTTCTCCAGACTGTCCTGCTGTCCTACTCCAGACTGTCCTACTGTCCTATTGTCCTACTCCAGACTGTCCTACTGTCCAGCTCCAGACTGTCCTACTCCAGACTGTCCTACTGTCCTACTCCAGACTGTCCTACTCCAGACTGTCCTACTGTCCTTCTCCAGATTGTCCTACTGTCCTACTCCAGACTGTCCTACTGTCCTACTCCAGACTGTCTTGCTGTCCAGCTCCAGACTGTTCTACTCCAGACTGTCCTACTGTGCTACTGTCCTACTCCAGACTGTCCTACTGTCCTACTCCAGACTGTCCTACTCTAGACTGTCCTGCTGTCCAGCTCCAGACTGATCTACTCCAGACTGTCCTACTCCAGACTGTCCTACTGTCCTACTCCAGACTGTCCTACTGTGCTACTGTCCTACTCCAGACTGTCCTACTGTCCAGCTCCAGACTGTCCTACTGTGCTACTGTCCTACTCCAGACTGTCCTACTGTACTACTCCAGACTGTCCTACTGTCCTACTCCAGACTGTCCTGCTGTCCTACTCCAGACTGTCCTACACCAGACTGTCCTACTCCAGATTGTCCTACTGTCCAACACCAGACTGTCCTACTCCAGACTGTCCTACTCCAGACTGTCCTGCTGTCCTACTGTCCAACTCCAGACTGTCCTACTCCAGACTGTCCTGCTGTCCATCTCCTGACTGTCCTACTGTTGTACAGTCCAGCTCCAGACTGTCCTACTCCAGACTGTCCTACTGTCCTACTCCAGACTGTCTGCTGTCCTACTCCAGACTGTCCTACTGTCGAGCTCCAGACTGTCCTACTCCAGACTGTCCTACTGTCCTACACCAGACTGTCCTACTCCAGACTGTCCTACTGTCCTACTCCAGACTGTCCTACTGTCCTACTCCAGACTGTCCTACTGTCCAGCTCCAGACTGTCCTACTGTCCTACAGTCCAGCTCCAGACTGTCATACTCCAGACTGTCCTACTGTCCAGCTCCAGACTGTCCTACTGTCCTACAGTCCAGCTCCAGACTGTCATACTCCAGACTGTCCTACTGTCCTACTCCAGACTGTCTGCTGTCCTACAGTCCAGCTCCAGACTGTCCTACTCCAGACTGTCCTACTGTCCTACTCCAGACTGTCCTGCTGTCCAGCTCCAGACTGTCCTACTGTCCTACTCCAGACTGTCCTACTGTCCAGCTCCAGACTGTCCTACTGTCCTACTCCAGACTGTCCTATTGTCCTACTCCAGACTGTCCTACTGTCCAGCTCCAGTCTGTCCTACTGTCCTACTCCAGACTGTCCTACTGTCCAGCTCCAGACTGTCCTGCTCTTCGAGTTCTGGCCGTTCCCTGGCAGTGCTGCGTACAGCGTCTCACTCCACCTGTTGTTTCTGCCTGCAGGTATGGAGACATGGTGCCCAGCACCATCGCAGGCAAGATATTCGGCTCCATCTGCTCGCTCAGTGGTGTGCTGGTGATTGCTCTGCCTGTACCTGTTATAGTCTCCAACTTCAGCCGGATCTATCACCAGAACCAAAGGGCAGACAAGATGCGGGCTCAGCAGGTAAACTAGAGAGGCCCAGGTAGTCGGGTTGTTTAGCGAAAAGGGAGGGAATATTCCCGGTGAGTTTCGAAAATGTTCCTGGAAAAACTTTTCCGATTTTTTTTAATTTTACCGGGAATTGTTCAGTCAGTGCATGTGAAGGAGAAGATACAATGTTGTTCTGGTAAAAAATACATTTAAATATATCCTGAGGTTACTTTAATATATCCTGAGGTTACGTCAATATATCCAAGATATATTTTGCGTCAAGCGATGACAATACCACGGGCGACATTTTGCTTGTGCAAAACTTACTCAAAATGCACTGTTCTCAACTAAATTGAGTTGACATCTGTTCAACTTTGGTATTTTCCTTCAGAAGAGTTTCAGGAAGTGGCTGGTCTCTGGTGGCCTAATGAATAACCCTAACCCTAACCCTAACCCTAACCCTAATGAAGGGCCAACGTTTAGAAAGATCTGCCAAATGCACCGAAAGGTGACATGAATATACAGTCCCAAAGCTGGTGAGTGCACCTGGTTTTTACAGAGTTTGTGGGTTATGTTATTTTGCACAAGGAAAATGAAGTCCATACAGCTATCTAATTTAGGTTCCCCCACTGCTGTGTATTTGCATTGTTTTGCATTAAATTTGTTTGGGGCCGGGGGGGGGTTGTCAATAAGTGTCTTGGGGTGCCGGGGTGTGTGTGTGTGTGTGTGTGTGTGTGGGGGGGGGGGGGGGTCTATGTGTGATTCTTATGTGTGATTGACCAGTGTCATTTGTAAATAATTTGGTGCACTTGCGAAAAGAAAAAGATTGGTTGTCATACTGAATCACATGATAGTGATGAAATGACAGTTTTATATTTGTTCCCCCAACGCAGCACATTGGCTGTGTGGAACTGCTGATACAGGCGTTTTAATCCAATCTTTCCCCGTTCCCTAGAAAGTGCGCGCTGCAAGGATTCGAATGTCTAAAAAAGGGACCACCAATGCTTTCTTACAGTACAAAGAGGACGGGGGATTACAGGTAAGATTTGTACGTTTTTTAAGGTGTTATTAAGATATTCATATAAATGAAAATGTTGTGGAAATGCCCTTGGTTATTGAGATATGGTATTTTATGTATGGTATGTATGAATACTGAGATTGTCATTTGATTATGTGCGAATATGTTTGGCTTTTACACTTCAGTCATTCATATTCGTATGAACAAACAACACACTGATCACAGCAACGACAAAGGGTAAATACCAGGGGAGGCTAGTGGAGGTAGAAATCGGAGGATGGGCTCATTGTAATGCATGGAATGGAATGGAAAATGGTGTTTGATACCATTCCTCATTCCATTCCATGCATTACAATGAGCCCGTCCTCCGATTTCTACCTCCACCAGCCTCTCCTGGTAAATACTCTACCTTCACTGTTGAATCTTGAGAAGAGGAGGCCCATAGAGGGGATCTGATGACATCACGCTCCTTCTGTTCCAGGAGACATTTTTGTTACCATGGCATCATTAATGGTGCCTTCAATGGTAGCTTGTTCTTGGGCAGTAATTACTGTATTTACCTCAGAGTTAGACAGATTCCCCCCCCCCACACACACACACAGCGCCCCTGCACCAGCAGGACCGGTTCTGCTGCACTTTGACCTCTTTTATTACACAATTAAAGACACAATCTGTGATTTGTTCTGCTGTTCAATGGTGAGACTAAGTGATTCTTGAAATGACAAAATGTCCTGCTGGAGATTCCCCAGGTTCTCAGGCGGTACAGAGACCCATAAATCAACATCCAGGGTTAGGGTTAGGGTTAACCCTGCCTATTCAACAGTAGGAGAAACACTGACCTGACTGACAGATGTCTTACTGTACTTTACCATCTAAAATACTTTCTACCAGAAACAAGTGACCAGCCAGCAATCTGACCTTTAATGTCCCCCCTCTAATGTACATTAAAGGAACAATCTGTAATTTGTTTTGCTGTTCAGTGGGCTTCATGATATCAACTCATTGATTCTCTAAGAATATGACCCACAAATGATCAGGGGAGGCTGGTGGAGGTAGAAATCAGAGGACGGGCTCATTGTAATGCATGGAGCGGAATAAGGAATGGTATCACACGTGTATCCATGAATTACAATGAGCCTCCCCTCATAACACCATAGGGATCAGTTAGTTCCACAGTTTCAAAGGCTTCAAATGTCACATTGATCATTCATATTTCATCCTTCATACCCCCTTGATTACAACAGGGGGAGCATTCATATTAGAATGCAATAATGAGAACTGGTGCTTTACAGCATGTACATTTTTTTTTGTCCAAAAATTAATAATACAATAATTCTCAGAATGAGACAGACGTTCTACAGCAGACCACACCTGGCAACTTAAAACGTTCTACAGCAGACCACACCTGAAACTCAGAACGTTCCACAGCATGGTTGTTATTGCACCTCGTCTTTAAGAATGTTTTGGAGAAAACGGTCATTATTCAACTAGAGTTTTAGTTAACACAAAACGCTGGTCGCAGTATTCAAAACTCCCATTGGATGATGTGTCATTGTATCTATTCGATTATTATTATTATTATTATTATTATTATTATTATTATTATCATCAAGATGGCTGACTTTGCACATGTAAATTGGAGGCCAAAGTGTGTTTATTTATCAAGGTACATACTGTTAGCTCCAGTGTATGTTTTGTATCTGGCCATTGCGGTGGTGTGGGTGTGTGTGTGTGTGTGTGTGTGCCTGCGTGCGTGTGTGTGTGTAAGGTAAGGTAAGGGAGCCAGAGGACTCATAGGGACAGGAAGCAGATGGTTATTGACACGTGGAGGTAACGATGTTAGCAACAGGGACCACAACAACCACAGTTGCTATAGTTACATGTTAGCTATTCACTGGTTTATCTCACTGCTCAGGATTTGTCAACATCTTTAATGCTGTATATTTTCATGAAATAAAACCTGAACAACATATTATTTATATTATTTGTATAATATCTTATAATAATAAGATTATTAATCTCACACGTGTTTGGTAGCATTCCTCATTCCATTCCATGCATTTTATGAGCCTGTCCTCTGATTTCTACCTCCACCAGCCTCCCTCCACTTAATTGGGTTCCTTAACTCCAAGGAAATGAGTAATCCTCAGTTGTTTGATGTTAGAATGTCTAGTTACGAGGCTGTGTGAGAGCCTAGCATAGCCTTGCATAGCCTAGAGTAGCCTAGAGTAGCCTAGCGTAACCTAGCGTAGCCTA
>NC_139662.1:24471857-24506857 GCF_951799395.1 Argentina silus
ATGACTTATTTCTGCACCAGAAGTGTACATTAGGTTATTAAAAAAAAGAATAAAATGATGAACTAAATCAAATCATTCCGGCATGTTCCTCTACGTGGGTGAGTATGATGGTATGTGTTAGGGTTAGGTTAATGGACCTAAGAACTGTCTAACTGTCTAACCCTAACCCTAACCCATGTTCCTCTACGTGGGTGAGTATGATGGTATGTGTGGCATGTTCCTCTACGTGGGTGAGTATGATGGTATGTGTTAGGGTTAGGGTTAGGTTAATGGACCTAAGAACTGTCTAACCCTAACCCTAACCCTAACCCTAACCCATGTTCCTCTACGTGGGTGAGTATGATGGTATGTGTTAGGGTTAGGGTTAGGTTAATGGACCTAAGAACTGTCTAACTGTCTAACCCTAACCCTAACCCATGTTCCTCTACGTGGGTGAGTATGATGGTATGTGTTAGGGTTAGGGTTAGGTTAATGGACCTAAGAACTGTCTAACTGTCTAACCCTAACCCTAACCCATGTTCCTCTACGTGGGTGAGTATGATGGTATGTGTTAGGGTTAGGGTTAGGTTAATGGACCTAAGAACTGTCTAACTGTCTAACTGTCTAACCCTAACCCTAACCCTAACACATGTTCCTCTACGTGGGTGAGTATGATGGTATGTGTGGCAGGTTGGCAGGACTTGTTAACTGATCACAAATATGCATGGATACCGTTGGATAGATTATACCTGTTTTCTCATGGGGAATAAGATGTAGAGTAGGGGAGCCAATGAGAGAGATCTGTGGGGAGCAGGGGAGCCAATGAGAGAGATCTGTGGGGAGTAGGGGAGCCAATGAGAGAGATCTGTGGGGAGCAGGGGAGCCAATGAGAGAGATCTGTGGGGAGCAGGGGAGCCAATGAGAGAGATCTGTGGGGAGCAGGGGATTGTTTACCTGGAAGAAAAGAAGTCTTTCAGTCTTTCAGTTCACACTGGTCTTTCATTGAATTACAGTATCATTCACCTGGCTGGAATGTTGCATTATGGGTAAAGTTGCATTATGGGTCAAGGTGTACACAGCTTGATGATATGATGACTGTATAATGCACTAATTACTTTGATGTCAAACATGCTAATAGATGAATAGATGAATAGATTGGTAGATGAATAGATTGGTAGATTGGTAGATTGGTGCTGCTACTAGATTTTATTTGACTTTCCTGTTTGTTGAGGCCTCAGATCCATTTACCTGATTTGCTGTTGTAATAACCGACGTCATTATTTTACTGCGAAGGAGACATTTAGTTTTTTTCCCAGTTGTTCTGATTTGTTTATTAATGCAATGAAAGATGTATCTGTAACCGTGTACAACGGCTTCTTCTAGACGCTTATTGGACTGAAGCACTTTATTCCGGGAGAGTTACGACAGACCAGAATAACAGACCTCACAAATATCTGACAACTTTCATCCCCAAACATACCAAACTATATGACACACTATTTAGTTGAAGCAGTTTTCTCATCTAATTGATAACAGATCATTTAAGTTCTGTCATATGGTTTCTAAACGGATGTATGTTTTATGAATACGAACAAATGTTTGAGACGAATGTTATGAAGAAACTGTGAAACTATTTTAAAAACATAAACATACCACTTCAAATAAAGTGTTACCAGCATCCAATGGCTGGTAAAGTGACTGTCCAAGGTGTGTGTTCAGGATGGTAGAGATACATGACACCAGAACTACTGTCACCATAGAGACATGACACCAGTACTACTGTCACCATAGAGACATGAAACCAGTACTACTGTCACCATAGAGACATGAAATCAGTACTACTGTCACCATAGAGACATGAAACCAGAACTACTGTCACCATAGAGACATGACACCAGAACTACTGTCACTATAGAGACATGAAACCAGAACTACTGTCACCATAGAGACATGAAACCAGAACTACTGTCACCATAGAGACATGACACCAGAACTACTGTCACCATAGAGACATGAAACCAGAACTACTGTCACCATAGAGACATGAAACCAGAACTACTGTCACCATAGAGACATGACACCAGAACTACTGTCACCATAGAGACATGACACCAGAACTACTGTCACCATAGAGACATGACACCAGAACTACTGTCACCATAGAGACATGAAACCAGAACTACTGTCACCATAGAGACATGAAACCAGAACTACTGTCACCATAGAGACATGAAACCAGAACTACTGTCACCATAGAGAGGCACTTATTCCCTGGAGGACGAGGAGTGAAGGAGAGAAGGAGATCAAAAGCACAGCGGTGTATCTTCTATTTCACAAATAAAGCAGAATTCAGAAAACTGTTGTCAGCTGTGTTTTATTCCCAGTTCCTTTTAGGAATAGAGAGACTGAAGGTTATTGTGTTTGGTATCAAGTTGTAAGTTTGGATTGATACTTCCCAGTAACTGTTGTCTAGACCACTGAACAATCAAAGCATGAGACAAACAACAAGCCAGCAGTCACCCCTCCAACTGAGGGGAGGGGCTGGAGGACTGTCACCTCCAACACACAGTCGGCGCTCTGGACAGAAGGACTGCCCATCCATGACATCACAATGAGAGTTTTAACCATGTTTCATCTGTTAACAATGTCTGACTCATAACCCGTGTTCTACCTCCCCCAGCCTCCACTGTCTACAATCACCTCCTTGTGTGTGTGTGTGAGCTAGAACAGCCTGTGTGTGTGTGTGTATGTGAGCTAGAACGGCCTGTGTGTGTGTGTGTGTGTGAGCTAGAATGGCCTGTGTGTGTGTGTGTGTGTGTGTGTGAGCTAGAACAGCCTCTGTGTGTGTGTGTGAGCTAGAACGGCCTGTGTGTGTGTATGTTTGTGTGTGTGTGTGTGTGTGAGCTAGAACGGCCTGTGTGTGTGTATGTTTGTGTGTGTGTGTGTGTGTGTGTGTGTGTGTGTGTGTGAGCTAGAACGGCCTGTGTGTGTGTATGTTTGTGTGTGTGTGTGTGTGTGTGAGCTAGAACGGCCTGTGTGTGTGTATGTTTGTGTGTGTGTGTGTGTGTGTGTGTGTGTGTGTGTGAGCTAGAACGGCCTGTGTGTGTGTATGTTTGTGTGTGTGTGTGTGTGTGTGAGCTAGAACGGCCTGTGTGTGTGTGAGCAAGAACGGCCTGTGTGTGTGTATGTTTGTGTGTGTGTGTGTGTGTGTGTGTGAGCTAGAACGGCCTGTGTGTGTGTATGTTTGTGTGTGTGTGAGCTAGAACGACCTGTGTGTGTGTATGTTTGTGTGTGTGTGTGTGTGTATGTTTGTGTGTTTGTATTGGATAAGGAGAAGAGGGTATGTCAGCAGGACATGGGCAGGATTCTAACCCATGCCGACATGGGCATATGTGTGCACTGTAGGCCATGGTGCTGGACCACTGGACCACACCAGACCACTAGAACACCCCAAACAACTGGACCACTGGACCACCCCAGGACCACTGGAACACCCCAAACAACTGGACCACTGGACCACTCCAGACATTTTTTTTTACATTTTTACATTTGTGGCATTTAGCAGATGCCTTTATCCAAAGCGACTTACAACAAATACATTTGTTTAAGTAAGTGAATCATCTATCCATCAGTCATCATAAGACAAAGTAATCAATGCTCACATCAGGGGCCATTGGCAGTCATTATGCCAGAAGGCAATTTTTTTTTTTAAATTGTTACCACCCCAGACCACTGGACCACCCCAGGACCACTGGACTACCCCAGGACCCCTGGACCACCCAGACCACTTGACCACTGGACCACCCCAGGACCACTGGACCACCCCAGACCACTGGACTCCCCCAGACCACTGGACCACCCCAGGACCACTGGACCACCCCAGACCACTGGACCACTGGACCACCCCAGGACCACTGGACCACCCCAGACCACTGGACCACCCCAGACAACTGGACCAGAACAATGGAACACTGGACTACCCCAGGACCACTGGACCACCCCAGACCACTGGACCACTGGACCACCCCAGGACCCCTGGACCACCCAGACCACTTGACCACTGGACCACCCCAGGACCACTGGACCACCCCAGACCACTGGACTCCCCCAGACCACTGGACCACCCCAGGACCACTGGACCACCCCAGACCACTGGACTCCCCCAGACCACTGGACCACCCCAAGACCACTGGACCACCCCAGGACCACTGGACCACCCCAGGACCACTGGACCACCCCAGGACCACAGGACCACTGGACCACCCCAGGACCACAGGACCACTGGACCACCGCAGGACCACAGGACCACTGGACCACCCCAGGACACATATGTTTACATTTGAGTCATTAAGCAGATCTTATCCAGAGCGACTTTTAATAAGTACATTTGTCTTTTTTCTATGCGAACATGGAAAGTTAACATCTTTGATGTACAAGTACCACCCAGACAGGACACTGATAGAATCCAGTAGAATAGAATAGAATTAAATAATATACAATAAAATATAACTTTATTGTCCATCCAAGGTTGGAAATGTCCATTTGGCATCACTGTCCAAAAATGGTAAAAACAGACATCATAATCATAACATAATACACACGAATACACATTATTATTATCATACACATCATCACATTTTCACATTAATACACATTAATACATATTAATACATATGAATCTACATTAATAAACATTATTACATATTAATACACATTAATACACATTATACATATTAATACACATTAATTGGGTTTCCAGAGTATATAGCTGCTTTATTTATCAAACAAAGTGACTAATACTAATCCTCATAATCATCCGATGACGTGTCCTCTTCTTTGAAGAGACAGAATCTCTCCTTCCAGGTACAGAAGGGGATGTCAGGCTGTTATCTCTGCCTCTGCTACTGATGCTGATCTTCAGAAGAAGCAGCCCTGCCCTTCTTCTCTAGTGAGATGGGGTGAGATAAGACCCTGTGCCTCTCAGAGCTCAGAGCGAGAGGATAGACCACAAGGCTGTGGTGCTCTCTTTCTGTGTGTGTGTGTGTGTGTGTGTGTGTGTGTGTGTGTGTGTGTGCTCTCTTTCCCCTGAACTGACAGTTTCCATCTCGTCCCTCCGACCACAGACTGACATCTAGCTGCAGCCACACCTCTGCAGCTGCTGTTACACAAGCCTGTGGTCGTCAAGTTTAGAGGGGGGGTGGGGGGGGGCGGTGTGACAGTGGGTTGGTGGAGGGTGGGGGGGTGGGGGGTGGTGGTGATTGCCAGGGTATATACTTTGATACTTTTAAATGTATTATTGTATGTAATGTATTATTTCCACTTATTCTATGTTGTGATAATAAGTGATAATTTTAAGTACTCTGTTCTCGTTTAAAGGGCATGCATGAGTATTGGAACCCCCCCCCCCCCAAAAAAAAAAAGAAATGTAACAGATATAGTACAATGCACCTACAATGATTCCACTTCATCTAACTTGGTTGTTACCAAACAAATGCAGAGATCCAGGTCCAAATAACAAACCCTAACCCTAACAGATCCAGGTCCAAATAACAAACCCTAACCCTAACCCTAACCCTAACCCTAACAGATCCAGGTCCAAATAACAAACCCTAACCCTAACCCTAACCCTAACCCTAACCCTAACAGATCCAGGTCCAAATAACAAACCCTAACCCTAACAGATCCAGGTCCAAATAACAAACCCTAACCCTAACCCTAACCCTAACCCTAACCCTAACAGATCCAGGTCCAAATAACAAACCCAAACCCTAACCCTAACCCTAACCCTAACAGATCCAGGTCCAAACAGAAGGCGTGTCATACGTGCTACGTTTAAACAACTTTTATTGAGTGTTTCTCTTAAAGTGAGACAGAGTGTTTCTCTGCCTCTTTGAGACATGTGGTTCCTCATCCTAGTCCTCCACGTATCGTCCCCTCACCTGTCATCCACCCAAGGCAAGTAAAAAACTAATGGTACTTTAATAAGTTATGGTACTGCATACTTGAATTAAGATTTGTTTTTTTGTATTATTATTGTTAACATCCAATATTTTTAAACTCCAAGAAATTGATTTACAGCATATATATATATTATATATTTATATTGTACTGAAAAGTTTAATTTGATTAAAATGTTATTTATTTATTCAGGCCATTGTGGGACATACATAGTTCCATGATGAATGTTTTTTTATATGATTAAGACTTTTATATTGTTATAAATTGAATATATTGTATTGTAATAGATTTTTGCCAAGTGCCACAAAATAGCTATATTTTATCTAAAGGTAAACCTTCCCTTCAACTTATCCTAAAAGCAGTCTTTTGAAATAGAGGGAACATATGCTATAATACATTTTATTTTATTTTCTATTTTCAATATTAATACTTTTTTCATTAATTATTTATTTTAATGTTTTATTGCACATGTATTGTATTTTGGATAAAATAACATTTTATATACAAATAATTAAGACATTAACACATTTATTTGAACGGACAAGCAATTACATAAGCAGATGCCAAAATGTAACTTTTGTTTGTATTTTAACTTTTAGAATTTGACTTGAGCTTTACTTTACTAAGGCGGGACTGAACCTGTGGCACCTCTAACAAGATGTATTGATGGAGGCTAATCTAATAACAATATTATCTACATTGTAGGTTTACCATTTGATTTTAGAAAACAGTCTCATTCTGGAATTACGGTAGCTCAATTCAGTCTTTTCGGGTGAAAAAATCATGAGGGTTTGAATATTGTCATCAACATCATTCCTCTTCACTTGTTACCATGAAGTTGATGTTAAGTTCCCACATGAGATATTTAACTATATACTGTATATGCTCTTCAAATTGAATTAGAATATGTTGAATATGTTAACAAAAGCCCAGCATCAGGGCTGACTGGCTGTTCTGACCCTCTGTCTGTCAAGAGGGGCTCATCAAACCTCTGCATTTCTGCAACACTCGGCACAAACTCAGAGATTCACTTGAGATGAACACATGTAGGGGTGGCTCACCTGAATTCTTTAAATAAAATGGTATCTCTACCTATTATTGTATGTTTACTTTGTCTATTATATGTTAACACAGTCCCACCAATTACTTGTCTTTTGTTATTTTATTCAAATCAGTCCTCTTTCATTTATATTAAATCCCCAAAATAGATGATCAATTAAAAGAAATAAAACCTCTACTAAAGATAACTACGACACCACGGTGCAGGCCTGGCGCGTGTAGCTCATCTAAAATGGCGGCTCCTTCCCTCTCACGAGCTCGACGACACACGACCTCCCAGTTCCTTCAGCCGGCAGCCGCGCGAAGCCCCTCTCTCCTGGAGCAGGCAGCCGCGCGAAGCCCCTCTCTCCTGGAGCAGGCAGCCGCGCGAAGCTCCTCTCTCCTGGAGCAGGCAGCCGCGCGAAGCCCCTCTCTCCTGGAGCAGGCAGCCGCGCGAAGCCCCTCTCTCCTGGAGCAGGCAGCCGCGCGAAGCTCCTCTCTCCTGGAGCAGGCAGCCGCGCGAAGCTCCTCTCTCCTGGAGCAGGCAGCCGCGCGAAGCTCCTCTCTCGGCACCCGGTGCAGTTCTCTCACACGGCAGGAATCTTCGGTGCCACTGTCTCTCCCGGTGGCTATCGACGTCTTGAACTCCCGTGTTGGTCGAACAACATAAGGCCCATAAGCCTCCGAAGAAAGACTAGCTGTCTCACTTTTGAGCTAGGCTAGGCTAATCCAGTTGGTTGACCGTCGGAACGGTTACTCCTCTACAGAGAAAGTGTTCCTAAACAGGTCATACACCGAACGTAGTAACTTGTAGAGTCCACGGGTTGTGTACTCGCATTACTTTGTTCTAAACACAGAAATAAGTGGGCTGCCTATCTCCACACTATTACCTTTCACAGCCAGCAGCACCTTCCATTCCATCCGTTCTCTTTCTTCTCCTTCTCCTCCACCTCACACCTGACCTCCAACTCACTTTTTTCATTGGCTCATGAAAATAAACAAAATGCACAAACTTTATATTTGAATATTTTCTCACAGAAATCAAAAGTAAATTCCTTTACAATCTTGCCAGCATTGTGAACATAGTATAGAAGAAAATAAAATACATTTTACATCATGTAAATAATTCAATACATGAACTTAACCCATGAAACTCTATTCATTTTGCACAATATTCAATACCAAACATAGTAATAGTTTTACCCTTTTTAGTCCTATGTATTCTATTAATGAACTTATTCTATTTATACTATTTATTAATTCCTATTTATTAATCAATGAACTTTTAATAGTTAGGCCTAATTTTCCATAGGGCTACACACATTTCAATAGAACTTTATCATCTCTCTTGAAATAGGCTCCGGGCCACAGTTTCACATGTAAAACTATAACCTACTGTATGTTCCTTTGCAAAATTGAGTGTGCTTCTCTAGTAGTCTCTATTATCATTTCAATTACATTTATATTATTCAAATATATTAAGTTTATTTTAAAAAAATGAAACATTTGAAAAATTTCTTATTTACTTAGGAACTGTTTTGTAAAAGCAATAGCTGTGGTGTATGGTTATAACACAGCACCTAGCTGTGGTGTATGGTTATAACACAGCACCTAGCTGTGGTGTATGGTTATAACACAGCTCCTAGCTGTGGTGTATGGTTATAACACAGCTCCTAGCTGTGGTGTATGGTTATAACACAGCACCTAGCTGTGGTGTATGGTTATAACAAAGCACCTAGCTGTGGTGTATGGTTATAACACAGCACCTAGCTGTGGTGTATGGTTATAACACAGCTCCTCGCTGTGGTGTATGGTTATAACACAGCACCTAGCTGTGGTGTATGGTTATAACACAGCACCTAGCTGTGGTGTATGGTTATAACACAGCACCTAGCTGTGGTGTATGGTTATAACACAGCACCTAGCTGTGGTGTATGGTTATAACACAGCACCTAGCTGTGGTGTATGGTTATAACACAGCACCTAGCTGTGGTGTATGGTTATAACACAGCACCTAGCTGTGGCATGTTCAGGATATATTGCTTAATTCTGTAACAGGAGTGAGTATGCAGTGGTCTTTATACAGTGGTCTTTATGCAGTGGTCTTTATACAGTGGTCAGTGGTCTTTATGAAGTGGTCTTTATACAGTGGTCTTTATGCAGTGGTGAGTGGTCTTTATACAGTGGTCAGTGGTCTTTATGCAGTGGTCAGTGGTCTTTATACAGTGGTCAGTGGTCTTTATGCAGTGGTCTTTATGCAGTGGTCTTTATGCAGTGGTCTTTATACAGTGGTCAGTGGTCTTTATACAGTGGTCAGTGGTCTTTATACAGTGGTCAGTGGTCTTATGCAATGGTCATTTTCAGTCCATGTACCTTTGAATAATAACAAAGTCACGGTCAGCTAACTGTCTTAGTTAGGGGCTTCACAGACAGATAAGAAGGTGGATGGGTAACCAGGTGGATGAATAACTAAGTAATCAAGTGGATGGGTAACCAGGTAACCGGGTGGATGAATAACCAGGTGGATGGGTAAACAGGTAACCAGGTGAATGGGTAACCAGGTAACTAGGTGGATGGGTAAACAGGTAACCAGGTGAATAGGTAACCAGGTAACTTGGTGGATGGGTAACCAGGTAACTAGGTGGATGGGTAACCAGGTGGATGGGTAACCAGGTAACCAGGTGGATGGGTAACCAGGTAACCAGGTGGATGGGTAACCAGGTAACCAGGTGGATGGGTAAGCAGGTGAATAGGTAACCAGGTAACTTGGTGGATGGGTAACCAGGTGGATGGGTAACCAGGTGGATAGGTAAACAGGTGGATGGGTAACCAGATAACAGGTGGATGGGTAACCAGGTGGATGGGTAACCAGGTCAATGGGTAACCAGGTAACCAGGTGGATGGGTAACCAGGTGGATGAGTAACCAGGTAACCAGGTGGATGGGTAACCAGGTAACCAGGTGAATGGGTAACCAGGTAACCAGGTGGATGGGTAACCAGGTGGATGAGTAACCAGGCTACCAGGTGGATGGGTAACCAGGTAACCAGGTGAATGGGTAACCAGGTAACCAGGTGAATGGGTAACCAGGTAACCAGGTAGCCCAGTAATGCTCAGTCCGGCTCCGCTCTGTAGTGTGAATTAGGGACAGGGTTAGGGTTAATTAGGGTTAAGTGGGTTAAGGTTAATTAGGGTTAGGGTTAAGGTTAATTAGGGTTAGGGTTAGGGTTAATTAGGGTGAGGGTGAGGGTTAATTAGGGTTAGGGTTAGGGTTAATTTGGGTTAAGTGGGTTAAGGTTAATTAGGGTTAGAGTGAGGGTTAATTAGGGTTAATTAGGGTTGATTAGGGTTAGGGTTTAATTCATCTTTGTTCTTTGTTTCACAGTAATTAATTGTGGTTAAGTGGGTTAGAGTTAATTAGGGTTAAGTGGGTTAGAGTTAATTAGGGTTAGGTGGGTTAGGGTTAATCAAGGTTAATTAGTGTTAAGTGGGTTAGGGTTAATTAGGGTTAAGTGGTCAGTAACATGCTACATTCTCGTTGACGATTTAAGTATACTATGATATACTGTATGTCACTCAGAAGATGAATTAATCTAAAGCAATTTTCTGTATTTTCAGTGAGCGCAACAATTTGTATACATTCTCTGCTGGAACTGAACCCACAACCTAAGCATTACTGATGCTATGTTTTACCAACTGACAGATGAGCCACAACAGATGAGAAATGCTGTACCACCCTAATATTTAACATGACTCACTTCAACGCAGATCAGAACCGGCTGATCCTGGTGGGAGGGGCCGGGCCATGTGACGGCTACGTGGAACTGTTCCATAGTCAGAAATGGGGCCTCGTCGGAGACCAGCTGTGGAACAGAAACAACGAAGATGTCATCTGCAGGAGCATCGGGTGCGGGAGGTCCAACAACTCCTATGAGATCATGCATCCCCACGCAGAAGACATTCCCACGTGGATGAACGCGGTACAATGCAAAGGGCAGGAGGAGAACCTGTGGGACTGTCCCTTCCCAGGCTGGGGTGTCAGCGCCTTTCACAAGGACACCATCTTAAAGATTCAGTGTTCAGGTAATGCTGAAGTGTGCAGGAATGCTGGGTTTCAGTTGGAAGAGTATTGGTTTAAGTTTACGTTTATTCAGTTTAAAGTGCATTTTACACGGTCACAATAAAATAGATAAAAACACACATATAACAATAAGAATGTGAAATACTGTACAAAACAAACAACAATTCAAGTTATATTGGTGAATGGTTAATCACATTGGGTATTGTATGATTTGTTATAGAATCTGATTGTCTGCTCTGTAACAGCAATGTTGACTAATGATATATGCTCTAACCAACACACAACTAATGGATGAAAAGATACACTGACTAGCTATTTAGCATAAAGTAGTTTTCAAGTATTACTCTTTAATCATTTAAAAACAATATTTTTAATAAACTTTTGAATGTATATTTTGAAAGGGTGAGATACACACAGCCTATTTCAGTTATGTTTGTCTTTTTCTCACTCTCTCTGTTTATGTGTGTATATCAATAAAACTAGATAAAGCCTCAAATTAAAGCTGTTTAACAGTTATTACGTTTATTATTTCTAGAAAGGATCCAGCTGCGTCTGCGTGAGTTTCCATGTGCTGGTGTGGTCCAATACACTGACACTAACCAGACTGGCTACTTCTGTCATGACAAATGGGGTAAGAGTTCTGCTTTCAAGCCTTGGCTACATTGTTAGGTGATTACTAAATAGAAACATTGATTATTGTTACTTTATTAATGTTGATAAATTGATCACTATTGCAACATTTATTAAAACGTATTTAATGACCACAATTGAATAATTATGTTCATCACATTTGGCCGTGCATTAATATGCGGACATTTGTGTATTTCCACCTTTACTACTACTATAGATGGCTAACATTGCAAATTTGTACATATCCAAATAGAACATTTGTATACAAACTCGAGAAGATTCTTATGGCGAACATTGTAAATGTGTACAAGTTCGGCTGTACATGTGTCTGTATATGTGTCTGTATATGTGTCTGTACATGTGTCTGTACATGTGTCTGTATATGTGTCTGTACATGTGTCTGTATATGTGTCTGTACATGTGTCTGTATATACTCTAACCCTACATGATGTTTCTAGGCTACTGTCACATACATGATGTTGAACGTACAGAAAGCCAGATTTACTAAATCTACACCCCCGATTAATTGGTTGATTAATCAACTAATGAGAAAAATGAATTAACTAATTTGTGTAATCAACTGACAGCCCTAGTATAGTGTATTTATCAGGGGAGGCTGGGGGAGGTAGAACACCAGGGGAGGCTGATGGAGATAGAACACCAGGGGAGGCTGTGGGAGGTAGAACACCAGGGGAGGCTTGGGGAGGTAGAACACCAGGGGAGGCCGGTGGTGGTAGAAATTGGAGGATGGGCTAATTTTAATGCGTGGAATGGAATGAGGAATTTCTTATTCCATCCCATGTATTATAAGGAGCCCATTCTCCGATTTCTACCACCACCAGCCTCTAATATATATATATACAGTATTTAAGGCTGCTAGTGAATGACCACCGACTGAGTCTTCTGCTCTGGCTCAGATGCTGCAGAAGCAGACCTGGTGTGCAAGGAGCTCAAATGTGGGACACAAAAGAGAATCACCAGCCCAGAAGTCTACCAAGACCCGGAACGCCATGCCTCCTTCAAACACATCACCTGCACCGGGCGTGAGAGCTTCCTCTGGCAGTGTGGAACCAGAAAACCAGACAACTGCAAACCTGTCTCTGTCATCTGCTCAAGTAACCATTATTTAAACCTGTCTCTGTCATCTGCTCAAGTATATATCATATTTAATATACTTTTATTAATATATAATACTAATATATAATATATACATATATATATATATATATATATATATATATATATATATATATATATACTATATAATTCAATATGATGAAGGAACTCTTGCTGAACTGTTGGTGGTAAATGACCAGCGAGAGAGAAGAAAGAGAAGCATGTGGGACTTCCTGTGTTTGTGGTGCATTCTTTATTACTGAGTATGATACCGCTAATTGATTAGCATTTTAATCCAAAAGTCAATGTACCCTAAATTAGCATGTTTGAAATGTCATGTCCCGAACCATCTCAAAGTAATTTCAATCAAGTCATTCAGTCTTTTCAGATAATTTGAAATGATTTAAGCATGCACATTTAAACATGCTAATGTAGACATTGACTTCCATTGGTTTTTGGTAAAAAATGCTATAAGTTAACGGTTAGTGACAGTGCCCAGATAATTAGTACAGTGGCCTTGTCCATAGACACCTTTCAAGGAACCAAGTATGTCATTTACATAATTTGGGTGAACTATGCCTTTAACCAGATCATATCAACTTTCGTCTTCACAATGAAAGTGAGGGTCTACAAGGTGGAAGCAAGGGTCAACTAGGAGGAAACGTCTGCTCTGGGAACCTGGAGGTGGAAGAAGACGATGCTTGGAAATCTGTTTGTGAAAGCAAAGTCAAGCTGAACAAATTGGATCCTCGTGACTTGTGCTCCCAGATGAGGTGTGGAACCAATGTGACTCAATCCATTGGCTGTGGCGTTCTGGCATGTTCAGGTAAGGCCTTAACGTTAGGGTTAACCCTAACCCTAACCCTAACCCTAACCCTAACCCATGTTCAGGTAAGGCCTTCTGTGGGTTAACCCTAACCCTAACCCTAACCCTAACCCATGTTCAGGTAAGGCCTTCTGTGGGTTAACCCTAACCCTAACCCTAACCCATGTTCAGGTAAGGCCTTAACCCTAACCCTAACCCATGTTCAGGTAAGGCCTTCTGTGGGTTAGGGTTAGGGTTAGGGTTAACCCTAACCCATGTTCAGGTAAGGCCTTCTGTGGCATTCTGGCATGTTCAGGTAAGGCCTTAACGCTAACCCTAACCCAAACCCATGTTCAGGTAAGGCCTTCTGTGGGTTAGGGTTAACCCTAACCCTAACCCATGTTCAGGTAAGGCCTTCTGTGGGTTAACCCTAACCCTAACCCTAACCCTAACGCATGTTCAGGTAAGGCCTTCTGTGGCGTTCTGGCATGTTCAGGTAAGGCCTTCTGTGAGTTAGGGTTAACCCTAACCCTAACCCTAACCCATGTTCAGGTAAGGCCTTCTGCGGGTTAACCCTAACCCTAACCCTAACCCTAACCCTAACCCATGTTCAGGTAAGGCCTTCTGTGGGTTAACCCTAACCCTAACCCTAACCCTAACCCATGTTCAGGTAAGGCCTTCTGTGGCGTTCTGGCATGTTCAGGTAAGGCCTTCTGTGGGTTAGGGTTAACCCTAACCCTAACCCTAACCCTAACCCATGTTCAGGTAAGGCCTTCTGTGGGTTCCAAAATGTATTTTACCTACAGTAAGTATAGCAGGGTTGGGGTCAATTCAGGAAGTCAAGTAAAGTAAAGGTTATTTATTCTCTGTTTATTAAAAATCTAAATTCACTCCTTGAATTGAAACTCAACTTAGCACAATCCTGACCAATGTTAATCATGTTTGATATAGCACACCGTATTTATGAAATACCATTAGCTGCTATAATCTAAAACTTTAAAATAGGGGAAAATTAAATCGATATTGGCTTTTGTCTAATATTGAAGTTTTGCTTTTGGCTTTACTATGCAATTTATTTGATGTTTTTTAAAGAATATCTTTCAGGCTGGTTATAATGTGTGTGCATCCATGTGTGAATGTAAGTGAGGGACAGAAGTGTTGTGTTCCACAGACAGAGTGCAGGTCGCCCTGCTGAGTAAGTGGCAGCGCCCCAGTCTATGCTTTGGGTACGTCCAGGTGAACCAGTCTGGCAGCATGAAGGCTGTCTGCTCCAGCGGCTGGGATGAGGAGGATGGGAGGGTGCTTTGTGCAGAGCTGGGCTGTGGAACAGTGATCTCCACCAGGGCCGAGTTTCATACCCTGAAGGAGACCTGGATGGACCACGTAACTTGTTCTGGGTCCGAGGTTTCGCTGTTGCACTGCATGGCTCGACACACGGAGGTCCAATGTACTTCATACGCCTACGTCATCTGTAACGGTACAATACGTTTGTTGCACTAAATGTTCTAGTCTTTCGTGGCTGTTAGGGTTAGGGTTAGGGTTAGGGTTAGGGTTTTGCCTGTTCATTGATATGACAGTATCAAGATTGTTTTGTATCATTTTTTGTATCAGATTGTACTGAAAATATTGTATTGTGTAATATATAATATGTATGCTAACCCTAACCCTAATATATAATATGTATGCTAACCCTAACCCTAATATATAATATGTATGCTAACCCTAACCCTAACCCTAACCCTAATATATAATATGTTATAATATGTTAACACACTTTTTATGAAGTTGCTCTATACAATAACCTGAGAAACAACATAACAACATAATTGTAGAGCAATGATTTGTGTTATGTTATGATCAGTTTTTATTATTATTATTATTATTATTATTATTATCATCATCATCATCATATTTTGTATATTTTTTTTCAAATCTATAATAAGGATTATAATTCTATGGTTATAATGATAATTGTAAATTACTGTAAAAAACTGCCATTTCAGCAAGTGTGGATGTGCGTCTGGTGGATGGGCCGAGCCGGTGCTCTGGCAGAGTAGAGATTCTGTACGAGGGCTCGTGGAGGAGCGTGGGCAGGGCAGGCTGGGAGGTTTCCGCCTCCAACCGCGTCTGCAATGACCTGCGCTGTGGTCAGGCGCAGGGCGCTGCGTTCACTGATGACATCATTGAAGGCAATAGTCCCAGTCTGGGCGTCCAGGTGAAGTGCAGCAGAAACGCAGGGCACATCTCTGACTGCATTACCCAGAAGCAGCAGCAGCAACGAGACAAGACTAACGTCATGATAACCTGCTCGGGTATGGATGTTTCTCTCTCTCTCTCTCTTTCTCTTTCTCTCTCTCTGATACATAAATGATATGTTTACAAAATACATAGATTATACATTAATAAACATACAAACAAATAAATCATTTAGTTTGATAAGTAAGGTTGTTATTGTAAAAGAGAATTCCAAGTTCTGATTGTGAAGACGATTTGTTCTTAATGGCTGTTCTTAATCCCTCTCTCTCTCTCTCTCTCTCTCTCTCTCTCTCTCCCTCTCCCTCTCTCTCCCTCCCCCTCCCTCCCTCCCTCCCTCTCTCTCTCTCTCTCTCTCTCTCCCCCTCCCTCCCTCCCTCCCTCCCTCTCTCTCTCTCTCTCCCCCTCCCTCCCTCCCTCTCTCTCTCTCTCTCTCTCTCTCTCTCTCCCCCTCCCTCCCTCCCTCTCTCTGGCTGTGACCACCAGATCATAAAGTAGTTTACCTGAAGGGAAAGGCTTCCTGCTCTGGGATGGTTGGCATAGAGCAAGAGGGGAAGAGCTACTGGCTGTCCGGTGCCAATGACACGTGGACTGAAGACGCTGCTCAGGTGGTGTGTCGACAGATGCACTGTGGAGACGCTATCTCCCATACGCCTGAGGGTCACCCTGCTAACCTGACAGGAGAAATGTGGAAGGAAACATACAAGTGCTCGTCCGAGAAGAAATCCCTCTTTGATTGCCTGAGGAGTGAGGGACCACAGATGGCAGGGTCCAACTCCAGTCCCATCGCCTCTGTCACCTGCTCAGGTAGAGCTCGTCCTCCCATTTCTACCTCCACCAGCCTCCACTGGTTTATCCTCTCTTGTTTGTCAGGAGCTTCATACTGTAGTCGTCTGTGTCCTGACAGGGAACATAACAATCAGCCTGGTGTCCGGTCAAGTTGGACCTGTGGGTCAGTGTTGGGGGAAGGTGAACCTGTGCATGGAGGGGCTGTGTGGAGGCGTGTGTGCTGACACCTGGACAGTGGAGAGGTCCAGCATGCTGTGTAAGGACCTGGGCTGTGGGGAGGCTGTCCCCTCCTCAGGGCTCCTGAAGATGGCGTTGCCTAACGTGACAGTCAGCAGTGTTCACCTCACCAAACACACAGCCACCCTCAGCCAGGGCAACATCGTCAAGAACAACGGGTCTTACTGTCACAACAAGCCGGCCTCTGTCGTCTGCTCAGGTAACGGCATACTGCACATCAGATATTTACCTGAATCACACTTCTATTGTTATTACTTATGTTTCCACCAGGGAAGGCTGGTGGAGGTAGACATCAGAGGACCGTCTCATTGTAATGCATTGTGTGTTTGATACCATTCCTCATTCCATTCCATGCATTACAATGAGTACATCCTCCGATTTATACCTCCACCAGCTTCCCCTGGTATGGTATTATGATGTGATTTCTCTGATGCAGGCAGTTTCAAGGCCAGACTAGTGGATCACAGAGATCACTGCTCAGGCAATCTGGAGATTGTTTACAAAGGAGATTGGCGCCGTGTCTGTCTCAAAGCTCTGAACACAGACGTCCAGAACACCATCTGTGGCGAGCTGGGCTGTGGGAAAGCTGTCCGAAGTCAGAACTTCTTTGGACCGGTTCTTCCACGTCGTGAACCTGTGGTGTCGAGTCTCACCTGTGAGAACAGCAAGTCTTTAGCAGAATGCTCCGTTATGGCTCAGCCCGACTACTGTGACCTCGGGGGGCTCCAATGCTCTGGTTTGTGTTTGTTGATTATGTTCACGAAACATTTAGTCAAGCTCTTGAACATTTGTAATATTTAGTCTGTTATGTATATAGTCTGTTATGTATATAGTCTGTTATGTATATAGTATGTTATGTATATAGTATGTTATGTATATAGTATGTTATGAGTGCTGTTTAAGTGTATTGTGCATCACTCTTACACATGCAGACCATCATTGACTTTTAACACTCCAACACATCTAGCTTCCTAAGTCTCCCTGACCCTTCTCTCCACCCTGTCATGACTTCTCAGGGTGGAAGAGGATGGGGCTGAGGCTGGCTGAGGGGTCCTGCACGGGGGCTGTGTTTGTGCACCTCCAGGGGGGGCTGGTCAACGCTGTGGGAGTGGATGGCTGGACCCGCAGGGAGGGGGCGCTCCTGTGTAAGGCCCTCCGCTGTGGGGCCTATAAGAACCATACGGGGGTGGCCAAGCAGGACGATACATCCTGGTGGGAAAAGGGATACAGCTGTAGCCCCCCTGAACAACCAGGCAGCATCTGGGACTGTGAACGAGAAGAGACCACAGCCAGATCTCTGCAGCTCCACATCGACTGCCAGGGTGAGACCAGATGATCATATATATATATATATATATATATATATATATATATATATATACATATATATATATATATGCCAGATCAAGAAGAGATTGTGTCAGAGTTGTGATTCCAACTATTGTAATTGATCATGAAAACAGTATGTGCTTGACTGACCATTCTAATATTTGATCATCAAAATCACATGAACATGTGTCACTGCTAAGCGGATCCAGGTAGAACAGGGATGACGGCCTTAAGATCAACACATTAGTTTGGATAGATTTTAAAGTAAGGTTCATTTTGTTCATAAATGTTTGTTAATAGATTTGAAAGGCACAGTGACAAGACCATTACTATAGAGCAGAAGTGTTGGATGTTCTAGCCTGTTTTCTGCTTAGCAGACCAACAACACACCAGGGGAGGCTGGGGAAGGTAGGAATCAGAGGACGGGCTCATTGTAATGCATGGAATGGCATCATAAACATATCAAACACAAGTGTTTGATACCATTCCTCATTCCGTTCCATCCATTAAAATAAGCCTGTCCTCCAATTTCTACCTCGATCAAAGATTCAAGATTCAAGATTCACAGCCTCCACTGTGTGCAACTCTCTCTCTCTATCTCCATTCATCTATGAAACGCCTCTTTTCTTCCACAGGTGATTTGAAGGTGTACCTGAAGAATAGGTGCTCGGGGGTGTTGGTTATCAACGGAACTGTGGTGTGTGACTCTCACTGGGACGATACCCACTCTGAGATCGCCTGTCAGGAGATGAACTGCAGAAACTCCATCAAGACTCAGAGTGGCCAAGCCATTTCTGATCCTGCCACCCACATCAGCTGCATGGGCTCTGAGTCCAGACTAGGGCAGTGCAAGACAACGCAGGGGAGATGTGAGGGGAAATCGGTGTCAGTGTCCTGCGTAGGTGAGGGTTGTTTAATTAAAGCAGCTATCAGCGATTTCTGCATGCTGGGTCACCAACACAATGTAAAGCCAAACTGTGGTAGTCGAGGAATGTTTACTGAGGTTTGGAGACGCGTCAGAACGACAGCTGTGTTGCTGATGACGGATGTGTCTTTTTCTCAGACGCTGTTGAATTTCGGTTCAATTCCAGTCAGAAATGTGGAGGGAAGGTTCAGGTGCGCTACCGTGGCGATGGGGAGGAGTCCTGGGAGTCTGTATGCCCACTCAGGTCAGACCCATTCACTCTAATGAAGGGTTAGGGTTAGGGTTAGGGTTAGGGTTAGGGTTAGGAGGATAAACTCACTAACCCTAACCCTAACCCTAACCCTAATGAAGGGGAGGCTGTGGGAGATAGAAATCGGAGGATAGGCTCATGCATGGAACGAAATAAGGAATGGTATTGAACACACATGTTTGATAGTAGTAGTAGTAGTAGTAGTAGTAGTAGTAGTAGTAGTAGTAGTAGTATAGTAGTATCATAGTATTATAGTAGTAGTAGTAGTAGTAGTAGTAGTAGTAGTAGTAGTAGTAGTATAGTAGTATCGTAGTATTATAGTAGTAGCAGTAGTAGTATAGTAGTAGAAGTAGTAGTATAATAGTAGTAGTAGTAGTAGTAGTAGTAGTGTAGTAGAATAGTAGTATAGTAGTCGTAATAGTAGTAGAACTAGTAGTAGTAGTAGTAGTATTATTAGTAGTATTTGTTATTATCAACATTATTAACATTATTAATAATATTATTATTGTTGTTGTTGTTGTTAGTATTGTCATTATTGTTGTTGTTGTTTTGAAGGTCGTTTACATCTAAGGAAGCTATGTTGCTGTGCCAGGAGAGGGGTTGTGTCAGAGCTGTGGATCCTGGGTTTCTGATTGAAGACCGAGCGGCTGAGAAGGGGATCGCCACGGTTCTGGAATGTTCTAGTCTGTCCATCAACATGTTGAGTTACTGCGTCCGTCAGGAAGCGTGTGGGAAGTCTGACCTGGCTACACCGGCTGTTGTCTACTGTCACGGTACAATGAACACCTGACTGTCACACGTTGATCAAAGTCATCTACTAACCCTAACCCTAACCCTAACCCTAACCCTACTTCTCACTGTTAAATGCTGTCAAATGTTGTGGATAGTCCAGTTTTGTTTCCAGATGTTACAATAGGACATATATCCAGCTTTTGAATACCACTCACTTGGCAGAGACAGTTGAGTCATATTGTAAAAATCCATTAAGCCTAATCCTGGAACAAATAACAATTTCAATTTAAAATCTTCATTGAAGGCCTTTATCTGTGTCCTGGAGACCAGCTCCAAATCTTTCTTTGACTTCAGGAAGAGTGTCTGACCCTAACCCTAACCCAAACCCTAACCCTAACCCTAACCCTGACCCTAACCCTAACCCTGACCCTTTTGAACCGTGTCTCAATGCTGTTGCAGGTTATATATTTCCCCCACCTGCCACTCCATTCACTATTAACATGGTGGGCGTGTCTGTGGGAGCGCTGTCTCTGGTCCTGGTGGCTGTCCTCTTCCTCTTCCTCTTCCTCCACAGACGCCTGGTGAAGAGGGTCAAGTGTAAGTATACAATCTCACTAGATGATCCACACTCCTGATCCTGGACGGTGTGCTACTCCAGGGACCCTTCTGATTCAGCTCATCAAGGTCAGAGGTCAAATGTTCTTCACATCGTCTTATCCTCACCTCCTGCTCAATTATCATTGGAGGAGAAGGTCTGAGGTTCCTCCCCTCGGACATTCTCCTCCAATGCATGTTGAGAAGGAGGTGAGGAGAGAGAACATGAGGAATCAAGGAAATACTTTTGAGATTCTGCCGTGATGATCTGTTCAATCAGGTGTGACAGCAGTACTAACACAGGCTGGGAGGGCCACCAGGACTGACTAACACTGTACTAGGCTGGGAGGGCCACCAGGACTGACTAACACTGTACTAGGCTGGGAGGGCCACCAGGACTGACTAACACTGTACTAGGCTGGGAGGGACACCAGGACTGACTAACACTGTACTAGTACATCATCTGACTATCACTGCACTAGTACGACATCACTAGTATGACATCACTAGTACGACATCATTAGTATGACATCACTGGTATGACATCACTAGTATGACATCACTCACTCTACTAACCTCCCCTGATCTGATGATAATGATTTTGACTTAAGCCACTGAACTGCAACATCCTGACACGGTGATTCATGGCTTTATGATGATTTGCTATCATCCATGTATCTCACAATATTGCTTTGGGGGAAAAGAAATTTGAATGGAATGTTACTAATCCTACAGTAAATTGCTAGTTGCAAATACACATGTTTGGCCAGACAGCAGAGGGCAGTCAGTGACCACTTTCATACATACCTAGTCTGTCCATCATTTAAGGGAAATCCTATTTGTAATTCTAAACGTACAGAAACATTGTACATGAACACACTGAAAAATGTCTGTCATTGTGTGATGTTATGTGATGTTATGTTTTATCATTGTGTGATGTTCTGTTCCTTATCTAGTGAGGTTTGCGATGAGGAAACAGTCTGATTTTGAGAGTGGGGACTATGAGGACGTGGAGCCCCATGACACTGAAATGAATCCCCTGAATCACCAGGGTGAGTAACCTCCAACCTCCTAACCCTAACCCTAACCCTAACCCTAACCCTAACCCAGGGTGAGTAACCTCCAACCTCCTAACCCTAACCCTAACCCTAACCCTAACCCAGGGTGAGTAACCTCCAACCTCCTAACCCTAACCCTAACCCAGGGTGAGTAACCTCCAACCTCCTAACCCTAACCCTAACCCTAACCCTAACCCTAACCCTAACCCAGGGTGAGTAACCTCCAACCTCCTAACCCTAACCCTAACCCTAACCCTAACCCAGGGTGAGTAACCTCCAACCTCCTAACCCTAACCCTAACCCAGGGTGAGTAACCTCCAACCTCCTAACCCTAACCCTAACCCAGGGTGAGTAACCTCCAACCTCCTAACCCTAACCCTAACCCTAACCCTAACCCTAACCCAGGGTGAGTAACCTCCAACCTCCTAACCCTAACCCTAACCCTAACCCTAACCCTAACCCAGGGTGAGTAACCTCCAACCTCCTAACCCTAACCCTAACCCTAACCCTAACCCAGGGTGAGTAACCTCCAACCTCCTAACCCTAACCCTAACCCTAACCCTAACCCAGGGTGAGTAACCTCCAACCTCCTAACCCTAACCCTAACCCTAACCCTAACCCAGGGTGAGTAACCTCCAACCTCCTAACCCTAACCCTAACCCTAACCCTAACCCTAACCCAGGGTGAGTAACCTCCAACCTCCTAACCCTAACCCTCACACTGCCCAGTCTCATTGTTCTCTTACTTCATTCCAGGGTTCCCACCACTCAGGGAATTCTGAAATGGATATATTCCAGTCATGAAAAGTCATGGAATTTGACAGTTTCATTGATGCAGTCATGGAAAGTCTTGGAATGTTGAATATGTCTGAACAGTTGGAGGCTTGTTATCCATCCAGGATCAGAGAGTCAGGGACGCAGGGAGGATGACCAGGGAAGCACTTCCTCCCTGTCTTACGATGACATCGCTGAGGAGGAGCCGAGCCTAGACCCACCCTTCAGCGCTGGAGGAGGAGGAGGAGGAGGAGGAGGAGGGGCCAGTGGCAGTGCAGTAGCTGAGAGACAGGGTAATACAACCCCGCTGTGCTAAACGTGGAAATGAATGTATAGTTTCTGTTTGTTTGTTTTGTTATTACACAATCACAATCACAGTCACAGTCACAGTCACAATCACAGTCACAGTCACAGTCACAGTCACAGTCACAGTCACAGTCACAATCACAGTCACAGTCACAGTCACAATCACAATCACAATCACAATCACAATCACAATCACAATCACAATCACAATCACAGTCACAGTCACAGTCACAGTCACAGTCACAGTCACAGTCACAATCACAGTCACAATCACTATCACAATTCTTTTATTTGGCCAAGTGTATTTGCACATACAGGAAATTGATTTGGTGAGGTTGGTGCATGGGACACAGTGATTAAATAATTACAAAGTAATTACTAAACAACATGTCAATGTTGTTGCTATACAGGCAGTGGAGCAATATAATGTTGTGAGACCGTTGTTTCTTGACACAGCAACACACACAGCAACACACACGCACGCACGCACACATGCACACACACACACACACACACACACACACACAAACTGAGGCTTGACCAAATTGTTTTCCAGAGACCGTTACCTACGAGGTGGATGAGGATGGCTACGATGATGTGATCAGTGGCCCTGAGCTGAGAGAGGAGGTAGTGGAAGTCCACGAAACACCTCAACATCACCACAACGTTGGAGAGCAACTGGAGGTCAGGGAAGATGACGACTACCTACAGCCTGATGAAGAGGGGTGAGCAAGATGGAGGCTTGAATGAGGCTGAAGATGTGGTCTGTCAGGGTTGGGTCAAATCCATTTAAATTCAGTCATTTCAGGAAGTTAACTGACATTTAAATTATACATTTTCCTCATTGAAAAGCATATATGCTATTTGGTATTGGAATTTCAGTTTACTTCCTGAATTGACTGCAAATCCCGACCCTGTAGCCCATCAAATTAGATTTTAATTTACATTTTTTTGGTTAACGGAATTTTTTTTCTTCCTGTGTTTTAAGATCAAAGCCAATAGTTTTCATAGTCAAAATTAGGAAAAGGTATGTTGATGTTTTAATTATAGGCCTATCAAAATGGGCGCAATGGATCAATTTCATGAGATCACACTGATACACTGAGATACACTGTATCATGAATCAGGCTGGGAGGCTGGGAGGCTGGGAAGCTGAGGCTGGGAGGCTGAGGCTGAGGCTGGGAGGTTGGGAGGCTGAGGCTGGGAGACTGAGGCTGGGAGGCTGGGAGGCTGGGAGACTGAGGCTGGGAGGCTGAGGCTGAGGCTGGGAGGATGAGAGGCTGGGAGGCTGAGAGGCTAGGAGACTGAGGCTGGGAGGCTGAGGCTGAGGCTGGGAGGTTGGGAGGCTGAGGCTGGGAGACTGAGGCTGGGAGGCTGGGAGGCTGGGAGACTGAGGCTGGGAGGCTGAGGCTGGGAGGATGAGAGGCTGGGAGGCTGAGAGGCTAGGAGACTGAGGCTGGGAGGCTGAGGCTGGGAGGATGAGGCTGGGAGGCTGGGGAGGCTGGGGAGGCCGGGCCTGGCTGGAGGGGACGTCCTCCGTTAAGTGTTATTATCTTATCCTCAGATTGTTTTTATTGTAAAGTTTTAACAACTTTTATGATGTATGTCATTTAAAACTTTTTATTTTATTCAGCATTGCAATACTATTGTCAAGTAAATGATGTAATTTGTTGTGTGTTGGTATCAAACATGTGTTTATCATGGCTTCTAACCCTAACCCTCTATAGATAGCTACATATGATAGGTGATTCGTTGTTCATCATGATGATTTTTCAACAGTTATGTTTCCAGTTGAGTTTGTGTAATTACATGTATATTTCATATTCGAGGCTTGCAAATATTAAAATAGTAGTTCAGCTTTTTCCAGTGTCATGATTGGTCCTTTCCTTTATTAGTTTGAAGTTGAACTTAACTTTACAATATTTAGAATGAAAATGTATGATTATCAATTTAGTAAATGGAGATCTAATGCTAAGAAAAGTGTTTTAGGAAAATAAAATAGCAAAATGTGATATATACAGGAAAGTCATGTTAGATTTAGATATGTATTATTATTTAATATTTGTCCTATATCTCTGAAAAATACAGTATGCATTGTCATTCACTTTAGAAGCAGAACATTATTCCTGCTTTAATTATTATTAATTCTCATTCAAATGTAATTTTTGAACTATTTACTTTTTAACTATTCCATGTATGAAATGTAATCATTGTATGTCCTGACTTGACTAGAATGTTGAATACAGAGAGGACACCATCATTAGGGTTAGGGTTAGGGTTAGGGTTAGGGTTACCTAACCCTAACACCATCATTAGGGGCTTACTGTTCTCAGACTTTGGAGATTGCTCTGGTGTTGTGTATCAAACTGTATGCTTTTTAAACATCTATAGTTTGATATACAGCAAAAGAAGCCATTTACCATCATATCAATCAATCAATCAATCATCAAATCTAATTTAGGGTTAGGGTTAGAATCAGTTAAAATCACTTTTAACTGAACCGCTTTGTCACAAATTGTACCATCATACTCATTATTTACAGAGGAGAATTAAGTCATTTGAAACACCAGGGAGCCTCCAACCCTAACCCTAACCCTAACCCTAACCCTAACCCTAACCCTAACACCACTGATCACACACACAGGCTACACCCTGCTGGGCCATACATACATCTATAATAATGTGAGACAGTTTTGATGTCCAGATTTGGATATTTAACTATGATATTATTTATATCAAAACATATTCTCTTAGCAGAAGGCCTCCACATACAGCAGCTGTCCTCAACATGAGTGTGTGGGATTCTGTCGACACTCAGAGAGGGTTAGAGATGCTGAGAGCCTCACATGTTTTTGCAGGAGTGACTCAGAGGCCATGGAGATCACATGACCGAGGATACACCCAAAGGGACTCATTTGTAAGTGCTGGTCGCAGTGTAATATGTAAACATCACACTCTGAGGCTCAAAGAAGGGGCTTAAAATGGCCGCCAGGGAGGGAGGTGAACAGAAATAGAACTGAGAGTGGAGTATTGTACATACCAATATATAAATGAAGGGGAGAACATTTTCATTCTGGGATTGCTTTTTGTCCCTTCAGAGCTTCCATAGTGCTCTCAGGAATGCCTACATGTAAATCCCTTTTCCCTCCATCCACTTGGCATGGATTTGATTTGAATTGACTTGTTTGATTCCATCTTGTTAGCATGCTTGTATTAGATATTCACTGTGTACTGTATTTCAGGGGTGAGGTCAAATCAGATTTTAATTCAATCAATTCAGGAAGTGATTTGAATTTATAATTCAAAAATGTAAAAAAGTTTGTTGTAAGAAACTTCTCGTTTTCAGTTTATTGAGAAATCATAGATTCGCAATCATAAGCCCTATTTGGAATCATTACTTCCTGAATTGACTGGATTGAAATTCCACTGACCTGTTGTGTTGTCTTACAGTAAAGTAGCTACTCAGGGGAGGCTGGTAGAGGTAGAAATCGGAGGACGGGAAACACATGTTTGATATCATTCCTCATTCCATTTCATGCATTACAATGAGCCCGTCCTCCGATGTGTACCTCCACCAGCCCCCTGCAGCCTATGATAAATTTAGACCATTGTCCCGATAATATGGTTAATTTCATGACTGGTTTTGAGTGTTAGTTTGTCCTGCATGGCTGTCCATCCTCATTGAAAATAAACAACACTCTAACTGAACCTAAACCCTGTTATCATTTTTTTATGATACATTTATTTGTAAATTATATTAATTTATTTTATTTGTACGATTCCTACAATCTCTGTAACAGACAGGGACAATTTTGACATATATATACTCAAATAAATAGTCAAAGACCAGGCTGTGTTTGGGTCTGACCGTGGTGGAGTGAAGCACTGTGAAATCCCCCTGGTCCTTACCTCACCAAAGAGGGCTTCTGGCCTGGTACTTACCACACCAAAGAGGGACTGCGTGTGTGAGAGTGTGTGGTGTGTGTGTGTGTGTGTGTGTGTGTGTGTGTGTGTGTGTGTGTGTGTGTGAGAGAGAGAGAGAGAGAGAGAGAGAGTGTGTGTGTGTGTGTGTGTGTGTGTGTATGTGTGTGTGTGTGTGTGAGAGAGAGAGAGAGAGAGAGTGTGTGTGTGTGTGTGTGTGTGTGTGTGTGTGTGTGTGTGTGTGTGTGTGTGTGTGTGTGTGTGTGTGTGTGATGCTGTATGGCATCTGTTGGGGTGAATGATCAGTGGGACCCAGGAGGATGATGTCATCTCCATGCTCTCCTTTGTCCACCTGGCCTCCACCAATCACATGACAGACTCCTTCCATGGCTACAAGAAAAACCCAACTGCCCCTTTAAAGGAAAATGGGCCCTTTAAGCAAGCATCACTGTGTACTAGTGGAGGCTGGTGGAGGTAGAAATCGGAGGACGGGCTCATTGTAATGCATGGAATGGAATGAGGAACGGTATCAAACGTGTGTTTTATATCATTCCTCACTCAGTATCGAACACGTATGGATAGGATACCCCTGCCTGCTGTGTATCATATGTGATTCTGCATATTTCAATGATGGGTATTTAGATATATTATTATTATTATTATTATTATTATTATTATTATTATTATTATTATATCAAGGCGTTGTGCTATGCATATAGCCTGGATAGTGTAGGCAGTACAGCCTAGCAACCACTTCACAAAAGGAGTTTCCTCAGGGGGAACTAATATTATGGTGTAAACTGCCTGAAGCAGAAACATCATTAGTGATGCTGTCCATGCAGTCGTGTGTGAGAGCTGAAGTGGGTACAAGAGTCACAGCTGATGCCTATGTCACACCAGGGTGCTGGAAGTGGATACGTGTTGTCAAATGCTTGAGGAATCTGTCAAAGTATTGGATGACTGTCCTGTAAGATTTCTCCTCAACCCTAAACAAAACAATTAAGAAACAGAACAGGCGACACAGCAATTATCTAAGATTTTATTTTACAGAGATATTAGTATCACATTATATGTAGTTGGCAGATATATATATATATCTGGTGGAGGTAGAACACATCTGTATATATATATATATATATATATATATAGAGAGAGAGAGAGAGAAACAGAGAGAGAGAGAGAGAGAGACAGAGAAAGAGAGAGAGAGAGACAGAGAGAGAGAGACAGATAGAAAGATATAGTGTAATATATCTGTCAACTACATATAATGTGATAGTAATATCTCTGTAAAATAAAATCTAATATTCATTTGAGTGTGTTTGCACATGTATGTGGTATACGCCCCCATATTCATTACATGAGGGAAAGAACATGGACAGTGTCATGGATATAGCATCTGAAGAAACACTAAGCCGTCCATTTATCAGTGATGGATCCCTGATGATAAGACAGATGATTCATCTCTGTGGTCCCTCCTCCCTCCCTCTCACCAAGGTTCCTGGAAATCACACCATAATAATCTGTTTACCACGAAGAGACGTGTTCACAACATAGACTCATCAGCTGCATCGTGTCAAGGTTGAAAACCGCAGAAGATTGTTGCCGCGGCAACGGGACGATTGGTTGCTATGTGGGCTAGCATGCAGGCACAACAACACCACGACAGTTGCCTTGGTAACATGTCTTCATTCAATGACCCAAATCAACATGTCAAGCTTTCAGAGACGGTATAAATGTGCTGAAGACTAAACCACTAAAGAGGGGGGTGGGGGGGGGGGGGGGGCTACCACAGTGCTCTGTGGAGTTTACATTGGACCATGTTACAGTCAAACAGCTACAGCTCATGTTTGGACCCCTGGGGTTGTCTGTAAGAAGATCCTGGTTAGTGTAACACCCTAAATATGCTGCAAAGCATGAGCCAAGTCACCCCCCTGCCTAAAACCCACCCACCCTCACCCCCCACTTTAATCCATACACTCAGTTTCCAGGAGTTTCAACAGGAACACACAGTATTTCTATAGTTCACAAATACTTTTTTCTTTTTTTTTTTACATTTTAGTTCATGGTATAAAGCTTCTATATTATTAATTGGACAGTAAATGTCCACAACAGTATAAATCCATTATTTGAACAATTGAATTTATATGATTAACATTTCAATATGAGTTAAGAAAAAACACTTCCACTAAGCCAGCTTTAACACACAGTGAAAACTTCCCTGCTATAAAACATGTCATACAGAACAAGGAACAGTTTCTATGATAGATTCTAAAACACTCAATATACAGTATTCATCAGCAGATATATGCTCAGCTCAAGGATTCTAATAATACATACTACTCCTCAGCTTAGAGCTAGTGTGTACTTCCACACAGGGTAGTATAGAAGGGAACTCCCCTCATGAACTGTTTTTACTGCTTCCTCTTATCATGCCACGATCTAGGACAGAGCTTTACCCTAAACACCACCGGCCTGGGCAGGGCTTGTCAATCGTAAGAGTGTTTAAGGGTTCGGGTTAGGGGGGTGTTTAAGGGTTAGGGTTTGGGTTAGTGTTAGGGTTAGGGGGGTGTTTAAGGGTTAGGGTTAGTGTTCGGGTTAGGGGGGTGTTTAAGGGTTCGGGTTAGGGGGGTGTTTAAGGGTTAGGGTTTGGGTTAGTGTTAGGGTTAGGGGGGTGTTTAAGGGTTAGGGTTAGGGTTAGGGGGGTGTTTAAGGGTAAGGGTTTGGGTTAGTGTTAGGGTTAGGGGGGTGTTTAAGGGTTAGGGTTAGGGGGGTGTTTAAGTCACACCTTTCCCTCACATAACAGTGAAGTGAAACCAAAGTACACTTGATACATTTACTCCACCTCCTCATGGACCTGACTCCGACACACACCAGAGGTGGAGGTCAAACACACCGGAGGTGGAGGTCAAACACACCGGAGGTGGAGATCAAACACACCAGGGGTGGAGGTCAAACACACCGGAGGTGGAGGTCAAACACATCGGAGGTGGAGGTCAAACACACTGGGGGTGGAGGTCAAACACACTGGAGGTGGAGGTCAAACACACTGGGGGTGGAGGTCAAACACACTGGGGGTGGAAGTCAAACACACTGGGGGTGGAGGTCAAACACACTGGGGGTGGAGGTCAAACACACTGGGGGTGGAGGTCAAACACACTGGGGGTGGAGGTCAATGCGCTGACCTCGCCGTTCTCTACTTTCTGTCCGCTCACCCAGTCCTTCTCCACATAGGACCTGACTTCCCCCACCGTGCTCCTCTTGGTAGGATCCAGCGCCAGCAGCCTGCTGAACATCTCCAGGGCGGCCGGGGTGAACCTCCTCCACAGGGGGGGAAGGTCCTCGGCCTGGGCCTGGCTCCGCGTGGGCGCACCCTGGAGGCTCCAGTCAGCAAACTCCTGGTAGAAGCTGTCCGAGGCCAGGCAACGCTCCCAGGGGAAGTAGCCTGTGAGGATGCAGAAGATCACCACACCGAATGCCCAGGTGTCCAGGGAGGGCTCCACGCTGAGCGGGGGTGGCGTCACCGCCTCCTGGCCATCCTCCACGGTCATGGCACACAGCTCGGGGGCCATGTAGGGCAGCGTGCCGGAGATGGAGCAGATCAGAGTGCCTCTCTTCTGGGCCAGGCCAAAGTCGGCCAGTTTGACCCGGCAGCAGCGGCTGTCCAGGAGGAGGATGTTCTCAGGCTTGATGTCGCGGTGCACCAGGCCGTGCTCGTGGATGAACTCCAGGGCGCTGGCTATCTGAAGGACGCAGCGCTTCACCGCCGACTCAGGGATCCCCACCTGGAGGGGCAACAGATGTCACACGTGTTTGATACCATTCCTCATTCCGTTCCATGCATTACAATGAGCCCTTCCTCCGATTTCTACCTCCCCCAGCCTCCCCTGGTGTTCTACCTCCACCAGTCTCCCCTGGTGTTTTACCTCCACCAGCCTCCCCTAGTGTTCTACTTCCACCGGCCTCCCCTGGTGTTCTACCTCCACCAGCCTCCCCCGGTGTTCTACCTCCACCAGCCTCCCCCGGTGTTCTACCTCCACCAGCCTCCCCCGGTGTTCTACCTCCACCAGCCTCCCCCGGTGTTCTACCTCCCCCAGCCTCCCCCAGTGTTCTACCTCCACCAGCCTCCCCCGGTATTCTACCTCCCCGCCTCCCCTGGTGTTCTACCTCCATCAGCCTCCCTCGGTGTTCTACCTCCCCCAGCCTCCCCTGGACCATGTGTATCATGCGTAAGTAGTCCTTCTCACCTTGGGTTGGATGACAGCGAACAGGTCCCTCCCTATCACCAGCTCCTGGGCAAAGCCGTAGTGGTCGTTGGACTGGAAGGCGATACCAAAGAGACCCACGATGCAGGGGTGGGAGGACAGGCGCAGGGAGATGCAGTACTCTCTCAGGAACCCGTGCAGCTTAGTGGAGGCCTTGGGCATCACCTTCAAGGCCATCGGCGTCCCTGCAAAACAGACACTGTTGGGTTAAGTAGCAAACCTAATGGCAGAAACAGAGTTCTACAGGGAAGTCTATCAGAGGATCAAGGGTTAGGGTTAGATACTGAGATGAGGTTAGTGAATATGCACTACCATTAATGGGAGGTTGTAAGGGTCATTAATGTGTTTTCTACCGTTCCTCATTCCGTTCCACACATTACAATGAGCCGTCCTCCAATTTCTACCTCCACCAGCCTCACCTGGTGCTCAACCTCCACCAGCCTCCCCTGGTGTTCTATCTCCACCAGCCTCCCCTGGTGTTCTACCTCCACCAGCCTCACCTGGTGCTCAACCTCCACCAGCCTCCCCTGGTGTTCTACCTCCACTAGCCTCCCCTGGTGTTTTACCTCCACCAGCCTCCCCTGGTGTTCTACCTCCACCAGCCTTCGCTGGTGTTCTACCTCCACAGGCCTCCCCTGGTGTTCTACCTCCAGTAGCCTCTCCTGGTATGTTATATTTTTAGTTGTCAAATAAATTCAATCATCAATCAATTAATGAATCAACCAACCAACCAACCAACCAACCAACCAACCAGCCAACCAGCCAACCAGCCAACCAACCAGCCAGTCAACCAGCCAGTCAACCAGCCAGCCAACCAGCCAACCAACCAGCCAGCCAGTCAACCAGCCAACCAACCAGCCAGCCAGCCAGCCAACCAGCCAGCCAGCCAGCCAGTCAACCAGCCAGCCAACCAGCCAACCAACCAGCCAGCCAGTCAACCAGCCAACCAACCAGCCAGCCAGCCAGTCAACCAGCCAGCCAGCCAGCCAGTCAACCAGCCAGTCAACCAGCCAGCCAACCAGCCAACCAACCAGCCAGCCAGTCAACCAGCCAACCAACCAGCCAGTCAACCAGCCAGCCAACCAGCCAACCAACCAGCCAGCCAACCAGCCAACCAACCAGCCAGCCAGCCAGTCAACCAGCCAGCCAACCAGCCAACCAACCAGCCAGTCAACCAGCCAGTCAACCAGCCAGCCAGCCAGCCAACCAGCCAGCCAGCCAGCCAGTCAACCAGCCAGTCAACCAGCCAGCCAACCAACCAGCCAGCCAGTCAACCAGCCAACCAACCAGCCAGCCAGCCAGTCAACCAGCCAGCCAGCCAGCCAGTCAACCAGTCAACCAGCCAACCAGCCAACCAACCAGCCAGCCAGTCAACCAGCCAGTCAACCAGCCAGCCAACCAGCCAACCAACCAGCCAGCCAACCAGCCAACCAACCAGCCAGCCAGCCAGCCAGTCAACCAGCCAGCCAACCAGCCAACCAACCAGCCAGTCAACCAGCCAGTCAACCAGCCAACCAACCAGCCAGCCGGTGGACTCACCTCTGCATCGGTGTGTGACCAGCAGCACCCGGCCGTGCTTCCCGCGGCCGATCTCCTTGATGATGTTGAAATGTTCTGAGATCTCCAGCCGGCTGAGGCTCTGGGCCGTCAGCGCCATCAGCTCATCTATCAGACTGCCCTCTGACACACCCAGCTCAATCATCCTGTCTCTATGGCAACTGGCAACTGGCAACTGGCAAATCTGAAAATCAAGAGATTAGCAGGTCAATGATTAGTTTTTTCCCCATTTCTAATTCACAATATGTTACGTATTGTGACGTTCAGTCACCCTCTCTCTCTCTCTCTCAACCAGGGAACTTTAGTTTAACCCTAACCCTAACCCTAAACCTAACCCTAACCCTAACCCTAAACCTAACCGCAATTATTATTTACAAAAATGCAGCCAACAATCCTAGAAATATAGACTATCCATGCAAAATTGTTAACTTCAAGCCAATCTAAAGACTGTACATATGTTAGTAAGGTGTATAAACCCAAGTCTGGAGAGAAGACATTCTACTGACCCTTTGTGCCAATAACAACAACAACAATAATAATAATAACAATAACAATAACAATAACAATAACAATAACAACAATAACAAGAATACCTTTATTTATATAACAGTGATGACAAGAAGCTCCCCTCCCTGCCCCCATCCCACACCCTGCCTCCTCCCTGCCCCATCCCACACCCTGCCCCCTCCCAGCCCCCTCCCTGCCCCATCCCACACCCAGCCCCCTCCCTGCCCCCTCCCTGCCCCATCCCACACCCAGCCCCCTCCCTGCCCCAGCCCCCTCCCTGCCCCCTCCCTGCCCCATCCCACACCCTGCCATTGGTCATGCATAGCTCCAAACACATAATTTTACTGGATCAAACGGTGTGAAACCGCTTTTATAGGATTACATCAACATCAACATCAATAGAAACTTTATTTATATTTATTTATATTATTTATAACTTTATAGAATATTGCATGTGTTGTGAATTATCTATGCTGTGCTTGTATGACAGGGCAGATTACTACGATTCTGAGGGAGCATTCTGGGATTCTGAGGGAGCATTCTGGGATGTTCAATGTTTAATAAGGTAAATAGATGCTGTGCGTGGAGGCGACATGGGGTGTATGCAAAAACAAAAAATAAACTGTCCACAGAATGATGAAAGATTTAAATTGATTGGCAAACTTCTTCAGTTTTGTTATTAGCTTACTACAAAGTGGTGTGGTGACTAACCACTGTGCTGTATATGAACATGCTCCATGAACATGATTTTATGAATCGTTAATTACATATTCATCATTTGCACTCTCTTTCACAGAAAATGCTACAAAATAGTAATGTATATGACCAATTAGTAGACGGTCCTAAATAAAGGCCTCTACTTTTACAGTTGTTAAAAGAGTTTCAATCAAACACAGCATGTTATAATTAAATTACAAAACTAGATAAAATACATTTTATTTCGAAAAGATAAAAAAACAGTAGTTTGTAAGAACTACATTTGTTTTCAATATTTCAAAATAGAAAACAACAGCAAGAAGTAACAAATTAGAAGCATCTCTACACAAATATTGGAATCATACAGATGATAGAATATTAATATCCCTGCTGATGATACAAACAATACTGTTGGTGAACACATTGTGACTAACCCTAACCCTCAACCTAACCCTAACCCTAACCCTAACCCTAACCCTAACCCCAACCCTAGAAACAGTTACAGACCACTTAGTTTTCAAATGATTTTTTAGGCACTATTTTACAAAACAAGCCTTGACAACAACACAAACACATCTCTGCAAGAATAGAATAGAAGGAGCTAACCATGACCCTAACCCTAACCGTAACCCTAACCCCTAGCCCTAACCCTAACACTAACCCTAACCCTAACCCTAACCCTAACCGTAACCCTAACACTAACCATGACCCTAACCCTAACCCTATCCTAACCCTAACCCTCTGCAAGAATAGAATAGAAGGAGTTAACCCTAACCCTCACCCTAACCCTAACCCTAATCCTAACCCTAACCCTAACCCTAATCCTAATCCTAATCCTAACCCTAACTCTAACCCTAACCAGATGCATATTGTAAATGAAAACACTGTTATGGTAATAATAATAATAATAATAATAATAATAATAATAATAATAATAATGACACAATAAGAATTTCACAAATCTCGTCTCACTACAGTACGTGTGTAATCAGACCCTCAGGAAATGCATTCATGAATCATAGTTGTCTTACCTTTTAGTAGCCGTTCACAACATACTCAAGAGTATTGAACAACAAACATGGACTCACACACACACACACACACACACACACACACTCACACACACACACACACACACACACACACACACCACCTGCATGTGTCTAACATGCATATGATAACTAGCGTGTTGTAGTGGAGCTCAGG
>NC_139662.1:24509357-24514357 GCF_951799395.1 Argentina silus
TGACATGGTGCTGTAGACCAATCAGACGTGCTGACCAGGAGAATGGGGAGGAGTGTGGTGAGGGCCAGAGAGTGTACTAGAGAGTAACCCTAATGTGTAGTATACTAGGAGGGGAGGGGTGAGGAGAGGAGGGGTGAGGAGAGGAGTGGGTGAGGAGAGGAGGGGTGAGGAGAGGAGTGGGTGAGGAGAGGAGGGGTGAGGAGAGGAGGGGTGAGGAGAGGAGTGGGTGAGGAGAGGAGGAGTAAGGAGAGGAGGGGTGAGGACAGGAGTGGGAGAGGAGAGGAGTGGGTGAGGAGAGGAGGAGTAAGGAGAGGAGGGGTGAGGACAGGAGTGGGTGAGGAGAGGAGGAGTAAGGAGAGGAGGGGTGAGGAGAGGAGGGGTGAGGACAGGAGTGGGTGAGGAGAGGAAGGGTAAGGAGAGGAGGGGTGAGGACAGGAGTGGGAGAGGAGAGGAGTGGGTGAGGAGTGGGTGAGGACCCAGAATGCCACTCATCTCCTGGCCTGGCCCCACAAGACCTGGGGGGTTCTGTCCCCCTTAGTGATGAATAGGCAGTCACACACACACACACACACACACACACACATACATACACACACACACACACACACACACACACACACACACACACACACACACACACACACACACACACACACACACACACACACACACACAGGCGCAAATGTACAGCCCTGTACCCAGTAGCCCTGTACAGCCCTCTACCCAGTACTCCAGCCTGAGCAAGTCAGTTTAATCTTGTCTCTAATCAGAGTGCTATTAAAAGTTGTTTGTTTGGCTATCCTTCCTTAAGTAGTTTCTATTGGAAGCCATCTGTTTGAAGTCAATTAACTGTGAAGTGCTGTCAATCTCCAGTGGGAGGGCCTAAACACTATTTAACTCCTGCTCACCCTGGACCACGACTAATACATTGGGATTGAGTGGTGAAACCTGTCTGGTCGCTAACTGATCATCGGGTGGGAGGGGCTGCTACCCTGCTAGTCATCAGCAATCACAGAATCTGCATTTATTTCGTGACGATCGCAGAGCGACAGCCTCCTGACACAAAGACATAGGAGTCTATCTGTGGAGTCCATCGAGGAAGGCCTGAGAGGAAAAATACTACAAAGTATTTTTATTCTATTTTGATAAATTCTTCATTACCCTGAGTGTATTGTGTATACTTTTCCCACTATCCCTCTCCCTCTATACCGGCAAAAAATCACAATGTGCTTTCTCCCCATTCCTGTTATTTCCTCCATCAGGAGGACACATCGACGCTACACCTCCACTCGCAACCCTTCCAATCTAATCTACCCACCATGCCCAACTGACCACGACCTCAGTGTCACGGGAGAACTTTGGAACTGCCAGTCAGCGGTCCGGAAAGCAGAGGCTATCTCAGCCTATGCCTGCTTCATGTCTCTCCAATTCCTTGCTCTCACAGAGACATGGATTACACCGGAAAACACAGCTACTCCAGCAGCCCTCTCTGATGCCTACTCCTTTTCTCATTCTCCTAGACTCTCTGGTCGACGAGGAGGCATAGGACTCCTCATCTCACTTAAGTGGTCACATAATGTCCTTTCCCTGTCACACCTGTCCATATCCTCCTTTGAATTCCATGCTGTTTCTATCACCTCCCCTGTCAAACTTCACATTGTTGTTATCTATCGTCCTCCAGGTCAGCTTGGCCGCATTTTAGATGAGATGGATGTCCTTCTCAGCTCCTTCCCTGAGGACGGCACACCGCTCACACTACTGGGTGACTTCAACATACAGTTGGAGAAGCTTCACTCGTCTGGAGCGATTGACCTTCTCTCCTTCTTCGGCCTCACCCTGTCCCACTCTCCTCCCACTCATAAGGCAGGCAATCAGCTTGACTCTGGCCTTCCTGATGACCTAAAACCTTATCTCTCTCTCCTCCTCAACTACACCTCATCTGCATCAGCTACTAAAGCCTTATACTACCATTCCAAAATTCAATCCTCTGTCTCTGACCCAAGGAAACTGTTCTCCACATTTTCCTCACTCCTCAACCCTCCTCCTCCCACTCCTCCCTCCTCTCTGTCTGCCGATGACTTTGTCACCTATTTTGAAAAGAAGGTTGATGACATTAGCAGCTCCTTCCCTCAACCTCTCACCAACAATGCTACCTCTCCTCCCAAACCCACTGTGCAACACCCAGTCTCTGGTTTATCAGATTTCTCCCCTCTCCCCTGAGGATGTTCTAAAGCTGGTCACATCCAAGCGGGCAACCACCTTCCCCCTCAATCCTATCCCTTCCCCCTTTCTCCAATCCATCTCCAAAGACCTCCTTCCGCTCCTTACCACCTTAATCAATTCCTCTCTATCCACAGGATCTGTCCCAGGTGCCTTCAAGACAGCCAGAGTCAAGCCTCTTCTCAAGAAACCAACTACAGACCGGTATCCCTTCTAACCCACTCAAGCTTCCTCCCTCTCCTCTGTTCTCATTCTTCTGGACCTGCCTGCTGCATTTGACACAGTAAATCACCCAATCCTTCTCTCCACCCTCTCTGAATTGGGCATCTCTGGCTCTGCACTCTCCTGGTTTGCATCCTACCTGGCCAGTTGCTCCTACCAGGTGATGTGGAGAGGATCGCTGTCCTCTCCATGACCCCTCAGCACTGGGGTCCCCCAGGGCTCTGTCCTTGGGCCTTTACTGTTCTCTCTCTATACCAAATATCTAGGCTCTGTAATTTCTTCACATGGTTTCTCCTACCACAACTACGCAGATACTCAACTTTTTACTCACAGATGGCAACACGTGTCTGGGCATGTCTTGCAGATATTTCTGCTTGGATGTCAGCCCACCACCTCAAGCTTAACCTTGACAAGACTGAGCTGCTCTTCCTCCCAGGGAAAGCCTGCCCTCTCCAAGACTTCTCCATCACAGTAGAAAACTCTACTGTGACCTCCTCCCATACAGCCAAGAACCTTGGGGTGATCCTTGACAACCACTTATCCTGTGTAGCGAACAGCAACAGCACGCTCCTGTAGATTCTTCCTCTACAACATCAGAAGGATATGTCCATTCCTCACCAGAGAAGCAGCACAACTTTTGGTCCAAACACTTGTAATCTCCCGCCTTGACTACTGCAATGCACTCTTGGCCGGAATCCCCGCCTCCTCCATCAGGCCTCTGCAGCTCATCCAGAACGCTGCCGCTCATCTGGTGTTCAATCTCCCCAAATTCTCCCATGTCACGCCCCTCCACCGCACACTCCACTGGCTCCCGGTAGCAGCTTGCATCAAATTCAAGACCCTGGTGCTCGCCTACCAGGTGGCAAAGGGAACAGCCCCTCCCTACTTGCAAGCAATGGTTAGCCCCCAAACCCCTGCAAGATCACTCCGCTCGTCCACCTCGGCTGCCCGCCTGGCACTGCCGCAGCTACGTAGATGCAGTGGCCGCACTACTCGGTCGCGGCTTTTCACTGTCCTGGCGCCCCGCTGATAGAATGAGCTTCCCAATACTGTCAGGACTGCAGCGTCACTTCCAATCTTCCACCGTAGATTGAAAACCCATCTCTTCAGGCTACATCTTAACAGTCCCTCCTAAAGACCACTTCACCCTCACTACCCCCCCCTATACTAACCCTAACCCCAACCCCGAGACCTCTTCACCCCTGCTACTGCCCTGTACAAGTTCTCTCCTGCTAATAAAATTAATTTAAACAAATAAAATAAAAATGCCTACTGGCATTACGACTGCCAATGGCCCCTGGTGTGAGCATTGATTACTTTGTCTTATGATGACTGTTGGATAGATGATTCACTTACTTAAACAAATGTATTGTTGTAAGTCGCTTTGGATAAAGGCGTCTGCTAAATGCCATAAATGTAAATGTAAAATGTTAATGTACCCAGTAGCCCTGTACAGCCCTGTACCCAGTAGCCCTGTACAGCCCTGTACAGCCCTGTACAGCCCTGTACCCAGTAGCCCTGTACAGCCCTGTACAGCCCTGTACCCAGTAGCCCTGTACAGCCCTGTACCCAGTAGCCCTGTACAGCCCTGTACCCAGTAGCCCTGTACAGCCCTGTACCCAGTAGCCCTGTACTCAGTAGTCCTGTACAGCCCTGTACTCAGTAGTCCTGTACAGCCCTGTACAGCCCTGTACCCAGTAGCCCTGTACAGCCCTGTACCCAGTAGCCCTGTACTCAGTAGTCCTGTACAGCCCTGTACAGCCCTGTACCCAGTAGCCCTGTACAGCCCTGTACCCAGTAGCCCTGTACTCAGTAGTCCTGTACAGCCCTGTACAGCCCTGTACCCAGTAGCCCTGTACAGCCCTGTACCCAGTAGCCCTGTACTCAGTAGTCCTGTACAGCCCTGTACAGCCCTGTACCCAGTAGCCCTGTACAGCCCTGTACCCAGTAGCCCTGTACCCAGTAGCCCTGTACAGCCCTGTACCCAGTAGCCCTGTACCCAGTAGTCCTGTACAGCCCTGTACAGCCCTGTACCCAGTAGCCCTGTACAGCCCTGTACCCAGTAGCCCTGTACAGCCCTGTACCCAGTAGCCCTGTACTCAGTAGTCCTGTACAGCCCTGTACAGCCCTGTACCCAGTAGCCCTGTACAGCCCTGTACCCAGTAGCCCTGTACTCAGTAGTCCTGTACAGCCCTGTACAGCCCTGTACCCAGCCCTTCATCCAGCCCCAGGCCCAGCTGCTCTACTAATTGGTGTAATTGGGAAGTATGTCAGGTGTGTCAGGTATGGGAGGTATGGGGCGCGACCCAGGGAGGTATTCCTGTAATGGAGTAACAGGGTGGCAGTGGGATTCCACAGCAGCTTCAGAGGGACAGAAGCATTAGGGACATGTCCCTCCTCGGTTGGTCCATGGCAGAGAGAGGGAGGCATGGAGACAGGGGTTAAGGTTAAGGTTAGGTTAGGGTTAGGGTTAGGGTTAGGGTTAGGGTTAGTCAACTAAAAAGAGGGTTAGGGTTAGGGTTAGTCAACAAAGAAGAGGGTTAAGGTTAGGGTTAGTC
>NC_139662.1:24516857-24524357 GCF_951799395.1 Argentina silus
GAAGTGTGTGACTATGTGTGTTTGTAGTTGACCTTTTTTAATGTTGTACAGGTGCTGTTTTAATCGTGTTTCTATGGTGTGTGCTGTTTCCCCTATGTAGTGTTTGTGACAAAGTGTGCATGTGATAATATAAATGACGTTGGTGGATGTTAAAGTGAATGAGTCTAAAATAGGGGATGAGGTGCGACTGTGGGGATTAGGGTTAGGGTTAGGGTTAGGGTTAGGGGTTAGGGTTAGGGTTAGGGTTAGGGTTAGGGTTAGGGTTAGGGGTTAGGGTTAGGGGTTAGGGTTAGGGGTTAGGGTTAGGGTTAGGGTTAGGGTTAGGGTTAGGGGTTAGGGTTAGGGTTAGGGTTAGGGTTAGGGTTAGGGTTAGGGGTTAGGGTTAGGGGTTAGGGTTAGGGTTAGGGTTAGGGTTAGGGTTAGGGTTAGGTAAGGAAAATGAGTTCTGCTACCCAAAGGGGTGAGCAGGAAGCACAGGCACATAAGTTCTCCCATACACCTTCTTCCTCAAATAAGTAATTGGAACTTGTGTACTTTAACCAACAATGGCATCAGTGTCACCTTCCACGACATTGAGTCTCTAGGGTGTAGCTAATCTTAGGGAACGGTCTAGGGAAAAGATATCTTTTTTTCGATTCCGATTCCAAATTCAACGAATTTGTTGGAAGGACCATACGCCCATTATAATTCCATAAATGCTAGTCTAAAGTGCTATCAATGGGGAAATACATTTATGCTATATTGACAAACAAGATACCCATATTTACACACATCAATCACAAACACATTCAATAAATAAATTGTTAGTATTAAAGTGCTATCAATGGGGGCATAATTTCATGCAATGTCGACAAACAGAACACCCATATTTACACACACCAATCACATACATACTACCTTGGCGTACGTTCCCAATTTCAGAATCCCTTAAAGATATCTTTTTCTCATGATCTTTATCTCTATTAAAAAGACCAAAACAAAACAAAAACATTTTTAGGTTTCTTTAAAAAAACGTTTTGCTTTTACTCCACTTCATTTAGGCCGCTGGGCAAAATAGTTCTTAATTTTTTAATCCAGCGTCTTTCTGCAGACAGTCTCTGAGCCCTTGACCACCCTACCCCAGACTCAAGTCCCGAAATCACTATGCTCTTTGTACTATGTTCCCGAAAATGTATGTACAGTTCAGTTGTTTTATCTGTTCGATCAATATAATATATGTGTTGTTTCAGACGTTGTAGCAATTTGTTTTTTGTCTGTCCAATATACAGTTTGTTACAAACTGTACATTCAATCACATAAACCAGATTTGACGATTCCAACCGGAAAATTTGCCAAACTGGAGCGCTCAAACCCGTATGTTTGTTAGTAATATATTTTATCGATCTGAACCGTACATCACTTTTTTGTTGTTTTCCACTATTTAATGAGGCATGAACCAACAAATCTTTTAGATTTTTATTCCTTTTAAAGGCTGAAATAATTTTAAAATTTGACAGAGGCTCAATAACGTCCTGTAGTTTTTTAAAACGACTTTTTACCCCCGAGTTCAGTTTTAAAGAGGCCGATGAGAAAATGGTCACAAAAGGGACAATGTTGTCATTTTTATCCGTACTACCAGGCCTTTGTACCTGGTGAAAGCTTTGTTTTACTTCAGCCTTAATAGAACGGAGGAATGTTCGACTATAACCCCTTGGTCTAAGCGCTTTGAAGAGCACTCTTGTTGCCAACTCGATGTCCTCAGGCCTTGTACATATTCTATTGAACCTTATCAGTTGGGACTTAACGATCCCCTTGAAGGTATGTTTAGGATGGTAGCTTATTTTATGTAGCAAAGCGTGGGTATCGGTGGGTTTAAAGTACACCCTAGTCCCCAGGCCACCTCCCCCATCGTCCCCTCTCATAATAAAAACCTCGGTGTCCAAAAATTCGATTTTTTCAGATTGTAAATTATACTTTAGAGTAATCGAATCATGGTGTTCGTTCAGGACGCTAATGAACTGCTTAAAATCCGACTCAGAGTAAGACCAGACCCCAAAGATATCATCCAGGTACCGGATGTATAATAATGGAGTTCTGCAGCATTTGGGCAAGACCGTTTGCTCCCAATCCGCCATGTATATATTGGCGTATGCTGGAGCAAACTTCTTCCCCATAGCAGTCCCATGTACCTGGAGATAATATTTGGAGTCAAACTCAAAGTCGTTTCGCGTCAAACCTAACTCTAAAAGAGAAAGAAGGGCCTCATCCGGTCTAGCTGGGTCAGGATATTTTTTAAAAATCTGTCTTACTGCCTTTAGGCCTAATACGGTATCTATATTAGTATACAGAGAATCTATATCGATGGAGAAAAGCATTGCTCCAGGAGGGACATCTATTGTTTTTATTTTATTAGTAAACTCGTAGGTGTCTTTCACATAGCTAGGATGTTTTTGTGACAAGGGATTCAGAAAGTAATCTATGTATTCCGCTACTCTATATGATTCGCTCCCACAATCGGAAACGATCGGTCGACCGGGGGGAACTTCATGCGGAACAGTCCAAGTCCTAGGATCCTTATGGATCTTCGGAAGAAGATAAAATTTTCGTGGACGTGGAACATCTGAACCAAACAGGTAATATTTTTGTTTGGAAGAAATATATTTCTTCGCATAGAGCTCCCCCACAATCTCCCTGATCCTACTCTGCGTCTCCGGCTGTAAGGAGCGATCCAGAGGTACATAATGTCTAGTATTATGTAGTTGTCTATTAGCCTCTGTGAGATACTGGGTTTTATCCATAATAACAATTTTAGATCCCTTGTCTGCAGGTTTTATAACTATGTCCTGGTTTCGTTTTAGTTTGTTTAATGCCTGTCGTTGTTCTTCTGACAGATTATTTTCTCCTGTGATTCTGTAGGAAACCTTCTCGAGTCCTCTAATGTCACGCCTGATCACCTGTTTTATTTGTTCAGAAACTGAATCCCACTCAGGTTCCCACTTCGAGGGCTCGATGAACGGTTTCAAAACAGAATCTACATTATAATCAAAATGATCCAATAATTTTAACCGTCTGTGATACCCATATAGATCCCTCCTAAGACAGTCCCTGTCCACCCCCAGTGGCGTTGGAATAAAAGAGAGGCCCTTCTCCAGCAACATCTGTTCCGGTTCCGGCAAGCTATAGGTAAGTGAAAGGTTAAGTATATTAGATTGTGTGGGGGTGAGCAATCTCGGTCCCCCAGCTTCTAGTTTAACTGTTTCATCCACTCATCCAGGATGGCCATTGCTGTTCTATTTGTCCAATGCACAGGATCCCGAGGCTGTACAGTAAAGACGTGTCCTTCCACACCCTTAAGCACCCTATAATGTGCTTCCAAGAAGGCATTCGTCTGTTTTATTAAAGGTTGTACTCCCGGTGGGAGCCGCGTTGAGAACTGGATCAAAGGCACAAAAACTTCTGCCTGGGGAAAGACCCTTCCCACCACTGCCACTAGTTGTTGAAATTGCTTTTTGATGGTATTAATCCGATTTTCTCTCAAACAGTTGTTGAGGCCCACCGAGAGCACAACCTTCTGGGTATTGGGGCAGGTGTCTAACTTCTCCAAAATACCTCTAAGATGGTGTATTTGGGCTCCAGGAAAACTATCCACCTGCACCAGTGGGTAATTGTAGTGAGTGATTCCAGACAAATTAGAATCCCCAATCACCACCACCACCTCCCTTACCTCTAAGGACCACTGGACCCCTTTTTGAAAGGTGTTAATATGGCGGGTCGGCCTCTGCCAAGGAGGGTGAGCAACAGCAATAGTAACAGTACCCTGGGTGGCCGGGGGGCTAGATGTAATATCATACACCGGAGTGGGTTCCTCCACAGCGTCACTCACTCCCGGACCCCTCCCAAATAGTGTCTCCCCAGGGGGCCCAGGCCAAGCCATCCTCCCATCCTCTATCAGCGGAGATGCAGAGATGGAATCTGACACCCCCACTGCCACATTGGTGAGAGGTGTCTCCCTGACCACAGCCACCCCCATTCCAAGGCCAGGAACACTATCAGATGCTAAGCCACTGGTGTCATGAGATGAATCAGATGTAGAGTCCCTCATCGGTCCTAAATCAAAGGTAGGACAAATATCAAATATCGCACAGTCCTCCTCCGGACCAACTTGTGCTCCATCAGTCGGTTCCTGTGAACTCACTGCATGCACCATTATCTGTACTGTTCCTCCAGATTTTGGAATGGGGCTGGGTTTAGAATTAAGATTAGACCTGAGGTTAGGCTTAGGGTTTGGGTTAAGGTTAGGGTTAGGATTCGGCCTAGGGTTAGGGTTAGGGCCAGGTCTAGGACTAGGGTTAGGGTTAGGATTCAGCCTAGGATTAGGGTTAGGTTTAGGATTAGGGTTAGGATTCGGCCTAGGGTTAAGGTTAGGGTCAGGATTAGGGTTAGGGCTAGGATTCGGCCTAGGGTTAAGGTTAGGGTTAGGATTCTGCCAAGGGTTAAGGTTAGGGTTAGGGCTAGGATTCGGCCTAGGGTTAAGGTTAGGGTTAGGGTTAGGATTCGGCCTAGGGTTAGGGTTAGGATTCGGCCTAAGGTTAAGGTTAGGGTTAGGGTTAGGGTTAGGATTCGGCCTAGGGTTAGGGTTAGGATTCGGCCTAAGGTTAAGGTTAGGGTTAGGGTTAGGGTTAAGGTTAGGGTTAGGGTTAGGTCTAAAGTTAAGGTCAGGATCAGGCCCAGGGTCAGAACTAAGCCCAAGGTCAGGGCCAGGGCTGTGATTAGGGTCATGATTAGCCTCAGTGGTAGCTCCAGGGTCAGGGCCGTTGTCAAAGCCCCTAGCCGCTGTCAACAGCGCCGGAAACTCTTCCTCATACCTGGTGGGGTCTAGCAAGGATACTTCCCCTGACTCCACTAAGGGAGCCTCTGCTCCACCCTCCACCAGTGTTCGCAAAGTAGCGATGGATGAGGCGGTTAGCCGATGTTTGTACCTGGCTTTGCCATAGGCAATCGCTTTGTCCAACGCCAACCGATCAAAGGGAGGAAGGTCCTCGAGGCCAATTGCCAATATCTCATCATAATGCTGTTCAAGAATGGTCATATTGACTCTCATCCATTCCTCCGTGTTCAGTTTGACCTTAGCCGCAGTTTCCGCATTTGGAGATGAAGGCTTAATAAAGGACGTCAGTTTATTGACCTGCCTTAACATCCCTACAGGAAACATCTGTGTCCGTTGTGTCCTGTCTACAACCTCCGCATGATGGACAGCCTGCAATAATTTGAAGTATTTCTTCTCCTGTCTATGTTTTCCATTAACCCTGGTTTTCCCCACCAGAGAGCCGGGTCTCATCCTCAAATAGATAAAACAGTAAAAACCACATAAAGTGACAAAGACAAAGGGGGGGGGGGGGGGGGGTTTGCCTAACAGAAATCCACTGATTTAATTTCTGATTAATCCTTCCCTTGCACTATTATTAAAAACAATGTTTTTAAGAAGGAAAAAAAGTTTTTTATCCTTCAAGATCTCTATAAAAACTGCCACACCTCATCATAATTTTCAACCCTGGTGGGCACAAAGGACTTAGTATATCCCCAGTTCACTCCACAAAACACACTGTGCTCAAGAAAGTCTCAAACCACAAAACACACTGTGCTCAAGAAGGTCTCAAACCACACTTGCAAACTTGTGTCACACCACACCACACACACACACTTAAGGGAGCGCTGGCCAAATTCTCAGGGCCTTAGGGTTAGGGTTAGGTTTTCCAACCAAGGGTTTTGGAGGTGAGGGGTTTCAATGTTCAATTGTGCAAGGATTTTTATATATATAAAAACGAAGAAGGATTAAATAATTTTCTTTAAAAAGAAAATGGACCAAGGTCCGCTTGTTTAAAAAGTCAGTGGGACTGATTATTTAAAAGGCAATAAAAATGAGCTCCTGACGTTTCGCTACCATGTAGCTTCTTCAGAGGAATGGGGTTAGGGTTAGGGTTAGGGTTAGGGTTAGGGTTAGGGTTAGGGTTAGGTGACTGTTGCCAACACGAAGGTGCGTTGGGTTATGCACAGGCACAGGTCAACATTCATCCCACTCTATCCTTGACTGTAATCAGGGTAAGGCTAAGGCTGTTGTAGGGCTGTGTGGTCAAGGTTTGGGGCCGGGGCCAGGGACGGGGTTGGGGCTGGTGCCGAGGTTGGGGCCAGACCCGAGCTTGGTGTTAGGGTTGAGGTTGGGATAGAGGTAGAGGTAGGGCTTGGGGTTAGGATAAGGGTTGGGGTTAGGCTTTGGGCAAGCTCAGCACCTGGGTCCGGGTTAGGGCCAAACGGGCCCTTGGTGGAGCAAACATTCAGCTTCCAAGGTCCATAAGGTAAGTACCAATCTTATTTTATTATAAGTGCTTGGGGCAAGTGCTGCAAAAGAAAAGTGCTATAAGTCACAACAAAACAAAATCATATGAAAAGGTGAAAAAACATGCATAGGTAAATACATTATACAATTTATACCACCTCATGGACCTTGTGCTGTCCTGTTTGGAACCCAAGCGAGTTGGTTTAGAGTTAGGGTTAGGGTTAGGGTTAGGGTTAGGGTTTAGGGTTAGGGTTAGGGTTTAGGGTTAGGGTTAGGGTTGGGGTTAGGGTTGGGGTTAGGGTTAGGGTTAGGGTTAGGGGTTAGGGGTTAGGGTTAGGGTTAGGGTTAGGGTTAGGGGTTAGGGTTAGGGGTTAGGGTTAGGGTTAGGGTTAGGGTTGGGGTTAGGATTAGGGTTAAGGTTAGGGTTAGGGTTAAGTTTAGGCATAGGGTTAAGTTTAGGGTTAGGGTTAGGGTTAAGTTTAGGCATAGGGTTAAGTTTGGGTTAGGGTTAGGGTTAGGGTTAGGGTTAGGGTTAGGGTTAGGTAAGGGTTAGGGTTAGGGTTAGGGTTAGGGTTAGGGTTAGGGTTAGGGTTAGGGTTAGGGTTAGGGTTAGGGTTAGGGGTTAGGGTTAGGGTTAGGGTTAGGGTTAGGGTTAGGGTTAGGGTTAGGGTTAGGGTTAGGGTTAGGGTTAGGGTTAGGGGTTAGGGTTAGGGTTAGGGTTAGGGTTAGGGTTAGGGTTAGGGTTAGGGTTAGGGGTTAGGGTTAGGGTTAGGGTTAGGGTTAGGGTTAGGGTTAGGGTTAGGGTTAGGGTTAGGTGACTGTTGCCAACACGAAGGTGCGTTGGGTTATGCACAGGCACAGGTCAACATTCATCCCACTCTATCCTTGACTGTAATCAGGGTAAGGCTAAGGCTGTTGTAGGGCTGTGTGGTCAAGGTTTGGGGCCGGGGCCAGGGACGGGGTTGGGGCTGGTGCCGAGGTTGGGGCCAGACCCGAGCTTGGTGTTAGGGTTGAGGTTGGGATAGAGGTAGAGGTAGGGCTTGGGGTTAGGATAAGGGTTGGGGTTAGGCTTTGGGCAAGCTCAGCACCTGGGTCCGGGTTAGGGCCAAACGGGCCCTTGGTGGAGCAAACATTCAGCTTCCAAGGTCCATAAGGTAAGTACCAATCTTATTTTATTATAAGTGCTT
>NC_139662.1:24529357-24531857 GCF_951799395.1 Argentina silus
AGGGTTAGGGTTAGGGTTAGGGTTAGGGTTAGGGTTAGGGTTAGGGTTAGGGTTAGGGTTAGGGTTAGGGTTAGGGTTAGGGTTAGGGTTAGGGTTAGGGTTAGGGTTAGGGTTAGGGTTAGGGTTAGGGTTAGGGTTAGGGTTAGGGTTAGGGTTAGGGTTAGGGTTAGGGTTAGGGTTAGGGTTAGGGTTAGGGTTAGGGTTAGGGTTAGGGTTAGGGTTAGGGTTAGGGTTAGGGTTAGGGTTAGGGTTAGGGTTAGGGTTAGGGTTAGGGTTAGGGTTAGGGTTAGGGTTAGGGTTAGGGTTAGGGTTAGGGTTAGGGTTAGGGTTAGGGTTAGGGTTAGGGTTAGGGTTAGGGTTAGGGTTAGGGTTAGGGTTAGGGTTAGGGTTAGGGTTAGGGTTAGGGTTAGGGTTAGGGTTAGGGTTAGGGTTAGGGTTAGGGTTAGGGTTAGGGTTAGGGTTAGGGTTAGGGTTAGGGTTAGGGTTAGGGTTAGGGTTAGGGTTAGGGTTAGGGTTAGGGTTAGGGTTAGGGTTAGGGTTAGGGTTAGGGTTAGGGTTAGGGTTAGGGTTAGGGTTAGGGTTAGGGTTAGGGTTAGGGTTAGGGTTAGGGTTAGGGTTAGGGTTAGGGTTAGGGTTAGGGTTAGGGTTAGGGTTAGGGTTAGGGTTAGGGTTAGGGTTAGGGTTAGGGTTAGGGTTAGGGTTAGGGTTAGGGTTAGGGTTAGGGTTAGGGTTAGGGTTAGGGTTAGGGTTAGGGTTAGGGTTAGGGTTAGGGTTAGGGTTAGGGTTAGGGTTAGGGTTAGGGTTAGGGTTAGGGTTAGGGTTAGGGTTAGGGTTAGGGTTAGGGTTAGGGTTAGGGTTAGGGTTAGGGTTAGGGTTAGGGTTAGGGTTAGGGTTAGGGTTAGGGTTAGGGTTAGGGTTAGGGTTAGGGTTAGGGTTAGGGTTAGGGTTAGGGTTAGGGTTAGGGTTAGGGTTAGGGTTAGGGTTAGGGTTAGGGTTAGGGTTAGGGTTAGGGTTAGGGTTAGGGTTAGGGTTAGGGTTAGGGTTAGGGTTAGGGTTAGGGTTAGGGTTAGGGTTAGGGTTAGGGTTAGGGTTAGGGTTAGGGTTAGGGTTAGGGTTAGGGTTAGGGTTAGGGTTAGGGTTAGGGTTAGGGTTAGGGTTAGGGTTAGGGTTAGGGTTAGGGTTAGGGTTAGGGTTAGGGTTAGGGTTAGGGTTAGGGTTAGGGTTAGGGTTAGGGTTAGGGTTAGGGTTAGGGTTAGGGTTAGGGTTAGGGTTAGGGTTAGGGTTAGGGTTAGGGTTAGGGTTAGGGTTAGGGTTAGGGTTAGGGTTAGGGTTAGGGTTAGGGTTAGGGTTAGGGTTAGGGTTAGGGTTAGGGTTAGGGTTAGGGTTAGGGTTAGGGTTAGGGTTAGGGTTAGGGTTAGGGTTAGGGTTAGGGTTAGGGTTAGGGTTAGGGTTAGGGTTAGGGTTAGGGTTAGGGTTAGGGTTAGGGTTAGGGTTAGGGTTAGGGTTAGGGTTAGGGTTAGGGTTAGGGTTAGGGTTAGGGTTAGGGTTAGGGTTAGGGTTAGGGTTAGGGTTAGGGTTAGGGTTAGGGTTAGGGTTAGGGTTAGGGTTAGGGTTAGGGTTAGGGTTAGGGTTAGGGTTAGGGTTAGGGTTAGGGTTAGGGTTAGGGTTAGGGTTAGGGTTAGGGTTAGGGTTAGGGTTAGGGTTAGGGTTAGGGTTAGGGTTAGGGTTAGGGTTAGGGTTAGGGTTAGGGTTAGGGTTAGGGTTAGGGTTAGGGTTAGGGTTAGGGTTAGGGTTAGGGTTAGGGTTAGGGTTAGGGTTAGGGTTAGGGTTAGGGTTAGGGTTAGGGTTAGGGTTAGGGTTAGGGTTAGGGTTAGGGTTAGGGTTAGGGTTAGGGTTAGGGTTAGGGTTAGGGTTAGGGTTAGGGTTAGGGTTAGGGTTAGGGTTAGGGTTAGGGTTAGGGTTAGGGTTAGGGTTAGGGTTAGGGTTAGGGTTAGGGTTAGGGTTAGGGTTAGGGTTAGGGTTAGGGTTAGGGTTAGGGTTAGGGTTAGGGTTAGGGTTAGGGTTAGGGTTAGGGTTAGGGTTAGGGTTAGGGTTAGGGTTAGGGTTAGGGTTAGGGTTAGGGTTAGGGTTAGGGTTAGGGTTAGGGTTAGGGTTAGGGTTAGGGTTAGGGTTAGGGTTAGGGTTAGGGTTAGGGTTAGGGTTAGGGTTAGGGTTAGGGTTAGGGTTAGGGTTAGGGTTAGGGTTAGGGTTAGGGTTAGGGTTAGGGTTAGGGTTAGGGTTAGGGTTAGGGTTAGGGTTAGGGTTAGGGTTAGGGTTAGGGTTAGGGTTAGGGTTAGGGTTAGGGTTAGGGTTAGGGTTAGGGTTAGGGTTAGGGTTAGGGTTAGGGTTAGGGTTAGGGTTAGGGTTAGGGTTAGGGTTAGGGTTAGGGTTAGGGTTAGGGTTAGGGTTAGGGTTAGGGTTAGGGTTAGGGTTAGGGTTAGGGTTAGGGTTAGGGTTAGGG